>NW_011494910.1:3362711-3366512 GCF_000754665.1 Bison bison bison | reverse complement strand
CTTGCGCCTTCCCTCTCATCCAGCCCCTCCACCCTGCTTCACCTTCCCTGCGGGTCACACCCTGGTCCAGGGTCTCAGGGCACGTGCACCGTCTGCTGATCCAGGCATGATCCTAGTGAACAGGCTTTCCCAGCCTGCCGCTCCAGACCGTGGTCCTCCCTTTCCCAGGCCAACATCGGGCACATGGACACACCCAAGGAGCTCTGGCGGATGATCACTGGGAACATGGCCCTCATTCAGGTAAGAGAGCAGGGACCAGGCCCGTGGGGCTCAGCCTCTTTCCTCCCTGGGCAGGAATGTGACAGGCCTGTCAGCACCCACTGGCTCCCGAGTGAGGCTCCAAGGTCCTGCTGAGCTGCCTTCTCCCAAAGGAACTCTAGGAGTTTTTCCCAATTTCCCAGGAAAATGGCCAAGATCAGGGGGATTCCCGGGATCTTCAGTGTCAGTTCTCTGCTTGCAGTGATGCAGGAGGCTTGTGTCCCCCCGGCCCACATCAGGAGGAGACTTGGAGTGCTGAAGGCCCCTGACCACTTTTGTCCCATGTCCCCATGAGGCTGCACAGTTTCCGGACCAGGAGTTCTTCCCCTTGAGTCCCAGGCCTGTGTCTGGATGAAGTCTCGGGCTCTGTGGACCCTCCCCCGGGCCCCAGAGGAGCATTCCTTCAGCCAATAACATGTCCCGGGCTCCTGCAGGGTGCACTACCCCGTACTGGTGTCTCGTGTGAAACTAAATAAATAAAGACATCATTCCTGCCTGGGAGGACTGGACAGGCCAGCTCTGCCTGCCTCCTGGAGCTGTGAGGGGTGGGAGGAGGTCTGGTTGAGTGCTCTGTGACCTCAGCTGAGAAGCGCTCTGCTCCCTGAGTCACGGCTCCCCTCCCCAGGTGCAGGCCACGGTGGTGGGCTTCCTGGCGTCCATCGCCGCCGTGGTCTTCGGCTGGATCCCTGACGGCCACTTCAGCATCCCGCACGCCTTCCTGCTCTGTGCCAGCAGTGTAGCCACAGCCTCCATTGCCTCTCTGGTCCTGGGTAAGGAGGGCGAGGGAGGGGCTGAGGGGGAGGCAGGGCGGTCCCAGAGGTGTCTGAAACCAGGCCCCTCCCGTCTCCCTCTCAGTTGGTGGATGCCCCGTCATTTCATCTTCCCCTGCCTGGCCCCTCTCCTTCCTCCCCAGGCATGATCATGATTGGAGTCATCATTGGCTCTCGCAAGATTGGCATCAACCCAGACAATGTGGCCACGCCCATTGCTGCCAGCCTGGGTGACCTCATCACCTTGGCACTGCTCTCGGGCATCAGCTGGGGACTCTACCTGGAGCAGGGTGAGGCTGAGGTCACTGAGGATGCCACCAGGGTGGATTCCTGGGTGGGACTGGGAGATGTGGTAGGGCTTTCGCACATGTGTAAGGATTTCTCCTCTGTTCCTAACCATTTGGTTGGAACACAGTTTGTAATAATTCCCTGCCTCACAGAGATGTGGCTGAGTTCTTATCTCAGCTTCACGCAGGCAGTGGGAGCAGGGGTGAAAGTATCTTAGAAATACATTTGGTCCTATGGAGGGGGAAGGGGAAAGGGCAAAGGAAAGGAACTAAGGCTGGAATCTGCTTGCACAATGAAAGAGAAGAGATGGAGATTTTTCCAGGGATCAAAGCAAGAAACTTAGGATCTGGTCTCTGCCCCTAATAAGTTCAGTGTCTGAAGAGGTTCACCTTGGCTTCCTCATTTACAGAATGGAAAGGGCTGGCCCCCGTGTACCTCCCGAGTTAACAGCGAGCATCAAATGAGTGGATACATTTGCTGGCATTTAGCGTGGTGTTACCGTTGGCCTGTTGGGATTTTGCAGGCTGAGCCGAGGGGAGGCTGGGAGCAGGGAGCCCGTGCTCACCTGCGTCTCCTCTCCACCTCTCAGGAATCTGGCAGTACATCTACCCGCTGGTGTGCGCCTTCTTCGTGGCCCTGCTCCCCGTCTGGGTGATGCTGGCCCGACGGAGCCCAGCTACAAGGGAGGTGCTGTACTCGGGCTGGGAGCCCGTCATCATCGCCATGGCCATCAGCAGGTAGGCTCAAGCCCCTACCCACCGCCCTCCCAGCCCTGGAAGGAGGAAGTGCGGCCCGGACCCTAGAAATGCCTTCAATAGTGGCTCAGTCACACGTGCTTCTATTGGAAGTGACGGAGCCGTGTGAAGGGGTTTCATTAGAAACCACGTTGGCTTAGGGAGCTGACTACACACAGCTGGGCTCAGGAACATAAATGATCGGGCCCCAGCATTCTCCGTCTCTCAGCTCTGCTTTTCTGTGTGCTGGCCTGCAGCTTCAGGTTTGCTTCCATAAACAGGCGGAGAGAGATTCTTTCTCTAAAGTCTTCTGCAAAGTCCCATTATAGAATTTCACTGACTGTCCCTGAACCAGTCACTGTGGCCTCAGAGATGTGCAGCTCTGACTGCATGGGCCTGGGGCCGCGCCATCATTGGAGCAGGGTCACGCAGACCACAGTGGCCAAGTCTGGGAGAGCTGGTTCCCCGAGGAAAAGTCTAGCCTTCTTACCAGAGGGGAAATAAACACTGAGCAGGCAGGGCAGCCGGCAGCTCCTCACGCCGACTTGGGAGGTGGTTGAAGAAGGTGGCTGCCTGACCCAGCAGCACCAGCTTGCCCGGGGTGCTGTGCTAGGGTGAATGTCAGGAGCATCAACTGGTTCTGGCAAGGGGAGGCGAGGACTGGAGGACAAGGGACTCCTGGGAGCCGCCTCACTGCCCATGTCCAGATGGACCTGCGGCCCCACCCCAGGGACCAGAGCAGAAGCCTTCAGTGGTCTTTGTGTCTGTGCAGTGTGGGAGGCCTCATCTTGGACAAGACGGTTTCAGACCCCAACTTTGCAGGGATGGCTGTCTTCACACCGGTGATTAACGGTGAGGTCTCAACATCAGCTGCCAGGGGGGGAAAGGAGAGGGCTGGATCAGAGGGTCTGGGGGCTTTGTATCAGTCAGGGTTCTATCAGGCAAGAGAGTCCAGCTCAGAGAGTTCAAGACTTGGACTGGTTCCTGGAACCGGCGCTTGAGCATGGGGTGCTGGGTCCGCCTAGCTTCGGAGAGGGACTGATCACGGCAAGGCTTGTCCCCTGAGCTATGCTTATGACCGCAGGTGCACACGCTGTCTGGGTAGAGAAGTCAGGCTCCCTGTGTCTACGCATCTGTCCCTGCCCATGCTCTCCGCCTGCCGGGGCTATGGGAGACTGCTGTGTCTCCGTAACTGGGAGGATGGGGGGAGCCTTGAAAACACCCTGGAAAGGAGTCTCCCTGCTCTGTGTCTCCATCTTCTCCTAGGGACTGGTGGATGGTCACGCCCTCCCCGCTGCCCGAGCCCACCGCGGCTTAGGATTCACGTGTCTCCACAGGTGTTGGGGGCAATCTGGTGGCCGTGCAGGCCAGCCGCATCTCCACCTTCCTCCACATGAACGGGACGCCAGGGGAGAACTCGGAGCAAGCCCCCCGCCGATGCCCCAGCCCTTGTACCACCTTCTTCAGCCCTGGTAATGCAGAGTTCCCACCTCCTCTCCTGGGTTCACATCATCACTTAAGAAACAGCTGGGGCCCGGTTATGCAGGTTCTCCTCGTCTGTTGGGCTGTGTGCACCAGCTGTCCTAGAAGGGGAGCCCAGGCAGGAAGGCTGGCCTTTCCTGGGGCACCCTGGGGGCTGGGTGCCGTGGGACGGATGCAGACTCAGTCCGCCGTCTGCTGCCGTGGAGTGCAGCACGGCACCTCCTGGCTGTGAAACGCCTCCTGGCACCAGGTCGGCCCCTTCTCGGCTC
>NW_011494910.1:3351027-3362602 GCF_000754665.1 Bison bison bison | reverse complement strand
GCCCCCTCTCCGCTGGTCCTAGATGTGAATTCTCGCTCGGCCCGCGTGCTCTTCCTCCTCGTGGTCCCAGGACACCTGGTGTTCCTCTATACCATCAGCTGTATGCAGGGTGGGCATACCACCCTCACCCTCATCTTCATCATCTTCTACATGACAGCTGCTCTGCTCCAGGTGCGGACAGGCAGGGGCGTGGGGAGGGGCCAGGGCCGCCCTGCAGGGGTGGGAGGGGAGGGCCAGGGACGGTGTGGCCAGTGAACGCTGGACGGGGGCTCAGGAGAGCAGACCGCAGTTCCAGCCCAGTCCATAAGAGGCTGTTTGGCTTTCAGTGAGTTGTTTTACTTCTCTGAGCCTCAGTGGTACATTTGCAAATCTAGGGCAGTGAAGCAGAGGTGCTGGATTTCAGGCCGGTGCCACCCCCACTGGCCTGGCCATGGAGCTCTGTGTGACTTTGCTCACATGCTGGGCTTCCTTGGGAGATTTCACTTGAGTAGAGGATTTCACAGCTTGAGAATGTGTCAAAACCACTGCGCTAGGCAATCTCTAGGATCCCATCCAGCCTTCCTACTCTGTAACACTAGGATGTTTTCTCCCTTGCTGTTTACTACATTTTTTCAACTTTTTATTTTGAAATCATTATGTATTCATAAGAATTTGCCCCTCAAAAAATGTGCTGAGAGAGCCCCTGTACCCATCACGCAGCTCCCCACAGCTGGAACATCTTGCATGATTATAGCACAACACCAAACCCAGGAAGTCCGTGTTGGTATAATGCACAGAGCCGCTCGGATTGCACCAGTTTTACGAGCGATCTCGTGCGTGTGCGTAGGCCTATCAGTCATACGCTCACGAACCACCACCACAGTCAAGACACAGAACAGCTCCGTCACCGAAAGGCTCTCTCGTGCAAGCCCTTTATAGCCAACCTAATCCTTATTATTACATTTTCAATCTCTATAGATTTGTTTTTTGAATAGGTTAGTTCAAAAACTTTGAAAGGGTCAATAGAGAAACCTCACTGAAACATCTTTCCTCCCCTCTTGGCATGCACCCAGTTCTCTTCCTCACGGGCCATGGGTGTCCTCTGTTCCTCTCTTTTTTTTTTTTAATAGAGTTGACTAACACTGTTGTGTTAGTTTCTGGTGTACAACAAAGTGATTCATACATAGAGATATAGCTTAAGGTTAAGTCACTTCAGTCATGTTCGACTCTGTGCGACCCCATTGACGGCAGCCCATCAGGCTCCCCCGTCCCTGGGATTCTCCAGGCAAGAACACTGGAGTGGGTTGCCATTTCCTTCTCCATAGAGATATAAAGGATACATATATACATCCTTTTTCATATTCTTTTCCATTATAGTTTGTTATAAAATATTGAGTATAGCTCCCTGTGCTATATAGTAGGATCTGCTATATATAGATCTGTTGATCTATATCTCTTATATATCCTTCAAGCTTATTCCACATTTAGGCAAGCAAACATACATATTTTTCTCATTTTACTCTTTTTTTTTAACACACATATTATTGGGTGTCAGGACATCTTGGCCAGGTCTGGGCCAACCACGTGCAGTTCCCCACAGCCGTTACCCCAGTTGCCACGGTCTGTTGCGAGTTGGGGTGAAGTGCACGTTGCAGAGCAGGGGTGGGTGTGGGCGCCCAGGGTCTGTGGCTGGAGGGCGGCCCTCGGCCACCTTGGGAAGGGCGAGCCTGCCTCCATTCCCAGCTGTGAACATGCCGGGGGCCACGCTCACCTCCTCTCTTCTCCAGCTGGTGCAGGGCCAGGGTGGGACACCTGATCCCCTCTAAAGGTTCCTCCTGATCCCCTCGCTGCCTTCTCCCGGCGTGTTCCCAGGGCCTGCTCAGGAGGCTGGAATGTGGAGACAGCTGCTGCCCGTCCCTTCCTGGGGCACGTCCCAAAGTCCTCTGGCCATGTTCTTTATTTGGGACCCTTCTGCAGCTGCTGGCAAGGGTGTGAAGTTATGGGGGTGGGGCAGGGTTCAAGGGGGCTGTCCCTCACTCAGGGTCAGGGCCACAAAAGTTCAAGGCCGCTATGTGCAGGGCAAGGCAGAAGGTGAAGGATGCTGAAACTGTAACCTCTGCCTTCGTTGGAGAGAAGACTGGAGAGCAACCAGTTTGCCTAAATTTAGATATCACGTCTGGCTTCCGGATCCCCCAGTGGGCTCTGGTTCCAGGAACTAAGCCCCTTTGGGTAGAATTTGCATACCACAGTATTTACAAAGTACACTCAGGAGTAAAACCTCCCAAATGACTGTTTCAGAGCTTTACCGTTAGAAACCATTTCATTCTTGCTCAGATGCAGTCATCTGGGGAGCCCAACTGCCAGGAATTGTGCAGAGTATAGAGAAGATGCAGGCCTGTGGACATCCCATAGTATTCTAGGTCAAGTGCATCGCCAACTTAAAAGTGCATGTAAATCTGTTCAAAGGCAGATTCTGATTTAGCAGATCCAGCATTAGGCCTAAGATTCTGCATTTTTCACAAGCTTCCAGCTATTGATGTCCCTGGTCCTGGGCCCACTAGCAAGGTTCTAATGTAGATCATCATTAATTATCTGTAGTAATGGAAGAAAAGCAAGGGACAGATACATCACAGCAGCAGATCATCCAAAGTGTCTTTTGAATTGCTAGGCACTGTGTGCTTGGTATTCAGCTGACTTATTCCTAGCTCTGTTTTGCTAGGACTAATGTTAAAATAAACTTGCATTCTTTGAGCAGAATGGGAAGGGTCAGGAGGAAGGCAGCTTGGGATAATCAACTGTTACTCGGACAACTGTGCCGGCAGCAGCCTCTCACACTGTCCTTATTCCACTCTGCTCTGAGGACAAATCCCTCTCTGAAAAGCAAACTCCAACCCCCCAGCCGCCTGCTGGGCTCCCGCAGAGGCCAACATGGCAGGAATTGGAGTGACCCGAGAATAGGATGACCCAGAATTAGAGGCAAGAGGACTGAATTCCTGCAACAAGTAGGATGTTGATTAGCAGGCCTCTTGTCGGGTAAATTTGGGAGCAGAATGTAATGTAGGCAGCTCCGGAGAACAGAGGCACCTTCCTTCCCGATGAACTCAAATTCCTCCTGGCATCTGTTCGAGGTGGTCACTGTGGGCTGGAGGAGCAGAAAGGGCTTGCAGGGGCAAAGAGATGAGCTGACTTGCTTGAGGACTGGCTGCAGCTAGCCGAGCCTTGCGCTGCAGTGAATGGGGCGATCGCGTGGCCTCTGGCTCCCCCTGGAGAGGGGTAGCTGTAGGCTGGCCCTTCTGTCCTGCAGGTGCTGATCCTGCTCTACATCGCAGACTGGATGGTGCACTGGATGTGGGGCCGCGGCCTGGACCCAGACAACTTCTCCATCCCGTACTTGACAGCCCTGGGGGACCTTCTCGGCACCGGGCTCCTGGCACTCAGCTTCCACGTCCTCTGGCTCATTGGGGACCGAGACACAGATGTCGGGGACTAGCCCGGTCACTCAACCTTCTGTCCACCTCTCTGCACTTTCTGTTTGAAATTTTTGGGGGGAGGGGGCGGTCTTCTTCCCTCGCCCCCACCCCACTCGACACTCCCATCTCTTTCTAGGACTTCATGTGGATACCGAATTCTCATTATTTTCAATGGGAATTTTTATACATTGAGCCAAGTTTGTAGAGTAAGAACTCAGACAAGACAGATGGACTGAGATGAACAGTACAAGTAGGTGTTTGGGCCAGTCACCAAGTGCAGCTACATGATGGGTGCCTCCAGGGGAGACGCCTGGGGCAGGGGTCTCCATCCAGGATGTGGGGGCGCTTGGTTTAGCTTTAGCAAACTCCAGTTCTGGTTTGGGGGGTTTGTCTTTGTTTTCTCTTTTTCTTTTTGGTTGAACAGAGGGATAAATGTCACTCTCCCCTCTCCCCACACATACGTTTTCTAGAAGTGGACCAACTTCAAAACCCTAAGCAAGAGACAACTGCTCCTAGCCCCAAGTAATCCTAGCCCTGTTCTCTGCCCTGCTCTCCAAAAGGATGAGGTGAACTCCTTAAATTATATACCTGCTCCTTACCCAACTGCCTGATACATACCACCAGCCCCTCCCTCTGATCTTTTTTCCAACTGACTGCCTCATCCAAGAAGAAATGAGCCATGACCTGGTCTCCCTGTTGGCCCATGTCCACCCATAGGTTTGCCAAAATCGACATCCTCCCTGGACCCAGAGACCTGATTCTTCATCTCTGTTCACCTTTATCTCTAATGATTTCTAAGCACGACCTTCCCCAGAGCTTGCCGCATTGGCTTCCGAGATTAGGGACGGAGAATGGGTTTGTGGAGAAGCGCTGGGCGGTTGATGGGTGTTTCCCTGCTGCTGTTTCTCCCGATTATGATTTCTGCCATAATCACATGGCCCCTGAGAATCTCTTGCTTCCTGAAATCACTCATTCTTTCATGCCGTGGAAGTCAGTTTTCCCCTCTCTCAGCTTCTGCCCACATCCGTCTGGTATTCATTCACTCATTCAGCAAATACGCAGCTTCCCCAAGAGGCGCGATTCTGCAGGCACAGTCAGACATTCACTGAGCGCTGTTTATTGAGCGCCTACTACACGTCAGGTCCTGTGCTGGGTACTGACTGGCCAGAGGAAACACAGTCCCGCCCTTGCCTCATTCCCCGGGTGCAAAGGCTGCGTGCCCTTTTCAGTCTAGCAGAGAAAGCGTCTTCACTGTACTCCCCTCTTTGTCCAAGCAGGGTCTGCCTCTCGACGCCGCTCCTGGCTCCCACCTGCGTGCGGCACTGGCCACAGCTCAGGCCCCATGGCTCAGCCACCACTGATTTCCCTACACTGCCTGTCTCACCCTCGCTTCCTTCCATGTCCTCACCAGTCACCTGAAAGAGGGTTCAGATCTAGAAGGCCAGACATCCACCCACTGCTTCCAGTTTACCCAGCACAGGAGTGGGAGATCGCTGGGGCCTCTGCATCCTCCCAGCACGTTACTGTGAACAGGTCAGAATTCTGCTGCCCACACTCACGTGTGGACAGACCTGGGCATTCGGATGCAGGTTTCTTCCAGCCTCTCTGTCCATAGCCTGCCCTTCAGCTGTCCCCCTCTTGTCAGCTAAAGGGCCTGTCTCCAGAGGAAGGCCAGGCAGTGACCCCGCCTCTTACCACCACCCTGCCTCACCCCAAGGAACTTGCCCTACACCTCTAGAGACTCTTTCTCTCTCTGCATTTCCACCCAGGCCACCCGCCAGAGCCTAGGCCCTTAGACTTGGAATCATAGAGGTTACCCAGCTGGGGCTTCCCCCAGCAGAGTTCACTGACACCAGCCCAGCCTTGTTCCTGCTCTTCTCAGGCCTTCTCCTATCTTGTCGTCCATCTCCAGACACGTTTGCACACAGACTCTTGTAGGCATCAGAACCAACCCCTCCGCCCCCAAGGCTGTGCCCCTGTGGTCTGCAGTCACCCCCGCCCCAGGCACTCACCCCTTTCTCCTCTCTGGAGTTCACCCAGGCTGCCCTGGAGGAGTCCGGTGTGCCCTCCTTTGCCAGAGAAGTGGGAAGGTAGGCGTGCCCCAAGCCCTGAGGATGAGCAGAGGGAGGTCTGCAGGGCGAGAGGGAAAGAAAATGAACTTCATGACTTTAATGGACGATCCATTTCTTTCCCCCCGATTGCACAAACCACGTGGATTTCTGGCCTGGCTGTGGGAGCAACATTGGTTTACTCTTATATCCTTAAAAAGTTACAGAACTGTGTCCTAAGAATTATTTATAGTGACTATAACTGAATTGACAAATGTCAACATAACTGATAAATTATATTTGGTAAAATAAAGAGGACGTTTATTTAGGTGGTTGGTGGCTCCTGTGTGTCTCATCCAAAAGCAGCTTCCCCTGCTGTCTTGGGCCTGCTCTGCGGCCCCACCCCTCCTTGCATAGAAGTGGAAAGAGGCCAGAGAGTGACAAGAAACGAAATAGCTCTTAAATACAGAGATATGTGATAGGAAACAGTCATTTCTTGAGAAGCAGCCAGTGCTGCTCTGGGGCATCCTCCCTGCTCTCCACACACTGACTCGGCCTTGGTTGGGGTGTTGGCAAAGGGTGCACCTGGGGGTTAAGAGTCCTTCCTTGCAGAGGTTTATCCCCTGCTTGGGCCACAGTGACAATACCTGTATTTGTTGAGTACTCGCACTTGGCTTCACCATGCTCAGCACTGTAAGTGCTTAGAAATGTATAGTTGACTGCAAAGGGTTTAGAATCTGGCCTGGATCCAGATCTTCTAATTGTATTTGTGTGACACTGGACAAGCCGTTTACCCTCTCTGAGCTTCAGTTTCCTCATCTGTACAGACACCTAGGGTCGTTAGGAGACTCCAATAAGACAATTCACAGAAAGCAATAAGCACTGCCTGGCACACACCAAACCCCAACGTAGTAGTCATTTTTAAAGTGAAAGGGAAGTGGGCCAATCTCTAGACAATGTCAATACACTGACCATAGGGGTGAATCAGGATTAAGTGGGGAGCAGGCAGGTGGAAAGAACACCCAACCAAGTCTTGAGGGTCAGGGAAGTCTTCGAGGAAGCCAGGAAGAATAGGAGAGCAGCATGAGAGGAGAGACGCGACATGGAGGAGAAATGGTGAGCTGAAGAGGGCAGTGAGCCTGGCGCCTTTGGGAACTACAAACAGTTCATACGACTGGAGTTTGCAGGGCAGGGAGTGATAACACAGCCTTCTGAGAGACACACATGTCTGTGACAAAGCAGTTTCTCTGAGATGGCAGGTAGGGAAGGGCAGAGTCACAGTGCAGCCCCATCCAGGCCTGACTAAAGCCTCTGCTGGGAACCACTGCCCACCCGGGACACGCCCCCCAAAGATTCAAGACCATGTTACACAGCACACAGTGCTGAGCATTACCCTACTCAATGATCAGCCTTCTTTTTTCCAGCTTTATTGAGATAAAATTGACAAATAAAATTGTAAGATAGTTAAAGTGTGTACTGTGACGATTTCATATATGTATATGTTGTGAAAGGATTCCCCCCCCCATTGAGTTAACACATCCATCAGTTCACATTATTACCATTTTTTTTTTCTGATGAAAACATTTAAGAAATCAGCCTTTTATAATGGGCCTGGACTCTGGGACTAACTCTTCAAAGCAGTAATATTTAAAGTTAATGGAAAGAGTATAATTGCTTGCTAATTATTATTTAGATAATATTTCAATATGCAATATTTTATATGATATAGTTTTAAATAATAGCCTCACTTGCAACTTCAATATTATCTCTAAAAGCTCTGCACAAAAGATTTTATCACCATTTTACAAGGGATAGCCTTTGGCACAGAAGGGTTAAGTGCCCAAGGCTGTGGATCCACACCCAGCTTTCTCTCAGCCCACCACGCCTGGAGCCAGATGAAAGCACTGGCCAAGGTGTCCCTGCATAGACAACACAAGAGCATTATACTGAAATAGTCAAAAATATAGTGCATGTTATCCCAGTTTTGCCCTTGAGACACCTTGTATTGCTGCAAAACGGTAACTATCTTCAGAAATAGACAGTATCTTCCAGTGGGCATTTAAAAACAAGCTTCCCAGGCGCCGTCCTATCCCTGATGATATTTTTGCAACATAATTATAGGCAACACCACCAACCCTGAGATCAGTCAGCTGGCAGTCTCCTGAAATCCAGCTGTCTCCAGCTAAAATTCAGTAACTGAATTCAGTAACAGTGTAGTGCTGTTTACTGCACTATATTTTATTACGATTATCTAGATATAAAAATTTTTAATATGACTCCCAAGAAATTGTCTGGCTTGGAAAAAAAAAAAAAGTTTTTTAAAAAGCTAATAAGAAAAGAAACTGCCGGGAATTCCCCGGTTGCCTAGTGGTTAGGATTCCAGGCTTTCACTACCATAGCCTGGGTCCAGTCCCTGGTTGGCGAACTGAGATCATGCAAGCCATGTAGTGCAGTCAAATCAATAACAACAGAAAAATTGCAGGAAAGTGAGGACCAGTTAGCCAGCCAGAAAAAAACAGTTTTTAACATAATTTGTAAGGCCTTATGGCCATATTCATGTTTAGTTAAGTGGGGTTGACTAATATTGTCTACTTGTTTTTTTTTTTTAAGTTAAATGAAAATAGTCCCAAATAAGTAAAAAGTATGTCACATTCAGAGCACAGTAAAATTTCCTTATTTTGAACATATTGGAACAAATTTCTTATTTTGAACATTACAGAAATTATTTTCTCTTAGATTCTATCAAGGAAATGTTGAACATGGAGATAGAAATCATTGCTTTAAGGGAGCTCTAAGTTGTGACCTGCCTGGGACGCACACGTGATTATCTGTCCTTGACTCTGCACTGTCACATATGTGACTTTCAAGCACATTACCTAACTTGTTGACTACCTCACAAATTACTCTGAAATGAAGTATATGTTTTGGGTTTTAGGCCTTAGAAATGTGTGGGGAAAGGAACTAAATCAAATATGGAATATTAATAGGATTTCAAGGCTAAAAATCAAACCAGCCTTCGATACAGTTTCAAGAAGGTGCGGTGGTGAGATGTCACCTTGCCTGAGTTGTTCTCGGGGAGCCCCATCCCAAGCCTGGACCACAACCACTGATCCTCTCCCCAGGGACCCCATGCTACAGAGGACAGACCAGCAGAGCACACACACACACCCAGCCTTCTACACACTGTCTCTTGCTTCGCTTACCATCCAGATTAGCTTTTTCCTGTGTCAGGGTCAAAGCTGATGGCCAGATTCCTCTGGGATACTCCAGGACATCACTAGATTCTCCTACTCCCCCAACCAGGCACGACTGCCAGCCTGCCTTCTCCAATCAAGGCGGATGCTTATTTTTCGAGGTCAGTAAGTGAAAGTCCTCGTGTCTACTTTTGGAATGAGGTAACTTTTGGAAAACATGCTGAGGATGCTATATTCTTCTGAGAAGTCACTCTAGTTTCCTCTCACAGCTTAGTTTTAAATATAATAGCAAAGCACAAGCTCTAGATGTAGACATAGGTTTAAGTCCTAGCTTTCTCAGTTCCTGTGTCCCCAATTGTCCCATCTGTAGGATGGGATGATAATGCATTCTCTGTGGGGCTGTTTTGTGGGCACACAGAAGATTCAATAAGCAAACTGTTATTATTATGATATATAATGTTAATTGAAATGAGAAGAGAAATACTCAGGACATAGAGTGTGGGATGCTATGAAGGAACTAGTGAACTGAGACGCTGATGGGCCCAGGCCCACCCTGGATTCTGCTCTTTGGTGGCATGGTTGCAGTTGAGGTTGGACAAAGCTGGGCCATGAGGAGGGCCAGCCAGCTTCACAGGTCTCTGTGGAGTAAGAAAACTGTGACTCTGACCTGGCTTCATCCCTAGAAGCCCAGAAACTCAATCCCATCCAGAAATCATCTTGGGGAGGCTAACCTATGCCCACAAGCTCACGGAGGCATGTGCATGAGACCAGATAGTCGGTGGGCCCAACAAACATGTCCTCCTGGCCTGCAGAATCACTGCCTGGAAGGAATTTACCCGGAGAAAGGTGATCAGAAGGCACTTAGAGAGCTCGGAATCGCAACAGAGAAGTTCGTTTTATCACTTGAAAATACAGTAGCACCATGCCTTGCTAGTCGGCTGCCTGAGTCCTCACCATCGGGACACCTGACCGGCGGGCAGGCATCCCCTTCAGACCCCAGTGTCTGCCAGACAGAAGCCAGAGAGCTGTGAGCTCTTCTCTCAGTGTCTCCTTCGCTGCTGAGACCGACCAACTTCCCTTCAAATCCACACATTTCTCCTTTAGATTTGCTTATACTCCAATCAGACGATCTCCTGCCTCAGAACTTCTCATGGCATGTTGATTTCAGAGTTTACCTCTGGGAGGCCTAGGAAGAACACGGTATTTCCAAGCTCTTTGTGGAGGGATAGGGGATTGTCAGTGGGCAGCTAAGGACCATCTATGAGCACAATAATCTCTGCCTTGCTCACCTCTTACAGAGTTGAAAAGACAGAGAAAATTAAAATCATCTGGGTGAAGGGAATGCCTTTGTTAGAGAGACGTGACTTTCTCCATGAAATGCTGACACACACTGTGTTCTCTTTTTAATTTTATTTACTTATTTTTGGCTGTGCTAGATCCTCACTGGGGCTTCCCAGGTGTCTCAGTGGTAAAGAATCTGCCTGCCAAGCAGGAGATGCAGGTTCGATCCTCGCATCAGAAAGATCCCCTGGAGAAGGAAGTGGCACTCCAGTGTTCTTGCCTGAAAAATCCCGTGGATAGAGGATTCTGGTGGGCTACAGTCCATGGGGTCAAAAAGAGTCAGACATGACTTAGCAACTAAACAACATCAACAGGTCTTCACAGATGCACAGGCTTTTCTCGACTTGTGTCGAGCAGAAGCTACTCTTCAGTTGCGATGTGCGAGCTTCTCAGTTCAGTGGCTTCTGTTGATGCAGAACATGGGCTCTAGGAAGCATGGGCTCAGTAGCTGCACCTCCAGGACTTTAGAGTACAGGCTCAACAGCTGTGGCTCACAGGCTTAGTTCATCCACGGCATGCAGTCTGCCCAGATAAGGGATCAAACCTGTGTCTCCTGCATTGGCAGGAGATTCATTCCCACTGAGCCACCAGGGAAACCCACATTCAGTTCTTTAAACCACACATTCTCCTCTACCCCTTTTCCTGTCTTCTTTCCCTGGTCTCTATTTGGAATGAATGTGAGGGTATCCATGGAAGAAGGCAAATGTAGTAGCAAAAGCTGTAAAAGCTGGGATTTGATGTTTCCCCCAGATACTCCCAGCTCAAAGCTAGCTGCACACTCGGGCACAAGCCTGCAGAGAAGTGATTGACACACTGGCCTGTGAGCCCGCCAGCCTCTCTCTAGAGGGTTTCCTAGGGCACCTTGCTGCAGAGCCTTCCGGCTGAATGCTTAGCTGGGTCACAGGCATCTCACCAAGCTACTTCCTGTGCCCAAAGCAACCACCAAAAGGTTACAATCACTTAAGTGAATCTGGAGTTGGGGGCCTGTAGTCTGACCCTTCTCTTGCTCCATCCGCCTCATCCATGCTCCTGGGCTGTATCACTTCAGTCTCCATTTCATGTTACAGAGCATTTTTTCACTCTCTCCCTAGCACAGGAGTGAAGAAATGGAGATTATAGAAAGTCTCTCTCTCTCTCTCTCTTTTTTTTTTCTTTTGGCTGCACCTCGCAACTTGCAGGATCTTTATTCCCCAACCCGGGGTTGAACCCTGGCCACGGCAATGAAAGCCCCAAGTTCTAACCACTGGACTGCCAGAAAATTCTCTAAACTCTGTCTTCTATTTGAAGTCAAAGCCCCAAGTTTTAGACAATTTCCTGGCGCTGTGTTACTTCTCTAATAAATATCAATATTTATTGAATTCACACAGTAGACATCACCAACCTGAAATGAATGATGCAGTAAGCTGTACACTATGTCCTTCATGCAGCGCTCTTGCCAAAAATGCTTTTCCAGATCTATTCTTGAGAAAATAATCAGATAGTCTAGAATGTAGGTCAACAACCCACACTGTCTACAATAAAACTCATTTAAAATAGGAATTTG
>NW_011494910.1:3348919-3350927 GCF_000754665.1 Bison bison bison | reverse complement strand
GGCTCTAGAGAGGGGTGGGGTGGGGAGGGAGATGGGGGGGAGGTTCAAAAGGGAGGGAATATATGTATGTATACCTATGGCTGATTCATGTTGAGGTTTGACAGAAAACAACAAAATTCTGTAAAGCAGTTATCCTTCAATAAAAAAATAAATTTTAAAAAAGGAAAAAAAATAAAGGCAAAGCTATTAAAAAAAAAGAAAGAAACTCAGTGTTACAAAAAGAAAAAAAAAAAAGACAGGGAATTTTAGACTGAAGCTATTCAACAGAACTGTCAGTGATAAGAAAAATACTCTATGTCTGAGCTGTTCAATATAGTAGCCACTATCCCATGTGAACACTTGAAATGTGTCCAGTGTGATGGGTGAGCTGAATTTTAAATTTATCTAATTTTAACTAATTTGAATATAAATAATCACACATGGATACTGGCTCCTGTATTGAACACAGCATGAAAGGGAAAGTGTTAGTTGCTATGATGTGTCCAACTCTGTGACCGCATGGACTGTAGCCCACCAGGCCCCTCTGTCTATAGGATGTTCCAGGCCAGAATACTGGAGTGGGTTGCCATTTCCTTCTCCAGGGAATCTTACCAACCCAGGGATTGAACCTGGGTCTCCCCACTGCAGGCAGATTCTTTACTGTCTGAGCCATCAGGGAAGCCCCTAGGATACAGCATAGCTCTACATTAAAACAAAACAAAAAAGACTAAAGAAATAAAACAACCAAATGCAATGTATGAATTTTTATTGTATTCTGGATCAGAGTAGGGGAAATGAGAAAAAAAAATATTTCAAAGGATATAGATAAATGTAAATTGTTTTGATATTATTGAGCTAAGGTTTTGTTAGGAATGATAATGCTATTGTTACCAAGTCCAAGGTCCTACTCCTCACCCCACAACAAGCCAATAAATGGAGAGCTGATTTTTGGGGCAAGGAATCACAACTTTATTTTGAAAGTCAGCTGATCAAGAAGATGGTGGACTAATGTTCCAGAGAACCATTTTTACCTAGTTAAAATCAAGGCTACTTTTATACCAAAGATGGAGTGACTGCGGTGAGTTGTTGCAAACATTCTGGTGTTAGAATCCTTTTTTCTTGCAGCTGTCCACATAGGTCAAGTCATGATGCTCCTATAAACTTCTAACAAGACAAAAGTTATTCTCTGTTCTACCATGTTTTATTTCTGTACAAATGGAAGAGTATTATACCTTTAAGGGTCAGAGCTTTGAGAATGAGTTATCCTGTATATTTCAGGAGACAGGCAACATTCTTAACTTGTAACAAAATCAATACAATTCAAAGGTTAAGGTAAAAGAAAACAGATCCAATATGGAGTCACATTTATCCTTCTCTGTTACAACATTTTGGTTTTAAAAGAGAATTTAATTACTAGATCCTGTGTGCTGAAGTGTGTAGGGAGGAACTGTGTGCTACTTAGTTTCAAATGGTTTGATACATATATATACACAAAGAAACGAAGCAGATGGGGCAAAATGTCAGTAATCGAAAATTCAGTTTTAGGACATATTGACATACATTTACTTTTTAACACTTTTATGGGCTTGAAATTTTTTAAAATAAAAAGTGGGAAGTACAAAGGAAAGAGGCAAGCACCCATGGGAACTGTGATAGGACCAGAGCAAGGCTGACCACTTTCCCCAGCTTCCAAAAAGCTGTGTTCCAAACATGTACATGCAAGTTCGTGTCTGGCACTCTGAATATACTTTCTCTCTCTTATTTATAACTGTCTCTCTGGGAAACTGCAACTACTATTAAAGAAATCAGATCAGATCAGTCGCTTAGTCGTGTCCGACTCCTTGCGACCCCATGAATCGCAGCACGCCAGGCCTCCCTGTCCATCACCAGCTCCCAGAGTTCACTCAGACTCACGTCCATCGAGTTGGTGATGCCATCCAGCCATCTCATCCTCTGTCATCCCCTTCTCTTCCTGCCCCCAATCCCTCCCAGCATCAGTCTTTTCCAATGAGTCAACTCTTCGCACAAG
>NW_011494910.1:3342104-3348767 GCF_000754665.1 Bison bison bison | reverse complement strand
CCAACACCACAGTTCAAAAGCATCAATTCTTCGGCGCTCAGCCTTCTTCATAGTCCAACTCTCACATCCATACATGACCACAGGAAAAACCATAGCCTTGACTAGACGAACCTTTGTTGGCAAAGTAATGTCTCTGCTTTTGAACGTGCTATCTAGGTTGGTCATAACTTTCCTTCCAAGGAGTAAGCGTCTTTTAATTTCATGGCTGCAGTCACCATCTGCAGTGATTTTGGAGCCCAGAAAAATAAAGTCTGACACTGTTTCCACTGTTTGCCCATCTATTTCCCATGAAGTGGTGGGACCGGATGCCATGATCTTCATTTTCTGAATGTTGAGCTTTAAGCCCACTTTTTCACTCTCCACTTTCACTTTCATTAAGAGGCTTTTGAGTTCCTCTTCACTTTCTACCATAAGGGTGGTGTCATCTGCATATCTGAGGTTATTGATATTTCTCCCGGCAATCTTGATTCCAGTTTGTGTTTCTTCCAGTTCAGCGTTTCTCATGATGTACTCTGCATATAAGTTAAATAAACAGGGTGACAATATACAGCCTTGACAAACTCCTTTTCCTATTTGGAACCAGTCTGTAATACAATACCTCTATTCCCACCAAAAGAACTGTCTCTCCTTTGATAGAAACTCTGTAAGCTGGGGAGACACCAGGAACTTGCTAATCTTCCCTCTTAAATCTTCATTCTTCATGCTTCAGATCTGGTAAACTTAAAGTAGTTCCTCTTACAGACAACCAGGGTCAAAGCCAAAATTTTGTATTTTAAATTCTTGTTTACTTTGCAGTATACTGTTTGCATATATGTTAAATAATTTTATATTGATCAGTTAAGAGACCACAGGTCAAACCAATTGTAAATGCTCCAGGTGATGAATAAGAGCTACAATAATAAGGGAAATAACTTAAGTCGGGCCTTAAAGCAGCATTTCTCAAAGTGGATCTGATCTAGGCATCACCTTAGTATTTGACAAAAAGGCAGATTTCCCTGGGTCCTACCCTAGGCCTGCAAAGTCAGAATGTTCATATTTAACAAGCACCCCCCAGAGATTTGAATGCACACTGAAGTTTGAGAACGTAGAGTGTGGTAAGACTTAGGTGTATGAAAAGAAGCCTGAGGGGTGTCCTGATAGGTGAAGAACCTGAAGCAAATATACAAAATCAAATTTGAAACTGGTGACTTCCCTGGTGGTAAAGTGGATAGTAATCTGCCTGCCAAGACAGGGGCACAGGTTCAATCCCTGGTCTGGGAAGATTCCGCATGCCGCAGAGCTCTAGAGCCTGGGAACTGCAACGACTGAGCCCATGTGCCTCAAGTGCTGAAGGCTGGGTACCCTAGAGCCCCTGCTCCACAAAAAGAGAAGCCATTGCAGTGAGAAGCCTGCACATCGCAACTAGAAGTAGCCCCCGCCCACCCCAACAAGAGAAAGGCCCTCACGTAACAATGAAGACCCAGTGTAGTCAAAACTAATTAATTCCAAAAAAGTCTGTCCTGGGAGGGGATGCTAGAGCTTAATAACTGTGCTCAGGATGGTAGAATTGGCTATATCCCATCAAATCCTCCCCTGCCTTACAAAAAAAAAAAAAAAGAAAGAAATTGGGATTTAAAGAGTACAAGGAGCATCACTTTTCGGAGGGGGACAATTCCCATTTGACATCAGGTGAGACAGAGCTGTTAGGTAGGGTGGGACCAGTGTACAGAAAGCTTCTGACACCAGTCAAGGACATTGGCCTGTTTTTGAACAGTTGGTAGATAATGAAGGAACAAGTCACAACAAACTGTGGAAAATTTTTCAAGAGATAGGAATACCAGACCACCTCACCTGCCTCCTGAGAAATCTGTATGCAGGTCAAGAAGCACAGTTAGAACCGGACATGGAACAACGGACTGGTTCAAAATTGAGAAAGGAGTACATCAAGACTGTATACTGTCATCCTGCTTATTTAACTTCTATGCAGAGTACATCATGCAAAATGCTGGGCTGGAAGAAGCACAAACTGCAGTCAAGATTGCTGGGAAAAATATCAATAACTTTAGACATGCAGATGACACCACCCTTATGGCAGAAAGTGAAGAAGAACTAAAAAGCCTCTTGATGAAAGTGAAAGAGGAGAGTGAAAAAGTTGGCTTAAAGCTCAACATTCAAAAAACAAAGATCATGGCACCCGGTCCCATCACGGTAAATAGATGGAGAAACAATGGAAACAGTGACAGACTTTATTTTCTTGGGGCTCCAAAATCACTGCAGATGCCATGAAATTAAAAGCTCCTTGGAAGAAAAACTGTGACCAACCTAGAAAGCATATTAAAAAAGCAGAGACATTACTTTGCCAACAAAGGTCCATCTAGTCAAAGCTATGGTTTTTCCAGTGGTCATGTATGGCTGTGAGAGTTGGACCATAAAGAAAGCTGAGTGCCCACGAATTGATGCTTTTGAACTGTGGTGTTGTAGAAGATTCTTGAGAGTTCCTTGGACTGCAAGGAGATTAAACCAGTCAATCCTAAAGGAAATCAACCCTGAATATTCACTGAAAGGACTGATGCTGAAGCTGAAGTTCCAATACTTTGGCCACCTGATGCAAAGAACTGACTCACGGGAAAAGACCCTGACTGAGGGCAGGAGAAGGGGACGACAGAGGATGAGATGGTTGGATGGCATCACTGACTCAATGGACATGAGTTTGAGCAAGATCTGGGAGTTGGTGATGGGCAGGGACGCCTGGCATGCTGCAGTCCATGGGGTCACAAAGAGTCAGACACAACTGAGTGACTGCATTGAATAAGGTTTTAGAAAAATCAACCTGGCTGGCTGTATAGGATGCATTGAAGATTTTTAAAAACTAAAATCAGAGAGACCAATAAACACATTTTTGAAGATGACCCAGGAGTGAGTAATGAAAGCAGCACTGGATACAAAATGTAAAGGATGAGTGGAAGAAATGTCTTTGAAGGAAGGATCAATAGGATGTGGTGACTGATTTTTTAAAATGGAGGGGCTACACTGCCATGTGTAAAATAGATAGCTAGTGGGAAGCCACTGTATAACACAGGGAGCCCAGCCTGCTGCAGTTATAAACTAGAGAACGGGGATGGGAAGGGGGAGGAGGTTCAAGAGGGAAGGAATATAATATATAATTACGGCTAATTCGAGTTGTTGTACAGCAGGAACCAACACAACATTGCAAGGCAATTACTCTCCAGTTAAAAATAAATTTTAAAAATCTTAAAAGAGAGGGGCTACAGAGCAATGTGTGTAAGAGGAAATATGAATAATGCTCAAGGTCCATATACACTCTACTGTACATAAAATAGGTAGTTAATAAGAGCTTACTGTATAGCACAGGAAACTCTCCTCAATACTCTGCAATGGTTTATATGGGAAAAGAGTCTAAAAAAGAGTGGATATATGTGTGTATATAACCGATTCACTCTGCTGTATTCCTAAAACTAACACAACACTGTGAATCAACTTGACGTCAATAAAAATGTAAAAAAGAAAAGCAAAAAAGTCTGGAAATGCTACTAACAAAAACAAAAACTTAACAACATATTTTTTAAATTGGCTAAGGAGTTAATAGATTTTTCTCCAAAGAAGACATACAGATGGCAAAAACTATATATATGAAAAAGTGATCAATAACTCTAATTATTAGGGAAATACAAATTAAAACCACCGTGAAGTATCACTTTGCATTTGTCAGGATGGCTATTATTTTTTTTAAAAAAAAGAGAGAGAAATGACAGGTGTTAGTGAGGATGCGGAAAAACTGAAACCCTTGCACACTGTTGGTAGGAATGTAAAGGCTGCAGCCATTATGGAAAACAGCATGGAGCTTCCTCAAAAAATTAAAAATAGAACTATCATATGATCCAATGATCCCACTTCTGGAAATTTATCCAACAGAATTGAACTCAAGATCTCAAAAAGATGTTAGTACTCCTATGTTCATCGCAGCGCCATTTACAATAGCCAAGATACAGTAGCAACTTATATGTCCATCAAAATATGAAATTTTAAAAATTGTGTATGCAATGGTGAAAAACCAAAATCATTTCCTCTAAGATCAGGAACAAGACAAGGGTGCCTACTCTCACCACTATTATTCAACATAGTCTTAGATGTCCTAGCATGGCCAGTCAGAGAAGAAGAGATAATAGGAATCCAAATTGGCAAAGAAGTAAAATTGTCACTGTTTGCAGATGACATGATACTAAACATAGAAAATCCTAAAGATGCCACCAGAAAACTACTGGAGCTAATCAACGAATTTAGTAAAATCACAGGATACAAAGTCAATACGCAAAAATCTCTTGCATTCTTATACACTAACAATGAAAGATCAGAAAGAGAAATTAAGGAAACTATTCCATTCACCACTGCAACAAAAATAATAAAATACCTAGGAATAAACCTAGGTTAAAAACTTACGAGGTAAAAGACCTGTATGAAGAAAACTATGACACTAATGAAAGAAATCAATGATGGCACAAATAGATGGAGAGATACACCATATTCTTGGATTGGAAGAATCAGTATTGTGAAAATGATCATCCAAAGCAATCTACAGATTCAATGCAATCCCTATCAAATTACCAACAGCATTTTTCACAGAACTAGAACAAAACATTTTACAATTTGTATGGAAGCACAAAAGACCCTAAATAACAAAAGCAATCTTAAGAAAACAAAACAAAACAAAACAGAGCTGGAGAAAGCAGGCTCCCTGATTTAAGGCTATTCTACAGATGACAGTCATCAAGACAGTACGGTACCCGCATAGAAACAGAAGTATAAATCAGTGGAGCAGGACAGAAACTCAGAGATACACACACCCACTTATGGTCACCTAATGTATGACAAAGGAGGCCAGAATACACAGTGGAGTAAAGACAGCCTCCAGGAATGAAATTAGAACACCCCTTAATACCAAACACAAATATAAACTCAGAATGGAGTAAAGATCTAAATGTAAGGCCAGACTATAAAACTCTTACAGGAAAACATAGAACACTCTTTGACATAAATTACAGCAAGATCTTTTTTTGACACATCTCCTAGAGTAATGAGAATAAAAACAAAAATAAACAAATGGGACCTGCTGCTGCTACTGCTAAGTCGCTTCAGTTGTGTCCGGACTCTGTGCAATCCCAGAGACGGCAGCCCACCAGGCTCCCCTGTCCCTGGGATTCTCCAGGCAAGAACAGTGGAGTGGATTGGCATGTTCTTCTCCAATGCATGAAAGTGAAAAGTGAAAGTGAAGTCGCTCAGTCGTGTCTGACTCTTAGCGACCCCATGGACTGCAGCCCACCAGGCTCCTCCATCCATGGGATTTTCCAGGTAAGAGTACTGGAGTGGAGTGCCAAGACCTAATTGAACTTAAAAGCTTTTGCACAGCAAAGGAAACCATAAACAAAATGAAAAGACAGCCCTCAGAATGGAATAAAATATTTGCAAATGAAGTGACTGACAAAGGATCAGTCTCCAAAATATACAAGCAGCTCACGCAGCTTGATAGCAAAACAAACAGTCCAATCAGAAAATGGCCATTTCTCCAGAGAAAACATAAAGATGGCCAACAAGCACGTGAAAAATGCTCAATATCACTAATGATTAGAGAAATGCAAATGAAAACTACAATGAGATATCACTTCATACTGGTCAGAATGGCTATCACCACAAAACCTACAAACAATAAATACTAGATGCAACAGCAAAAACAAATGGAGGAAGACTGGCAGTGTACTTCAATCAGCTTCCAACTCAAATGATGTGAGCGGTGTAGTGTGACTGAAGATTATGCAAGTGAGAATGAGGAACCGTCTGTTGTTTTCTGTCTTTACTGCAGTAGCAAGTTATTAAATATTAATAACTAACATTTAACGGCATGGGATTTCCTGAGTCGGTCTTTTAACCTGTCCCTGAATTTGACTAGTTTGAGGTCTTTTGGGGTGGGTATGTCTATCTATCCATTTGGAAGAATAGGAAATGGACTTGAAGCATGAGGAATGAGGCTTGAGCTTTTATTAGTGGAAATAATATGTGGAATCTATGGAATAATTTTTTTAATCTTAGCTCCATGAAACTTTTATTAAAGATGAGACATGTATGTGGGGACAGATTTAGGAAGGTTAGATCATGTCGGACAAACCGCTTTCTGAAGGATGTTTTCTATTCCAGAATTATTTAAAAATAAGATTCCAAACCATTGAAGGAGTTTGAAACTAAGTGTATTTAAAAAAAAAAAAAAAAAATAGCGCATAAACTACACTTCCAGGAAGCCATGCGGGCGAGTCGCTGCGCTCGGCAAGTAGCCTTCGCCGCAAGGTACGCTGGGAAGTGTAGTGCGCCAAGCGACGCTGCACGTGACACGCGGAGGCAGGCGAGGGGACCGCGCCACCTGAGGCGGTCCGGGATCCGGGGGAGGCTAGGCGTACGCCTCTCTTTCCCCCCGAATTTGGTCTGTGCAGTTAGGGGATGGCCCCCATCTCCTCCCCACCGTGAGGTGAAATAAGCTGGCTGTGTTCCGTCGCCCGCTGGAGCAGCTCCGGGGAAGTCTGGGCGGGTAAGGCATCGTGGTGCCTCGCCCCTTTTCTCGGCGGCCGGGCGGGCAGGGGGAAGAAGGTAACAGCTGGGGGCTCAGAGCCTGCCGCCCGC
>NW_011494910.1:3320309-3342004 GCF_000754665.1 Bison bison bison | reverse complement strand
CAGAGCCTGCGCCCTGCGCTCCGCCCAGGCTGCGGCCGCGCGGGGAGGAAGCGCGTCTAGTTGAGCGCAAAGTTTCCTTTTTTTTTTTTGCTTTCTCTTCAGAGTCGCCCTAACGGGCCATGGGGCGGGTATGCCACACTTCAGTTTGAGCAGGGGTCCGGAGACCAAGGGCTGAAAATAAGCAGACCCCCCACTCCCCGCCTCCGTAAAGCGTCCATCCCGCTAGCCATGAGCAGCCGCGACCACCTGTTCAAAGTGCTGGTGGTGGGGGACGCCGCGGTGGGCAAGACGTCCCTGGTGCAGCGATATTCCCAGGACAGCTTCAGCAAACACTACAAGTCCACGGTGGGAGGTGAGACGCTGCGAGGGGCGGTCGGGGCAGCGGCCGGGGTCCTGCGACCAGCCGCGGACTGGAGTGGGCTAGGGACCGGGGGTTTTGCCGTCTTTAGGTCCTTCCCCGGGCCAGGAAGGAGCTGTCTGGGACCCTGGTGTTTGGGGTGCATGCCTCTCGCGGGGGGGGGGGGGGGTTCCAGTTAAGTTTACCCAGTCAGAGCTGACTGTGTCGAGAGAGAAAGGCAAAGGTGTGACGGTAGGAAATGGGGAAGGGTGGGTGTGAAAATGAGCAGTTGCTGCGTTTCGCTGGGGAACTGTGAACTCAAGCCTCCAGCCTTCCTAGCGGTCACCGGCAAATTTCTGCGACAAGCGGACGCCGCTGAGACCTTCTGGAGAACCTGGTTAGGTACCAGCTGGGGCTGCTCTTCTACCTTTCACGAGAGTTACAGACAGCTGTTGAAGGAACAGAAGGGTGTTTAACCTGGCCTCAAGGAGCCTGGCTTTGTTATGGAGATGCCTGCCTGGGAGAGCTCCTTGGACACTCAGTCAGATGCTGATGAGCTGTGTGGTTTTTGTCCGCTGATTGTTTAAAGACAACCTATTCCTAGTGTAAAATATACTACTTTTCTATTTTCCCACCCCTTTTTCTCTCAAACTGGGGAGGCAAAGGACAAAGGGGACACCAGGGGTTCACTTCTTTTCCAGGTGTGGCCTTTGGACTCAACTTTCCAGAAGTAGAAGAATGCCTTTTAAGTAAAAGTTTAGCTGGGGAGAGCTGGTGAAGAGGGAAAGTAACAAACATTTATTTATCTCCATTAAAAGAACTTTTGTGATACAAATTTTGAAAATGTACACTAGTGTTCATTATGGAATTCTTTAAAATTAACATGCAATTACATTGCAATTAAGACATCTTCCTTAAGAATATCCATCAAAATGAAGGGTTTTAAGTTTCAAACAAACAAAAAAAATAAGTAACATGAGGGCCCCTAATTCACGGATTTGGTTTAAAAGTATCCCACTAATTTTTAGCAATTGCTCTAGTTTTCCTATCGGAGAAGGCAGTGGCACCCCACTCCAGTACTCTTGCCTGGAAAATCCCATGGATGGAGAAGCCTGGTGGGCTGCAGTCCATGGGGTTGCACAGAGTCGGACACGACTGAAGCGACTTAGCAGCAGCAGCAGCAGCAGCAGCTAGTTTTCCTATAGTAAAGAATATAATTGACTGGCTATTTTTTTCAGTGTTTATTCTAAATTTCCCCTAGCTTTCATTTCTGTCGTAGATGTGAAGAAATATATTTCCAAACATTGGAAATTATCCTGTGTCTGTCTTCATCAAAAGCTCTTCCCCCTTGGCCTTAACTCATGGAGTCTCAGCATCTACAGATGTGGCAGGAGCTTCTAGCACAGCTCTTAAGCATCACCCGTGGGGTGAATCCTCTGGGACCTTTTCACTTTATCTCATTCCTGCCCAGGATAACTCCTACAGCCTTATGAAGGATGTAGAATTCCCCCAAGGGTGTGATTTTCTCATAATACAATTGGATTAGAAACCAACAGTGAAATTAAATGTGGAAGATGCAAAGGCCAACACACTTACCTCATTTCCGTCTTCTACTTCATCATCCCTTCCCTGAGAAAGCCCCCTAAATCTCCCAAAAACTGTTTAACCTGAGATAAGGAGTTGTTTTTGTAATTACTCTCACCTAATATTCTCCAATTGAGTTTTCTCAGCCTGAGCCAACTGTCTGAAAAGAGATACGTCAATATTAGTAGGATCAAATAAGTGGTTTGACAAGAGAGTAAAAGCCAGAGATGCCTTCAGAAGATGCATGTGAATTATATGTGTCATATTTAATACATGGGTGTGGTCCATTGAGGGCTTAAAATAACCAAATAAACAAACAATGAATGAATGAATTCGATTGGAGTTGTGTGTCCCTAGGGTTGTATCTGCATATTTGATATGACTTTGTGGACTTTTTAAAGGTAAACTTTATTCAAGTATATTATACATATATTTTCAGTGGATTTTGCTCTGAAGGTTCTCCAGTGGTCTGACTCAGAGATGGTGCGCCTCCAGCTGTGGGATATTGCAGGTAGGATGGGAAGACGGGACAAGAATAAGGGGAGAGATTTTGGTTTAACCAACAAGCTTTCAGAGAAAAAGTGGAACCAAACTTTTTTTTCTGAAGCTGGAATGATCAGACTGCTCTGAGGATATGTAAGCTGAATAGACGTAGAGCTTTTGAAGATGTGTTCTGTAAATGTTTTACCCTGAATAAATATAGAGCAGTCTCTGTGTGGGTGGAAGGGCTGGTGAAGTAGTGAACTATGAAGACCATAGGTGGATGCTCCCACAGCAGGCAGAGGGTGCTCTTTCTAAGGTTTCCAGCTGACCTTGGTGAGAAACAAGAGAAGAGAAGACAATAATAATAGCTAGACAAAGTATTAAAAAAAGAGAGACATCACTTTGCTGACAAAGGTCTGTCTAGTCAAAGCTATGGTTTTTCCAGTAGTCGTGTATGGATGTGAGAGTTGGACCATAAAGAAGGCTGAGCGCTGAAGAATTTATGCTTTCAAATTGTGGTACTGGAGAAGACTCTGGAGAGTCCCTTGGACTGCAAGGAGATCAAACCAGTCAATTGTAAAGGAAATCAACCCTAAATATTCATTGGAAGGACTGATGCTGAAGCTGAAGCTCCAATACTTTTGGCCATCTGATGCAAAGAGTGGACTGATTGGAAAAGACCCTGATGCTGGGAAAGATTGAAATCAGAAGGAGAAGGGAACGACAGAGGATGAGATGGTTGAATGGCATCATAGAGTCAATGGACATGAGTTTGAGCAAACTCTGGGAGATAGTGAAAGACAGGGAATCCTGGCATGCTGCAGTCCATGGAATCACAAAGTTGAACGCGACTGAGCGGCTGAACAACAACCCTTATTTATTATTTGCTAATCACTTTTCTAAGCGTTTTAGATTCACTGACTCATTAATCTTTACAACTAGCCTGTAATAAAAAACCACTGCTTTCCCCCGCTTTACAGATGAGCAATCTGAAGCACTGAAATGTTGACTTAACCAAAGTCACATAGGTGGTAAATGACAGAGCAGGAATTTGGAAGTGGATGATCTGGATTCAAAATCTGGACTCACCGCTCCTCATACTGCCCTCTTTCCTTTAATGAAGATGGAAAGGGCAGGGTGTCAGAGAGGGTCCCCAAACTGGCTCTGAGGATCACCTTCTCAAGAACTGTCTTACTTCCCAGGGCAGGAGCGCTTCACCTCTATGACCCGACTTTACTATCGGGATGCCTCTGCCTGTGTTATTATGTTTGATGTTACCAATGCCACTACCTTCAGCAACAGCCAGAAATGGAAACAAGACCTGGACAGCAAGCTCACACTGCCCAATGGAGAGCCAGTGCCCTGCCTGCTCTTAGCCAACAAGGTATGTGGTCAGCTTGGAAAACGGCCCCTGGCTTCAGTCTGGTCAGAGAGTAAGTGAATCTAAAATGCACTCTGATTCTAGGTTTCCACTTGCCCTTCTCAAGCTGGCAAAATCTTCTCTACCTCTCTTCAAGAGATGTTGAAACTTTCTTTGAGAAGAACGTTGACTGTAGATGTCTGATGCTTCTGTTCTAGCCATTAGGGGAACTATTTTAAATCCACGTGTATCTGAGCAATGTTCCTATTCTCAGGAAGTTTATGGTGTTGCCTTTGATTTATTTTCTTTGCCAGTGTGATCTATCCCCTTGGGCAGTGAGCCGAGACCAGGTTGACCGGTTCAGTAAAGAGAATGGTTTCACAGGTTGGACAGAAACCTCGGTCAAGGAGAACAAAAATATTAATGAGGCCATGAGGTGAGTAGCTTATGCTGTTCTAGAGATAAGCATACAGATTTACCCATCTTTCACTGCAGTATCTTGGACCTTCTTGTTTCTGAGCAAACAAGAACAGATTGAGCCAATGGAATGCCGACTTCTGAAGGCCAGGGGTGCTGTCTTCTCTCCTGAGATAATTGGGGATAATGAGGCATTTAAACCTTGTGGCTTTACTGAATGCCATCTGGTGACAAAACACAATATCTGCTGTTTCTCCATTCAGTTTCTCAGGCTTATTTTTTATTTGATTTTTAGAGTCCTCATTGAAAAGATGATGAGCAATTCCAGAGAAGATATGTCTTTGTCTACCCAAGGGAACTACATCAACCTGCAAACCAAGCCCTCCTCCAGCTGGGCCTGCTGCTAGTAGCATTTGGCTTGTTTTCCCTCCCAGCTCCAGGACGGCTTTCTCTTCCCTTTGGTTGCCCATCCAACAGTTTTACTAAGTACATTTGACCTGTCTGCTGGTAACTGTCTGGTAAGGAGAGCCATCATCACTCAGAAAAGACACGTGGGACCCATGGGCATTTCTGCCTCTTGCTTGCTGCTGGCTTAGAGAGACCAGTCAGTGTCTTCTGTCCAAACAAGATCATCTCGTCCCTCAGTTTATGATCTGGGATTGATTTTGTGGCAAGGATTAGAAATTAGCATCTGTGTTTCAAGAAGCATAATTCTCACCTGCTTTTGAGTGTATTTTTCCGTTCAATATATATTGATATCCCAGTCTGATAGGACTTCAGTTACAAGGAAAGTGAGATCAAAGCTCATTTCCCAAATTCCTTGTTGGCCATTGCTTTCAGATTCTTGTTTTGCCTTTGAATTAAACATCTGATTCCGAGATGCAGGAGGAGTGGGGCCAGATAATGTGAGTTTAGGGCTACCGGAAGCCCTAAACCAAAAGTCACTGTATTTTTTAAAGATTCCAAAGTTGTATTAGCTTTCTCTTGTCTTGGCTTTAAGAATAGCCAAGCTTTTAAATGAACTCTTTGGTGAGAGCATTTCTTTCTCCAAAGAAATTAATTCTCACGTTAATGTTTTCTAGTATCTTTTCCCCAGTGGGCTGGGGACCAGGTTTGCAGGTTTCTGGGTTGATGTCTTGCTGCATAATGCTGCAAGTGACATCAATTGGCCATGGTGGCCTAAAATAGGTCTGTTCCTCAAAGCTCTGGTAGTCTGAGTGGAAGAAGAGGGAGAGGTTAACAGAACAAAATCCTGTGGCACAACTTGCTTATGAGCACTTTTGTGGCTAGCACTTAACAGCCATAGGAAATAAATATTATATATAGACCTTTGCCTGGGGGTGGAAAGTAGATAGACAGAAAATCATTAGGTAATTTAAGTGCTAAATTGGATAGAGTTTTTAGTATCCAATCACTTCTAGACAGTTTAATTTATTAAATTCTCACAGGATGGTGATTTATAACCTACCTAGAGTTGTGAATATTCTTAGTGAGCTCAGACTTAAGAGCTCTGTGAGAGACACTTAGCTAAATAAGTGTTCTAAGTCTGTGGTTCCCACATATGATCAAAACCACCTAGAAAGTTTGTTTAAAGATTTTAAAATAAAATGTTTTAAGATTTGTGTTTCCCAGTCTAACCTACTAAATCAAAATGTCCAGGAGTGAAACCTGGGGATTCATTGTTGTTGTTTTCAAAACTTCCCAGGCAATTCTGATCAGGCCAGTTTGGAAACCACAGCTGGAGAATGTGGTAAAAATGCAGAGATCCAGGCCTTCCCAGTGAAAGGTTCCTGGGCTTCTGTAGGCTCCGTTAGTTCTCTAGGTGATTTTGACACACACCAGACTGGGGCTTCCCAGGTGGCACTAAGAGTTAAAGAACCCGCCTGCCAGTGCTCTAGACATAAGAGATGAGGGTTGGATCCCTGGGTCAGGAAGAACCCCTAGAGGAGAAAATGGCAACCCACTCCAGTATTCTTGCTTAGAGAATCTCATGGACAGAGGAGCCTGATGGGCTACAGTCCATAGGGTTGCACAGAGTCTGACGTGACTTAAGTGACTTAGCACGCACGCGTGCAGACTGAAAACCACCCTCCTAAGAGATCAGAAGCCAGCTATCAGAGCCTTTGGTGGTTTGTTTTTAATGCCAGTTGTTATAAATTTTGCACAGTCTTTTTAGACCTTCAAGTTCTCTTCTGTATTACCCATTCCAGGTAGAGTTTTTATTACAATGATTCTGAAAATAATAGTGGAAGAACAAGTTCTCTGTGAAAAGAAAATTGATTTTTATTCACTGATTTGAACCCCGGCAAAATCACAAATAAATGGGAAATAAGTGTTGTATTCATGGTAGTTACTGACCTTCAATTTGTTTGTTAAAGTGTTATTTTATACTGATAAGAGTATTATGGAAATGGAGACTTTTTAAAATACCTTCTTTAAAATGAAGGTAAATGTTACTCTGTTTATCTGTTAATTTACTAGTATCAGTTGCCTTGTTCCAATTCAGTACTTGATGTAACTTCTCAAATACTGCTTGGAAATGTGACCATTTTTTTAAAAAATTGAATATGCTTTCTTTTCCCACTGGCTGACTCAGGATATTTCTGCCTTTTCAAGCATTGCTAGAGACTGGCCTGCCAGCCCTTCTGGATTTTCTCTCCCAACTGGTGAACATTATGGCCCTGAAACCAATTAAAGAAGAAAGTGAAATATAATTCCTCTCCATATCCCTATCTGTAAAGAAAAGAGAAAGTAATTAAGATAAAGAAGAATAAAAAAAATATTTACATGATTAGAAATGTGATTATATTAAAAATAATTAGATCTTATCATTTGGATGCTACTTCTTGGGTAAAACTGTTTGGAACATGGATATCGTTGTAGCCCTTCCCTAGAGAAATTTCCATATTTGAGACAAGATGCCCCTTCACTCATCCAGCTAGTCTGTGGCCAAGAAGAAAACATAGGCATTCCCTGCAGAGTGTTCTAAGAGATGCAAGGAAGGGCTGAGAACAGAGCTGTGGAATTGTGACTGCCTTGGCTTGCTACTTTGAACAGAATAGCTGAGTGATCAAACAAGCTGGGAAAGGAACCACAGGTCACAGAAGGCCCCTCAACAGTAAGTGATGGTTTACTCTTCTGTGCTATAATGAGCCAGAGTTGCTCTAAGATGATTTCTCTTACTCATTTAACAATAGCTGAGGACTATTTGGGTTCCTCATTTCCCCCCTTATCTCCAGATTTAACTCTTTTCCTTAGCTGGTCTGTATTCTGTCCCCAGAACACTGTCCCATCTAACAGAAGGCTCTTCCTGCCTTTTATCCTTTTGTAGGCAGTGGCCAAGCTTAGCAGATGTAAAAATTTCCATGATAGATATTCTGTACAATCCAGTGATTAGATTGCTCAAGGAAATAAACTTCAGTGCCCTTTTCTCCTTCACTCCCTTGGTTCACTATGTATAGGAAGAGGCCCCAGCTGTGTACATGACTCATTTATTAAAGGCAGATACCCCCCATGCTGCAAAGTGCAATAGGTAGAAAGCCACTCAAAAATGTGCACTGGAAAGAACTCTACATGTATTTTTGACTTGAGAATATATCTACGCATAATCTTTGTTGTTAGAAAAACCGTGCCTTCTCTTCGGCCTTCAATCATAATCTGAATTCTGTTCAGTTTTATCTGCAGAGTTTTAGTATAATAATGGTATTGCTCTGCTTTAGGTTTCTCCAGGGAAATAGAACTAATAAGATACAGATATGTATGCATATATGTATATGAATATGTGTGTTTATATATGTAAAGGGATATATTATAAGAATTTGTCTCGTGTGATTATGGAGGCTGGCAAGCCTGAAACCTGTGGAGCTGATGCCACAGTTCAAGTCCCCAGACTGGCAGACTGGAAGAGCTGATGTTCCTGTTCAGAGGCCATCAGACAGAATTCTCTGCTACTCAGGATGGGGAGTCAGCCTTTTGTTCTGTTCAGGTCTTCAACTGATTGGATGAGGCCTACCTATATTAGAGAAAGCAATCTGCCTTATGGCATCTACCAATGTAAGTGTTAATCTCATCCCAAAACACCCTCACAGAAACACACAGAATAATGGTTAACCAAATATCTGGGTAAACCCATGTTCCAGTCAAACTGACACACAAACTTAACCATTACTTGCACTTAATAGTACTTTTCTATGTAATGGTGCTGTTTTGATAACTTTCTTCACACTCAACTTGGTTTACACTTAACTCATTAGGAACTAACCTACATATAATGGGAGTAAAAAGGAAAAGCAGATACGAAAGGAAGAAAATAAGATAGACATTTTATTATTTATCATGACATGAGAAGAGCAGTCCAGTAGTACTAGATACCAATATCTGACTTTGCATAAACTCTTCCCTCAGATTTGTGAGTTGTGCATGTTTCTTATGCTACCCTGGAAATAAGAAAGTAAACAGTTCTTATTTTATATTTGAGGGAAAAATTATCTCAAGATTTGACTAATGGAAGACAGCCATTTGAATCTGTAATAAAGCCAAGACGTAACTGCAAATCTTCAAATTCCCCATCTCCATTCTATCATTTAGGTTTCTGGGAAGCATTTGACCTGAAAAACCTATTTTATTAATAGAATATGAGCCCAGACATTTAGAGAAACAGAACTGGCCCTTTTGGGGTTGGAAATTTAGTTTGTATTAGATAGACTTTGAGATCGTGTTCAGAGACGTGTGTAATTACACTTGGGGCCAAGTTTAGTGCTGTTTGAATAGCACGCAGCACAGATATGTCCTGAGATGTTTGACAAGTTCCAGTGACTAAGATAATGTCACCCAAATGCAGTGACTGTCATTTAATTTTGAACATCGGCTTTATTGTTTGCAAATACAGAAATTTTAAAAAGTTATTCTTTTCCATTATAGTTTATCACAGGACACTGAATAGTTTCCTGTACTATACAGTAAGACCTTGTTGTTTATTTTATATATGCAAGTACAGAGGTATTAACAGCCATTGCATTTTCAACTGTTGTTGCCAGTAGCTAACATCTGAATGTTTCTATAAGCCAAGTGCATATTTGTCTAAACAGGTCACATGGATTATTTTTATTTTCACAATGATCCCAAGATTCTATATATGTAGACACTTAAGGCACAAAAATTAAGACTCTGCTCAAGGTTAGACAGCTAGAGAGTGGCAAACTCATTTTTAACCTTTAGCTGTGTTAACTTCAGGAGCTCCTTTAACTAAATAAACTGCCTCCTGTTTTGTATGTGTCTGTTTTGGTGGTGGCATCCTTGATGTTTTCCCACATAAAGAGTAATTTATTAAATGGGTGTACAGGTTTTTGAGTACTTCTATAACAATTTTAAATCTGCTCCTTAAGGAAAATGTCCCACAACCCAAACAAAACCTCTGTTTACATTTTGATAAATTTATGTTCAGTCCACTTTTTTCATGTGCGGACTTTTTCATGTACTTGTATTCACACTTAAGTCAGTTTTCATTGCATACTTTTTATGTATCCAGTATTACAGTAGGAGTTGTGGAGGATATAAAGATCTATGCCATAGAAGTTCATGGAAGGCAGTCAAGAAAGATTTCTTAAAGGGAAGTAGGACATGAGATGGATACCAATCGAGAAAGAGGTGGGATGGGATTTCAGGCTGGGAAGAAAGGGGGCTTAGAGTTTTTATGCAGGTTTGAGTAGTAACCAGTAGACCAAAGGTGTCATGTTCTAGAGCAGTGGGAAATAAGGTTAGAAAGACCATGGAGATTATATAGGTCACTAATTAAGTGGTACACCTACCGTTATAATTGTGGGATAAGACCTGGGGAAGAAATGCTTTCTGTCTAGGAAGGGCAGTCCAGAAGAGAGCCAGGCATGTAAAAGAATTGCATCTCACTGCAGGGAGTCTACTTCTTGTAGTGATGCAGGACAAGGAAGGAGGTAAGGAAAAACCTCATGGAAGAGGCACTCCAACTGGAGGACTACAAGAAGAAATGCATTCTTAGACAGAATAAAGCAAATAAAGGCATGGGGGCATTCACTAAACATCAGAGCTTGCTGTAAGAACAGTAGATGGGCGTTAGACCTGGAGCTGTTGTGGGGGCTGGGGTAGAGACAGGATGGATGGAGGAGAGCAGGGGACTGTGGGAAAATGAGATTGGAGATAGCGTAAATCAGGAAGAGCTCTCTCTATAGGCTATGCTGAGGCATCTGAACTTCATTTTGTTGGAGAACTGCATTTTTTTTACAGTTGAAAAATACATAAACATTATTAATTTTTTAAATGGCTTAAAACAACAGAAATGTATTATTTTATAATTCTGGAGGTCAGAGATCCAGAATAGGTTGCATTGGACTACAATCAAGTTGTTGGCAGGACTGCATTCCTTTCTAGAGACTCTAGGGAAGAATCATTTTCTTACCTTTTCTGGCTTCTGGAGGCCACGCACATTCCTGGGCTCATGGTCCCCTTCTTCCATCTTCAGAGCCAGCAAAGGTCCGTCAAGTCAGTTTATCACTCTGACATTTCTTGTCCCTCTCTTTGACTTTTAAGGACCCTTGTGATTACACTGGGCCCGCTCAGATAATCCAGGTTAATTTTATATTAAGATCAGCTGATTAGCAATCTAGTTCCCCTTCCCATATTCACAGGTTCCAGAGATTAGGTCATAGAACTGAGGAGTAGTGGGTTAAGGAACTTGTCTGGAGTCACACGACTAGCTGGTAGTAGGGCCAAGAACATTATTGTTATAATTCACATAATATATTTTTTAGAAGGAAATAGAATTCTTTTGTAATTTGACCTCTGAAAGACAACTTAAGAGTATGAATATTCCTCCAGGATTTTCTCTGCATATGCAGTCCCAACTGTACAACTCTTTCTCCTAAAAACAAAACAAATTATACACGGCTTCCTGAAACTTCCTTTTTTTCTTTTTTAATGTACCTTGGATATCTCCCCTTGTAAGAATACACAGTTCTACCTCATTCCTTTTACTTGCTGCATAGGATTGTATGGATGTATTATAATTTACTTGAAGTGAAGTGAAGTTGCTCAGTCGTGTCTGACTCTTTGTGACCCCATGGAATGTAGCCCACCAGGCTCCTCTATCCATGAGATTCTCCAGCCAAGAATACTAGAGTGGGTTGCCATTACTTGACCAGTTATCTATTAATGGATGTTTGGATTATTTCTTTTTCCTCTCTACAAATAGTGCCACAGAATCTCTCTATAAATTTATAGACTTGTGTGAAACCTTCTTTATGAACTCCTAGAAGTAAGTCATGGAGAAGGCAATAGCACCCCACTCCAGTACTCTTTCCTGGAAAATCCCATGGATGGAAGAGTCTGGTAGGCTGCGGTCCATGAGGTCGCTAAGAGTCGGACACGACTGAGCAACTTCACTTTCACTTTTCACTTTCATGCATTGGAGAAGGAAATGGCAACCCACTCCAGTATTCTTGCCTGGAGAATCCCAGGGACAGGAGAGCCTGGTGGGCTGACGTCTATGGGGTCGCACAGAGTCGGACACGACTGAAGCGACTTAGCAGCAGTAGCAGCAGAAGTAAGTCAAAGGGTATACATACTTTAAATATAGTGCCAAATTTCCCTCCAAAATGTTGGCCCCATTATATACTCCCACCAGTAGGATATGAGGGGCCAGTTTATCCATATCCTTAACAAGACTGTTTTCAATGTTTACCAATTTAAGCAGTGAAATGTAAAAATGTCAAGAGCTGCGTTAGGCATTGCTGACAAAATGGAGGCACGGCCCCAACCCCCTCTCCTTGTCCCACAGGCACAGTCCCAGGATGAAAGAGTTAGGTCTTGTGATTCTGACTTGTTCTTTCCTTTCTTCAGTTGAGTTGGCTGGAAAGAATGTTAAGGTGCTTATTGTTCTTGAGAGGAGCATGAGAAGGCACAAAGCCTTCTGCAGTTGTGCCCAGAGAATAATCCATAAAGTTAACCACTGACATTTGTTCAAGGATCTTTACAAAGAACATTCCAGGATGAGCAGTTAGGCCACAGCTTGAGGCCATGGGAAGGATTGTTACCTGAGACCTGTTTGTGAGGGATATGTTAGTGGCAAAGAAAGTTTGCTGAGTTTAGGGTTTAGGAATAGTTAAGAATAGTTAGAAGCTAAAAGCTTAAGGAATGTTGTAGTGTTAGCATATTTTACTATAGCTTGTAGGGATTAGGAATTTTAGAGTTATTAATAGCTAGAAGCCAGGGGCAGGCAGGATTTACAAAGATAAGAAATAAACTGAGGAATGTGGTATGCAGCCCAGACATAAGCATGAGTTACAATGTAATCACAAGTAAACACAATTCTGAGAGAATCGCTGAAGCAGGAACTCTGTTTGAAGGCCAACAATGAGACAATAAATCTGGGTGAGGGGGAACTGAAAATGTCAAACCTTTGACCTAATGCTTTTGTCAAAGTATAAAAGAGAACCTGAAGCTTGAAATAAACATGCAGTCCCGCACCTTGAATCAGAGGCTGCATCATTCTCCACCGACACTGCTCATCTCTTCAGGTTGATTCCCTGTCTGCTGGAGCTGGACTCCGGCATTAAAAAAAAAAAAAAAAAGGTTATGATTAAATGTAGTTGTCATTTTTATTTCTTATGTTAGTCACCTATTTGTATCCAATGTCTGTTTTTACTTTGTTGTCTTTTTTTAGTGCTTTTGTAAAAGCTCATTGTATATTAAGGATATTAACTGTATCTCATACATATTGTAAATATTTTCCCCAGTTCATGGAGAGATTTAAAGTAGAATAATATTAGACTTGTGCCTGAGAAACTCTGGCAACAGCTTAAATGTTAGTATAAAGCATTCAGACTTTATTATGAGAACCGTAAGGACATATTGAAATTTTATTTATAGGAATGCCATGAGTGCTGTACTTCAGGAAGATAGTATTGTCTGTTGTATCTACCACACATTCCAAAAAGGGAAGAGAAGCTGTTGCAGTAATTTAAGCATGAATGGTGACAATAGACATGGCAAGTGAATAGTGAATTTGAGAAACGCAATGAAGAAAGAATCAAGAGGTTTCCGTGTTGAAGACAAACAGTGAAGGGTTGGGGTGGAGTCAGCAGCACCAAGGATTTGAGCTCAGGCGATTAAGAAGATGCTGCTGAAAGAAATGAGGAGTCAGGAAAAGAAGGTGGGTAGGGGAGATAATTTGTTTGGCATAGATGAACTGCTGCTAAGTCACTTCAGTCGCGTCCGACTCTGTGTGACCCCATAGACAGCAGCCCATCAGGCTCCCCCGTCCCTGGGATTCTCTAGGCAAGAACACTGGAGTGGGTTGCCATTTCCTTCTCCAATACATGAAAGTGAAAAGTGACAGTGAAATCGCCCTTAGCGACCCCATGGACTACAGCCTACCAGGCTCCTCCGTCCATGGGATCCTCCAGGCAAGAGTACTGGAGTGGGGTGCCATTGCCTTCTCCATAGATGAACTGAGCTTGTGGGTATTCAAGTGGAAATGTCTGTTAGGCAGTCAGGATACTGGACTGGAACTCCAATATCCTGGAATTCATTGGAGGCAGAGAGGCTGGCAGCAGTTGGTAGAATCATGTCTGTACTGGGTGTGGTCAGAATACAGTACTCCTAGGAATGGTTAGGAGATAGTAGAGAATGAGCGATAGCACCTTGGACATGTTATTGTTGTTCAGTCACTAAGTCATGTCCAGCTCTTTGTGACCTAATGGACTGCAGCACGCACGGTTTCCCTGTCCTCCACTATCTCCAGGAGTTCGCTCAAATTCATGTCCATTGAGTTGGTGATACTATCTAACCGTCTCATCCTCTGCCGCCCTCTCCTCCTTTTGCTTTCAATCTTTTCCAGCATCAGGGTCTTTTCCAATGAGTTGGCTCTTCACATCAGGTGGCCAAAGTATGGACATACCTCTTTGGACATTCATGGAGGTAAAAGATGACTGTCATCACTTCTGTCACCTTTTCTGCATGTGTAGCTGTGGGCACTTTTTCTTTACTCTCCTCCCAAGGATTGTTATGTTCCAGTGGAGGCATAAACCAGCTCTTGGATTTTGTTTTTTCTCTTCAGTGAAGACAGTGTAATCCGTTCTACCTCCTACAGTGCTTCATAGTGTTCAACCTGCTTTCACAAGGGAGCTCCTTTTGTTACTATTGTTATACCAATCTCGTGAAGGAGGGAAGGACCAACATAATTATCCCCATTTTACAGATGAAGAAGCAGAGGCACAAGAATTTAAAATTTGCTGAAGATCACCTAGGTAGTAAACCGCAGTGCTCAGGGCCAGTATTCTTCATCACAAGTTCAGTGCTCTTTCTGTTATACTTTGGGGCTTCCCCGTTCAGCAATGTTCACTTAACAGTGTTTGCTGGCAGTTTGGATGGACAAGGCTGTGTTATCTTTCATGTTACAAGTGCAAGTTTTCTATGGATTTTACTGTTGTTAAGCAAAACAGCAAGTGTTAGTGTTGGGGTTTTTTCCTTCAATCTGATGTCAAGTTGGACATCCTATTTGTCTGAGTAACAGAAACCCACCTAAACTTAGCTGTTAATATTCTTTTATTTATTTTTGGCTGTTTTCGGTCTTCCTTGCTTCGTGGGCTTTTCTCTAGTCGCGGCAAGTGGGGGGTGCTCTTCCTTGTTGTGTGCAGGCTTTTCATTGCTCTTGTTGTGGCACATGGCTCTAGAGCGCAAGGGTTTCAGTAGCTGCAGTGTGTGGTTCCCCGGGTTCTAGAGCACAGGCTCAGCAGTAGTGGCGCACAGGCTTAGTTGTTCCATGGTATGTGGGATTTTTCCAGACCAGGGATTGAATCCATGTCTCCTGCACTGGTAGGTGGATTCTTTACCATTTAGTCACCAAGGAAGCCCCAGCTCTTAACATTCTTAGGAATAGAAAGGAAGATGGAAGTCTGGAGCAGAAGAAATATACACTTGAGAAAATAAGAAATGTACACTTGAGAAAATGAATTAGAAAGTTTAAATTGACTTTGGCCCATTCTTTTTCTGGCTGTGACCTGAGGCAAGGAAGCATCCTTCTTAACCATGAACCTATCTCCAAGAAGGTTTTTGGCCACTGGGGTTACAAAAATACTTACTAAGTACACAGCTCCTCTGTTTCACCCTTTATTATGAGTGTTGTGATGGGACAGAGAGTCAGCAGGTTGGAGGTAAAAGATTTTTTAAAAGAAGAAGAAGGAAAAAGAAAACAACTCTGGAGAATCTTTCTTTAATTTCCTGGCAGGGTCTTCAAAGACAGGTCCCTTTCTGAGCTCCTGTAGACAGTAGAAGCAGTGTCTATCTTTATTTTTCTTTTAATGGACAATGTGGAATCTTTAATTGAAGTATTTAAGAAAGAACATTTGTCATTCTGTTATGGTTGGTGTAGCATACAGCCTTACATAGTTTCTTTTTTAATTTTTTATTTTAATTGGAGGCCAATTACTTTACAATACTGTGGTGGGTTTTGCCATACATTCACATGAATCAGCCATGGGTGTACATGTGTTCCCCATCCTGACCCTCCCTTCCCACCTCCCTCCCCATCCCGCCCCTCAGGGTCATCCCAGTGCACCAGCCCTGAGCACCCTGTCTCGTGCATCGAATCTGGACTGGTGATCTGTTTCATATATGATAATATACATGTTTCAATGCTATTCTTTCAAATCATCCCACCCTCACCTTCTCCACAGAGTCCAAAAGTCTATTCTTTACATCTGTGTCTCTTTTGCTGTCTCTCATATAGGGTCATCGTTACCATCTTTCTAAATTCCATATATATGTATTAATATACTGTATTGGTGTTTTTCTTTCCGACTTTCTTTTCACTCTGTATAATAGGCTCCAGTTTCATCCACCTCAGAACTGATTCAAATGCATTCTTTTTAATAGCTGAGTGATATTCCATTGTGTAAATGTACCACAGCTTTCTTATCCATTCATCTGCCGATGGACATCTAGGTTGCTTCCATGCCCTAGCTATTGTAAACAGTGCTGTGATGAACATTGGGGTACATGTGTCTCTTTCAATTCTGGTTTCCTCAGTGTGTATGCCCAGCAGTGGGATTGCTGGGTCATACGGCAGTTCTATTTCCAGGTTTTTAAGGAATCTCCACACTGTTCTCCGTAGTGGCTGTACTAGTTTGTATTCCCACCAACAGTGTAAAAGCGTTCCTTTTTCTCTGCACCCTCTCCAGCATTTATTGTTTGTAGACTTTTTGATAGCAGCCATTCTGACCGGTGTGAAATGGTACCTCATTGTGGTTTTGATTTGCATTTCTCTGATAATGAGTGATCTTGAGCATCTTTTCATGTGTTTGTTAGCCATCTGTATGTCTTCTTTGGACTAATGTCTGTTTAGTTCTTTGGCCCATTTTTTTATTGGGTCCCTTATATTTCTGGAATTGAGCTGCAGGAGTTGCTTGTATATTTTTGAGATTAACTGTCAGTTGCTTCATTTGCTGTTATTTTCTCCCATTCTGAAGGCTGTCTTTTCATCTTGCTTATAGTTTCCTTCGTTGTGCAAAAGCTTTTAAGTTTAATTAGGTCCCATTAGTTTATTTTTCAGAGAAGGTAATGGCACCCTACACCAGTACTCTTGCCTGGACAATCCCATGGACAGAGGAGCCTGGAGGGCTGCAGTCCATGGGGTCGCTAAGAATCGGACATGACTGAGTGACTTCACTTTCACTTTCATGCATTGGAGGAGGAAATGGCAACCCACTCCAATATTCTTGCCTGGAGAATCCCATGGACAGGGGAGCCTGGTGGGCTGCTGTCTGTGGGGTCGTACAGAGTCGGACATGACTGAAACGACTTAGCAGCAGCAGCAGCGGTTTATTTTTGCTTTTATTTCCATAACTCTGGGAGGTGGGTCATAGAGGATCCTGCTATGATTTACGTCAGAGAGTGTTTTGCCTATGTTTTCCTCTAGGAGTTTTATAGTTTCTGGTCTTACATTTAGATCTTTAATCCATTTTGAGTTTATTTTTGTGTATGGTGTTAGAAAGTGTTCTAGTTTCATTCTTTTACAAGTAGTTGAGCAGTTTTCCCAGCACCACTTGTTAAAGAGATTGTCTTTTCTCCATTGTATATTCTTGCCTTCTTTGTCAAAGATAAAGTGGTATAGGTGTGTGGATTTATCTCTGGGCTTCCTATTTTGTTTCATTGATCTATGTTTCTATCTTTGTGCCAGTACCATACTGTCTTGATGACTGTTGCTTTGTAGTATAGCCTGAAGTCAGGCAGGTTGATTCCTCCAGGTCCATTCTTCTTTCTCAAGATTGCTTTGGCTATTCAAGTTTTTTTTTTTTTGTATTTCCATAGAAATTGTGAAATTATTTGTTCTAATTCTCTGAAAAACACCATTGGTAGCTTGATAGGGATTGCATTGAATCTATAGATTGTTTTGGGTAGTATACTCATTTTCACTATATTGATTCTTCCAATCCATGAACAGGGTATATTTCTCCATCTATTTGTGTCATCTTTGATTTCTTTCATCAGTGTTTTCTAGTTTTCTATATATAGGTCTTTTGCTTCTTTAGGGAGATTTATTCCTAAGTATTTTATTCTTTTCATTGCAATGGTGAATGGAATTACTTCCTTAATTTCTCTGTTTTCTCATTGTTAGTGTGTAGGAATGCAAGGGATTTCTGTGTGTTAATTTTATATCCTGAAACTTTACTATATTCACTGATTAGCTGTAGTAATTTTCTGGTAGAGTCTTTAGGGTTTTCTATGTAGAGGATCATGTCATTTGCAAACAGTGAGAGTTTTACTTCTTTTCCAATCTGGATTCCTTTTGTTTCTTTTTCTTCTCTGATTGCTGTGGCTAAAACTTCCAAAACTATGTTGAAGCAGTGTCTATCTTTAAACCTGGCTGGCTGATTTTCACGCAGCCATAGAACTGGAAGTGCCCGGCATGGAGTAAGTGCTCAAAAATTTTTACAAAGTTCCCAGAAACTATAGCATATCCTTGAAGGAACTGGGTCGTTGTTAGGGGTAGAAAAGAATTATCAGACTCACTGCCCCCACACTGTTACTTCTTACTGTCTTTAACATATGCAGGGGAGAAGGAAAAGGCTAATTCTCAAAATGTAACTAAAATCATAGGGGAAATTAAGCACTTTGGGTTCCCAAAGCCATTAAATCTCATTTCCTGGGAGAAAGAATAACTGTCTTTTCTGTCTCCTGTGCCTGTTTCATTTTCACAGTTTCAGTGCATCTAAGATCTAACATGTCAGATGACCAGTGTCTTTCTTCAGTTTCCTACAGAGTGGCTGTGCTTGAGACAGGTGTCCAGGGGAGATTGTGTGGGGATGCACTGGAGGGATCTGACCTTGGAGGTTGCATTTCAGATTCTCCTGATGGCTAGGGAGACAGTTCTAGGGGTCTTGTAGGCATAACTCTGTACTTACTCACTAAAAAGTAAACTAGAAGTTCAAGTCTTCCTTCCTTCCTGAGAGACAGTGTTTGTTGAAATACTGAGTGAAGGGACTTCCCTGCTGATCCAGTGGTGAAGACTCCCCACTTCCACTGCAGGGGGAACAGGTTTGATCCCTGGTTGGGTAACTAAGATCCCATGTGCCACACAGTGCGGCCAAAAGAACAAAAAAAACAGTACCTGGAACAAATGAAAAGTGTATCCAGTGTTTTAAAAAAGAGAAAAAAAAAATACTGAGTGAATAAACAAGCAAACAGAAGCTATTTGCTGAAGCTAAGGAGAGAGAGAGGATATGGCCCTCACTTTGGAAGAGGAATAGCCTTCAGTGGCCATCTGTACATAGGCCTGGAAGTAAACTACAGTGCCAAGGCCCAGAAGACCTGTTCTGAACTTTCCAGTTGCCTGGATATGTAGACTGGTCAGTTCCTTTCATTGCCTAATAAATGAATAACAAGAATTCCTCTGCCTCATCTCACAATAACAAATAATGGTATTTGCTAAATAACAGCAATCTGACCTAATAAAAGAGCTTCCAAGAAAGTCACCTGTGACTGCACCATGCCAGCCTCTGCACTGGCATTGTAACAATAATGGATGACAATACTTAGTGAAAACATATTTGGACATCCACTAAGACCACCACCAGGAAAAAAAAAAAAAATACTATCAAAAAACACCAAAACAAGGGTTTCCCTGGTGTCTCAGTGGTAAATAATCCACCTGCCAATGCAGGAGACATGAATTCGATTCCTGATCCAGGAAGAGCCCACATGCTGCGAAGCAACTAGCCTGTGTGCCGCAACTATTAAGCCTGTACTGTAGAGCCAGGGAACAACAGCTAATAAACCCATGTGCTGCAACCACTGAAACCCACATACCCTAGAACCCGTGCTCTGCAGCAAGAGAAGCCATCACAATGAGAAGCCCTTGCTCTGCAACTAGAGAAAAGCCTGTGCAGCAATGAAGACCCAGCGCAGCCAAAAGTAAATAAATTATAAAACCAAAAAAAGTGTTGGCAAGATACGGAGAAACTGGAACCCTTGTGCACTGTTGGTGGGAACGTTAAATAGTGCACCTGCTATGGAAAATAGAATGGAAATTCCTCAAAAAAATTACAAATAGAATTACTGTATGAGCTAGGATTTCCACTTCTGGGTATATACTCCCAAAAACTGAAAGCAGGTACTGGAAGAGCTATTTATATATTACATTCATAGCAGCAATTATTCACCATAGCCAAACTCTGGAAGTGACCCAAGTGTCCACTGACAGAGGAACGGATAAACAAAATGTGGTATATACATACAATGACATAGTATTCAGTCTTTAAAAGGCAGAAAATTTTTATACATGCTTCATGATTGAACCTGGAGGGACATTATGCTAAGTGAAATAAACCAATCACAAAAGGATAAATACTATATGATTCCACTTATGTGAGGTTCCTTGCAGTAGTCAAATTCATGAAGACCGGAAGAAGAATGGTGGGTACCAGGGCTGAGGAGAGAGGGAATGGGGATTAGTGTTTAAGTATAATGTTTAGTTGAAAATATTCTGGAGATGTGAATGTACTTAATGGTATGCTTTCTTTTTTAACTACCAACAACATTCAGGGGGGAAAGGGTGGCATGACATGGAAGAGAAAATATAACTTGTTTAACGCTTTACTGGTGGACTGTGCTATTCTTTTCCCTTAGGGAAGCCAGAGTTTACAAGAGGAGACATTCAGGAGGCAATAGTAAAGGTTTGGTTTGTTTGTTTATGGACTGTGGCTTCAGTTGGTTATTAACAGGCTGCCTGTGACAGGGATTGAAGTCTATTTTACAATGGTCTTGGCCTTTCCCATAAGGATCCTGAGCTCTACTTCTGAGGGTCCTATGCTTCCAACAAATGTTCATAGATTTAAATGGAACGATCTGAGTTACCCTCAGTTATTTGACTTAAGTCTTGAGCCCGCCCCTTCCCCATCCCCACCAAGGAATTAGGAATATGAATTTACTAATAACAAATACTTACATTCCGCTTACTGTTCCAGAGACTGTCCTAAAGCCTTTTAATATATCAACTCATTTAACCCTAAGAATCCTACGAATTCAGTACTACTGTTGCCCATTTTACGTATGAGAAAACTGAGGCACAGAGGGGTAAAGCTATACACCTATTAAATGGTGGACCTGAGGTTCAAACAGAAAAACCTTCTGGCCCAGCACTCTTGCTCCTAATTTTTAGGCCCCTAAGGTCCACCACTGGGACGTTAATGACCCTGAAGTGATCTTAAGGTCCTGAATGGAGAATGGAAATTGGTGGTGAAGTTATTCCTTGACTGAGAGCCTGCCTCCCTGCTCCAGCAATTGCGGGGCTCCTGAGGTCTAACGGTGAAGCAAGGCGAAGGGGCTTGTGGGTTTAAGGTCAAAATTTTTGAAGCTGTGAAGTTTCCCTCCAATTCAGAAGCAGCCCCTTGCTGACGAATCAGCTGCCTAGCCCATAGGTTTTGCTGTCAGTGGAGTTATAGATGACCAAGACAGGCGAAATGATGTATCATTAAGCTAACATTAAATAACACCGAGCCCTTCATAAATCTTTTTTCTCAGTCGTCCTAAGGCGCGACCCAAGACGAATCTGCAACTCCGGAGTGGCAACCAGGGGGCGGGACGAGCAGCGACCATTTTTGTTTTGCGGCCGTGCGCTCTCAGAGAATCTTGACAAACAGGACCTCACGGAGGAGGTGGGGCCTCTCCGCGGGCGGGGCGGAGCCTGGGGGGACGTGATTATTCAAACGAACCAATGAGCTCCGCGCATCTGGCAGGAGCTGCCAATGACCGGTCGTTCTGGGGCGGAGCCCACAGGCCCTAGTGGGTTTGGTTGTCCGGCGGCTTTGGCGCATTTTCGGCTGGTTTGATTCATCCATTTTGAAGAGACTGGGGAGCGGGGGGCTCGTCTGGTTAAGGGGCCCTGAACCAGGGAGCGGCGGAGTTTGAGAAGCCAGCAGCTCGGGGCTCGGCGGCAGCGGCCTCCTCGGCCGAAGTTGGGGGGGGTGGGGCGCCGAGCGCGCGGGG
>NW_011494910.1:3283566-3319659 GCF_000754665.1 Bison bison bison | reverse complement strand
CGCATCCCGAGTTCGCTCCCGGCCCCCGCCTAGAAATGCCCTTCCCTTGGAATCGTCCCTGCTCAGGGAGGTGCGGGTCAACTTGCACGGCCCAAATCCCGAGTGCTCGTCCTTCCCGCTACCCGGCTCTCTTCTCACGTGGCCGAACACGTTCGAGTGTGTTTGTAATCTTTTTACCCCCCGAGTAACTAATAATAAACGGGCTAGGGTCGGGCAGTCGTTGGACTTCATTCTGAGACTGTCAACAAGTTTGCCGTTCCCCAGCGCCCAGTGGAATCGCCCTCTGCCGTCCTGGCTATTGTATGGAATGTGCCATTTATGGAGGGGTGTGGCTTAATCCAGTCTGGTGCGGCCTTAAGAAGGAGCGCTGTTGCTAATAAATGTTATTTTTAACATAATGTCCTTGAGGCTGTCAATGTAAGGATTGGCTACTTGGCGTAGTGTTTTCTGGATAAATAGGTTTCGTTTTTAGGTATTTTAACAGTTTCTTCCCCCTTCTCCATTCCAAGTTTTGTGAGAAACGGAAGTATTTTGACCTAAAGCTGTAAAGGGGGGTTTGGAACCCCGGAAAGGGTTTTAAAATGTTGCACACCGTTCTGTCTCCAGACTAGACTGTCCGCTCCAACTGGTGGTGGGCTGGGACTGCATACTCCTGCGCTCCGGGTGGGCGTGAGGAGAGTGCTCACTACCTACCTGACAGCCTTTCTGCTTAATTTCAACCCACATCTCTGATACCTTACCATCGCCACCGGGAAGAGTTCTGCCTGCATTTTGGCACGGAGTCTGAATCGATATTTCAAATTATAGTATGCATACTTTTTTGCATAATAATTAACCGGTGTATCCGGTCAATTTTCGTAGAGTATTTTCTTTAGGATCAGAACAAATAAGACAATTATCATAATAAAGATTTGTTTCACCTGGATTGGATCTTCTGTCTTCTGGAAGTAAATTACTGCGTGATGAAAATGGATTTGTTTTTCTCTACCTTCTAACCGCAGTTCACTAGGTTTTGATGACTTTTCACTGTTGTAACAACTCCTCTGCCTGATTTTGTGCCCCCAGATTTACATGTTGGGGCAGGAACATTTTTTTATCTCTTGAAAACTTTGATTTTTTTTTTTAGTATCACCAGGTGGGAATAAATACATTAAGCACGTTCTAATGCGTTTTTTTGTAGGCATTGGGATTTGTGCACAACTTTTTTCTTAGTATGTTAAAAGTAATTTTTTTAAGTGTTTATTTGCCCCTAATTGAAGAATGAAGTTAAATATATTGTAGACTTTTTTGAGTCACTTTCAAATTATTAATTTCAAACAACTTGGTTTCTGATTATATATTTAGTGATGAAGTCTCTTTGTAACTGTCTTTTAAGTCTTTTACATACTCTTGATCAATAATAAAGCAGAAATAATTAAACTTGAGTTTGGTGGTTTGTTAAATTTGCAATAAAAAAAGTTCTGTCTTAGGGAAGTGCTTTTATTTCAAGGTGTAATTGAATCTGTTTACTCGAGGGAATGTAACCAAAAATTACAGATGTTGACCTGGTATCAGAATGATCAACCTCGTTTAAAAACAAACCAAAAACCAAAAAAAGCACGAGTTGGCTAAGTGTCTCTGCAGCTTCTTTGGGAATATGTTTCTGTCCTTAGGCCTGTATATAATTTTGAGGGTTTTCTGGTTTACGTTTTTACTCTGACTATTTTAATGTTAACCTAAGCATTTAAAGAAGATTTAGAAATGTACTAATGGCTGCTTGACACCAGTTTCCAAATGAGTGGAATTGATCAGCTACTGCAGGATTTTCCATAGATGTGTGCGCTACACATATCTAAGTAGTTCAGGCTGTATTGCTCTCTTCACCTTTTATAGTATATAACTCACATATAAATGAGAGCTCAAATATTTTAGGCCTTGGATTCGAGTTTATAGCATAAAATTAAGTCTTAGAGCCAGAAAGAAATTTAGGCAAATTCATCTTGCAAGTGACTTTATGTGGGGACCTGGACAAGTGAAGTGCCTTGCGTCATCCGCTAATACATGCCAATATTGGGCCTAGAACCTAGATTTCTTAATTTCCAGACCTGCTTACCCTCATCCTCCCCCTTTCCACATAAATGCGCTCTACCTTCTACCAGATAAGAATTGATGTTACTTGACTGTATAACACTTTGAACTTTTGTTTTTATGACTCTTAACCTTTGGGGTAGGGACTAAAAATGCTACTACTTGTAAAAGATGAAAAAGAAAGCTCAGAGATGTACTGACTTGCCCAGACTAGAAAGTGGGTTTTTTGAAATTCAGCTTGGTGTATTCGCCAGAGATCCTCTCTTATTGAAAATACTCCCAAGTCACTCAGATCAATCTGTTTCTCCTTTCTTCATCTTGTAAGTGTTATCATGCCTCTTTTGTTTAGTACTTGAGATTGCAAAGAACCTTTAACATTGAAAGTTTAGATGTGAAAGCATAGGCTCTTACAGATTGATAAAAATATTTTTGGTCTTGTTTATACTTCTGTTGAGAATTAACAGCTTTTCCAAGATTTCAAATTGCTTTATTTTTAAAGAGAATTTTGTTCGTAATGTGTCTGGATTTCTTATTTTTTTAAAAAAAAGACATTCTCTCTTACAGGGAAATTAGTTTCAAAACGGCCTGTTAAAGGGAAAAACTTAGAAACCTGAAAATTTTAGGTAGTTTGGATTTTGGGACCAAGTGTACACTGTGCTAAGTCGACTGTGACTCTAGCTGGCCAAGCTCCTCTGTCCAAGGGATTCTCCAGGCAAGAATACAGGAGTAGGCAGCCATTCTCTTCTCCAGGGGATCTTCCCTACCCAGGGATCAAACCCAAATCTCTAACGTCTCCTGCTGCATTGGCCAGCCGGTTATTTACCACTAGCATCACCTGGAAAGCCCCCAGGTAGACACAGGAAGATACTTAAAAGTGTCATATACTAATAAATGTGGTTTTAGATGAGCCTGATTCCTTGTATCTCATCTTACTGTCTATGTCCAGGGTGTGTGTGTGTGCATGTGAAAGAAGTGTGATTTTTATTAACCTTGAATCTGTACATTGTTACTTACATGTCACTTTCCTCTAAAAAGAAACTTTGTAGACTTTACCTTCCAAAATATCTCACATAACTTGCAAAGCCTGAATAATGGAGGAGTTAATTTTGTAACAACACTTAAATATTCAACATTTCCCAACATATATATATTTAATGTGAAAACTATAATAAGACAACGCTGGGAATTCCCTGGTGGTCTAGTGCTTAGGACTTGATGCTTTAACTGCAGTGGCCCAGGTTTGATCCCTGTTTGGGGGACTTAAGATCCTCCTGCAAGCTGTGTGGCTCAGCCAAAAAGAAAGTGTTTTAAGTTTGATTTTAGAGAAATTACCAAATAAACATTTACTAAGTATAAATACAGAATCAGGTACTCCACTAGAGGATTTCACTTTATCTTGTGTTATCCTTATCACCCTGTAATAGAACATTTTTTTAAATAACAGATGACCAAATAAGTTATAATAGTATGTTACTCAATGTCACAGAACTATCAAACAGAGCCAGTATTTGAACTGAGATTTTCTGAGTACAATACTGGCATTCATTCTGTGGTACCACTCTTTCTTTCCTAGTGTTTGGCATGAAGATGGGCAAATGCTACTTTATCTAGTCATCTCTAATGGTGAGTGCATTCTGTATGCACTGGTGGTTAAGATTTATATAGAAAATAGTTGAGGGGAAATACGTGGCCAAACTGTTTTAAATAGCGATCTGTGTTTTTTTCCCAACTCAATCTTTAACTGGCAGAGATAAGTTTTAATTAAAAGCATTTTTAAAAAAAACAACTAGAACTTCAGCTTAGTCCAGTACCATCTGTTGGAAGTGATAACTTTGCAGTCAAGGAGCTAAGGTGTAGAAATAATAATAAAGATGGATTTAGGCTTCATGAGTCTTATTTAAGTCTCTTCCAGATTTGTATTGTATTTGATTACACACCAAATATATTACAGGTCCACAATCCTTAGTTTGAAACCATTGGAGGACAATATGTGTTTGAGAGTTCAATATTTTCAAAAGTTTTAAGCAGGTAACAAGATTTAAAAAAAAGAAAGTAACAGGGTTCCTATACTGTATGTATAATGTACCATCACCAGTCTGGGGTAGTGCTCCTATAATGAAACATTAATCGCTGGTAAAACCTAGGAATTTTCACACTAAAATTCTAAAAATCCTCTCATTTGCCCCTCATATGTTTACCACCATATACATTATGAAAAAACTTGGTTTTCAGAACTTTTTGAATTTCCAAATTATAGATGAGAGAATGGACCTTTTAACAGTGCAGTCCCTTTCTCAACCTTTAATTTTAGAAAAATAAAAATCTTGAAACAACTCGTTAAGCAAAGTATATATATTATCCCTATTTTGTATGTGAGATAGCTGAAACTTAGATAATTACATAATTGGCCCAGTTGACCTAACCTTTAAGAGGAAGCAGAAATTCCAATAGAAACTGTGGCCAATCCAAAGCCAGTGTGGTCTTTTCTGTGACTCACTGCCTTGGGGTATTACTGGTAGTAACACACTTTGCCATCTTTGGAGCAGTTTAGTTCATAGCAGGACTTTGGTGGACAAGACCAACTTTAGAGTGAGCTGGGGAGGGTGTGAGTGGAGAAAAGGAGAGTTTGAGGGGAAGAATAAGAGAATATGCAAAGAGGTTCATTACAGGAAAAGAACACTTGAATGTACAGGAAAACGCACTGAAGTGTGAGGCTTTTGTGGGAAGAAAATAACATGGCTTTAAGTGAATACGGTTCGTAAGTCAGGGGCATTTTTCCCCTGACCAAAATAAGTGAATGGATTCCAAAACCACCTAAAGGACACCACAGGAAATTAATGGGCTCATTTTACATATACAAATAGATGCAAGACTGCCAAACATAGCTAACTGAGTCTAGTATGTATGAAAAATATCAAGTAGAATATGTCCCAGAAACAAGGGAGAAAGACCATAGCATTTGAAAAGGTTCAGCACCAATTATGAAACTCATTAGTATACTACAATTAGTAGGGAATTAAGATTAATAAATTGGAGTTGATTTAACTTGACAAAAGTTATAAATTAAGGTAAGTGGTTGAGTTTCAGTGATTGAAATCATTTAGCAATACAACTCATTAATAAGGAGAAAGTAATTTGGAATAAAGGGAGATTGGTTTTATGTTTTTGGTCTGTTTTCCCCAGAAATATAAAAAACAAGGCCACCGTTCTGTGTAGCTCTGGGATACCGACCCAGTTAACATCCATGTGAATGGTGCTTCTCTCAAGTTGAGAGTTAATGATACACAGTCACATAGAGTTTGCAAACTTGAGTCACTTGAACTTAATGAAGTTGTTGAGTATCCTGTGAAGTGTTACTTCGTTTGCCTTTTTAAATTCTTAGCTGCAAAGGGAAATAAACATATCATTCTGGATTATGAAGTGGCTTCTTGGATTGTTGAGTCTAGAAATAGAGACTGCAATGTTGTAGACAGTAAAAGAAAACATTTGGTCTAGCACATGACAACTTGATCAAACTGGGGCATCCCTTTGTTTTGTCTCAAAAAATGTATTCCAATCTAGGTTCTAGGAAGAACTGATTGTTACAGAATTGCATTGCCATATTTTAAAGTAACTAGTATCTAAATAGTCAGAGGTGTTTGAAAAACTTCAGGTTGCCAGAGTGTCTCAACTGGCTATATTTTCAGGTGCTTCTTAGTATCTTTTGAACCGTGCACCTGTACAGTTACCTGCAAAGCAAGGTGATCTTCAGGAAGATTTCATCTGTCAAGATAAAATGACCCAGAACGTGAATTTCTTAAGAAACTAAAACTTAGCTCCACTGGGAAGTAAAAATCCAGCCATCTATTCATTGGACTGGGATAATGGACTATCTTCCACAGAAGCTACAACTGGAAAGATTTATAATAATTTATAATAAGTATAAATAGTTTATAATAATATTTTGACTACTGCTTTCCCACTGAGTTCTCTAAATCAGACTGTCAAACTCTGCTGCTTGATATTGCATCATTTAGAGGGAAACATCACACTTGTCAGGAAAAGCTGTCCTTTTGATGCAGAGAACTGTCCTTGATTTACAACTTTAGAGCCTCAAATAAGGGCTTCCTGGGCACAAAATTCACATCTACCTTAACTTCTTTGCCAAAAAATAGGACCCAAGGTCCACTTCACAGTCTAAACCTGATGAAGACCCCTTTTCACACAGTCCTACTGTGCTTTGAACCCATCAAGACACTGATTCATTTAAATTTCACCTAAATTGTACCCTTCCCCAAATCCTTTTCAGTTTTCCTGTTTGGTTAGATGCTCCACACTTCTGATGTTCCATCATCTTTATTATAATGAGTCAGTAAATCTGACTTTCTTAGGCTACAGATTTGTCCCTGATAGTTGTGTTAAGACAACTGGAAGAGTCCACTGAAGTTTCCAAGACTTTGCTGCAGACAGGACTCTACTTGGTAATGTGCTCATCTGAGACCCCTTTAATCTCACCTGCTTGAGGTTTACTCTTCCTAATTGCATAGTTTTTGCACTAATGTTAGGAATGTTTTCCTATATGGAGGAACTGAATATATTTTGGGAATAAAGAGTGACATATAACAGTTCATATTTATTCACCTGGACTGAAATAGTAGCAAGTTGATAAAAGGTTTAGAAGGGAATTATAATAACTATCTAATATGTATCTGGCTCATCATTCAGAATGCCTTTATTCTCGTGCAGAAGTTAGAAATTTACTTTTCCCATTTGAAGAACTGAGAGCTCTTTCCTGTAACTTTTTGATTTTTTAATTTTTATTTAAAATTTTTTGCTTTCTTGTTTCTTGTGACTGGTTTTGAATTCTATTTAATTGTAAAAAGCAGAATGATACAGTTAAAGCAACATTTCTTAGCCAAAAGGAACATGAAGCTCAAAGATAAGCAATTGTGAGAAATTACCCTGAATTGAATTTACGTATCTCAGCTTCTATGAACTAATTTTCTTACATCCTGAGAAAATTTGGCACATGTATAGTCTTGAGAGTTACAAAATAAGAGGTAAAATGTCCTAAGTTTTAAGGGGTGAGTGGGTAGTGATTGTTGATAAGCAGAAACTTTCATATTTAGCCTTGAAGGAAAGAGTGGAAACTGTCGCATCAATTTTAAGGGCTGCTCTGTGGAAGAAAGTTTAGATTTAGACCATGGTAATACCAGGAGCTAGACAAGACAATTGGTGAGTGGACTTCAGAGGCAGATCTCACCGAAATGGAAACTTCCAGTATGGAGTTTTCTTCAAATTAGTAGCCATGGGAGATCATGAAGGTCCTCAGTCAAGCTCTTACAGTACATCTGTTAATAGGATAACGTGTTTTGGGTAAGATTGGGTTAGCTGTCAGGTCCAGTAATTCCAGTACCTGGTGGTATATCACCCTTCCCCCTGACCCCCACAGGCCACTAACCTTGGATAGGCTTTATGAGTGCTTAAGGAAATGGCAACCCACTCCAGTGTTCTTGCCTGGAAAATCCCAGGGACGGGGGAGCCTGGTGGGCTGCTGTCTATGGGGTTGCACAGAGTCGGACTCGACTGAAGCGACTTAGTAGTAAGCTTAAAAAAGTGATTTTCTCGAAAAGAGTTAAAAGTAGGAAGAAATGTTACACTTTCGTGGCCACGGATTATAACTGTTGCTTGTAAAAGTGAAACTACTTTGTAAATCTGTATATTCTAAAGCAGTGGATGAGGTTCCTGTAAGAAATAGGTTTGACATTGCAATTTTGTTACATGTAAGAATACAAACACAGAAACAAGCTTCAGGCACTTGGCAGTTATTTAGGTACAATTTTCTCTGATATTTTCTATTTGCTGCTTTTTCTTTTAAAGAGCTAGTTACAGGGAATTCCCTGGTGGTCCAGTAGTTAAGGCTCAGTGCGCTCACCCCCTGGTGGGGGGGACTAAGATCCCCCACCTGTGAGGCAAAAAAAATAAAATTCTAGTTACACATCAGTAAGGGCTTCACTTTGGAACAACGGACTGGTTCCAAATTGGGAAAGGAGTACATCAAGGCTGTATATTGTCACCTTGCTTATTTAACTTGTATGCAGAGTACATCATGCGAAGTGCCGGACTGGATGAAGCACAAGCTGGAATCAAGATTGTTGGGAGAAATAGCAATAATCTCAGATATGCAGATTACACCAACCTTATGGCAGAAAGCAAGGAGAAACTAAAGAGCCTCTTGATGAAAGAGGAGAGTGAAAAAGTTGGCTTAAAACTCAACATTTAGAAAACTAAGATCATGGCATCCTGTCCCATCACTTCATGGCAAATAGATGGGGAAACAATGAAAACAGTGACAGACTTTATTTTCTTGGGCTCCAAAATCACTGCAGATGGTGACTGCAGCCATGAAATTAAGACATTTGTTCCTTGGGAGAAAAGCTTTGACAAGCCTAGATAGCATATTAAAAAGCAGAGACATTACTTTGCCAACAGAGGTCTGTTTAGTCAAAGCTATGGTTTTTCTGATAGTCATGTATGGATGTGAGCTGGACTATAAAGAAAGCTGAGTGCAGAAGAATTGATGCTTCTGAACTGTGGTGTTGGAGAAGACTCTTGAGAGTCCCTTGGACTGCAAGGAGATCCAACCAGTCGATCTTAAAGGAAATCAGTCCTGAATGTTCATTGGAAGGACTGATGCTGAAGCTCCAATACTTTGGCCACCTGATGTGAAGAGCTGACTCATTGGAAAAGACCCTGATGCTGGGAGAGACTGAAGGTGGAAGGAGAAGGGGACGACAGGATGAGTTGGTTGGATGACATCACCGACTCAATGAATGTAAATTTGAGCAAGCTCCAGGAGTTGGTGATGGACAGGGAGGTCCTGCGTGCTACAGTGCTTGGGGTTGCAAAGAGACACGACTGAGCTACTGAATTGACTAACTGAATGGCTTCCCAGGTGGCTCAATGGGTAAAGAACCTGCGTACAAAGCAGGAGACACGGGAGTTGTGGGTTTGATCCTTGGGTCAGGGAGATCCCCTGGAGGAGGGCATGGCAACCCACTCTAGTATTCTTGTCTGGAGACTCCCATGGACACAGGAGTCTGGCAGGCTACAGTCAACAGAGTTGCAAAGAGTTGGACCCAACTGAAGTGACTGAGCACACTCGCAGGCATCCTTCAGTAAATTGACTTTAGGACCCAATAACGGGTTGTGGCTGACAGGCTGAGAAACATTGTTCTAGATATTTACCTCTTACATAATCAGTTAAAAGAGCTGTGTTAGCTGTTTGGGGTTTCTCAAAACTCAGATAAACTGGATTCTAGAAAATGAGCTAGGTGTTTCTTCTTCCCTGCATTGACCAGAGCAGTGTGATTTCTTCAGGGTTACAAATGGAAGGATAGTCCGCTTGAATGAGCTAAACAATGTAAGTTGTTTATAAGTTCCCTCTGGTTTTCCTTGAGAAAATGATTTTGTGCTCTTTAAGTAGTGTAAAGCTTAAGGTATCAACAATTAAATGTGTGTTTCTGTTTTAAAGTTCTGCTTCCTTGCCTGGAATTTGGTGTGAACGTTGGTGACAGATTAGCATCAGATTTTGTGGTTTTAGTTGTTTTCTCATCTGTAAGGTTAAGAGGGTTAGTTGAGATCATCTCAAAGGTGTGGTAATTTTCTTCTCTGAAGTACTGTTCATTCCCTGATAGCTCAGTTGGTAAACAGCCCGCCTGCAATGTGGGAGACCTGGGTTCAACCCCTGGGTTTGGAAGATTGCCTGGAGAAGGGAACAGCTACTCATTCCAGTATTCTGGCCTTAAGAATTCCGTGGGGTCGCAAAGAGTCAGGCACGACTGAGTGACTCACTTCACTTGATCTTTAGAATGTTATTCAAATATTATTGACTTGGTCTTAGATGGTTGCTGCTATAAGAAAGAAATTTGGGAGGTAGACTTACCATTATTTAGTAGAAGGAAGTTGATGATCAAGAGAGAGGAAGAAAAAAAATCCTATTGCTTGAGTTAGCCATATTTGGTGCCAAAAATGGATCTTGTTCTTTGTCTAGCTTCCAACTTTACCTTTCATTTTTGCACTTTATAGCAATGCAAAAGTGAGGACTTATCTCAAAGCCCTCTGGTGGTCATCCAGGAATTGGTTCATGTGTAACCAAGTTACCTTTAGAATCTAAATATAGTGATTATATCAGCTTTTAAAATAAGAGCAGGCACATAATTGAAGTTTTTGTGTTCCTATAGTTTCTATTTTAAACATTTGTTTTCCTTACTGGGTTACAGTTCTGTTTTCTAGTGTAAATTTTTAGACTTGTTTAGATGGAACTCCATTTGATTTGAGTGATAGAAATTGATTGAACTTGAATGGTGGAATTTAAAATAGCTAGTATTGCTACTTTCTCTGCCCTAATTGGTAACTGGAAACTTTATCATAGAGTTGGAAATAATGTTAAAATACATATTTTGACGTTGCATTTTAGTGAAATGAACAACAAACTCTTGAACACAATCTTTCTAAATAATACTAGAACCAGACACCATGTTTTTAAGAGGAGTGATTTAATCATGCTGTTCAGATAAATAGTTCAAGAGCCTTGTGTAATCAGCTGGGTTCAAGATTGCAGTGGTATTCTGGAGAAAACAGGTTAGTGCTTATAAGAAATAATGGCTGCTATTTATTGGATAATTGTGTGCCTGGCACTCACGGCAACCTTGAGAGACAGGTGTTGTTATTTCTGTCTTACAGGTGAGAAAACTGAAGTTCAAAGAGGGGAAATAACTGGGAGACCCAGGATTTAAACCCAATTTTAAAATCCATGTTTTTAACTTTTATGCTGTCTTGAAATTTTTAAATTTAATTTATTTTAATTGGAGGGTCGTTGCTTTACAATGTCTGTATTAGAAATTTTGTATTGTCCTCCCAGTTTGAGTTTTTGATGTTCATTTTACACTGAAAAGTTGGTTTTGGCATTTGAAAGTTGCTTCAGCGGTTACGACTCCTTGCTTTCAGTGGTATCATAACATGTTTGTAGTTTTCCTGTGTTGAAAACTAGGATAGAAAAAAATATATTGATAGAAAATATGGGACTTCCTTGGTGGTCTTCCTTGCCAAAGCAGGAGGCTAGATCAAGGAACTAAGATCCCACATGCCATGCAGCATGGCCAAAAAGAGAAAAATGTACTAAATAATTTTTTGGCTGTGCCAGGTTGAACCCTGGACCACTGCAGTGAAAGTACCAAGTCCTAAGCACTGGACTGCCAGGAAATTCCCCTTTCAAATCTCTTAAATCTAAAATAAAGTTTTTTAGTTTGGAGAAAACTGAATTTTCTTTTGTTGTTAAGGGCAGTGGGATTAAAAGTCTGATAGGTTAAAACCTCCAGTGGCACATACATCCTCCCTTCTGTTGCCCTTTCTCACCCTAATCCTTTGCAGAGGCCAAATCCATTCACTCATCAAACCTTCCTTGAATCTGATGTTCTAAGTGAAGGAGAGACAGCCTCTGTCCTCAAGAAGTTCACATTTAAAAGGGGAGACAGACATTAGTGGTTTATGTAGTATCAGTAAGGGATTAAAGGTGTTGAGAGGTGATGTTGTAGCTGATATGAATGAGACTGATACGAATAGCATTCCAAGCAAGGAAGCTGCAGGACCAAGTGGTAAAAACAACAACAACAAAAAAAACCTGATTCTTGGTTCCTTCCTGGTGTTGATTGTTAAGTGGCAAGAAATGAGATCCAAAAAGACTTTTAAGGAGCTACTGCTGCTAAGTTGCTTCAGTCATGTCCGACTCTGTGCAACCCCATAGATTGCAGCCCACCAGGCTCCCCCGTCCCTGGGATTCTCCAGGCAAGAACACTGGAGTGGGTTGCCATTTCTTCTCCAATGCATGAAAGAGAAAAGTGAAAGTGAAGCCGCTCACTCTTAGCGACCCCATGGACTGCAGCCTACCAGGCTCCTCCCATGGGATTTTCCAGGCAAGAGTACTGGAGTGGGTTGCCATTGCCTTCTCCAGACTTTAAGGAGATTGGATGATTAACCTCTAGAGTATTTTCTAGAATTAGATTTCTAACAGAGCTCTTAAAATTTGGCCCTAAGAGCAAAAAGTTCAGAAAATATTTGAGTGCCTACCTTTTACCTGTTCTGTAGCACCAGTGGGGACATAAGACATAACTGTTACCTTCAGAGAGCTCAAATTAGTGAAGAAAGCAAATGCTACAGCAGTATGTTTTAAGCTGTGTGGTCCCCAAAAGGATCATTGACTGTTTGAATTTGACAAAGTCATGTTTTTCATTAAGCTTTGATAATTGTGTTTAATTTTATAGAGCAGCTTTTTAGATCTGTGTGGCAACTTAGGTCATCAGTTCCAACAGCTGAGGCACTGGGGCCCAGAGAAGTGATTGGCCTGAAGTTCTAGAACCAGAACCTGGAATTCCTCTCGGCAGATTCTGTATTTATCACTACATAATTCCTTTCTAAGGAGTGTTTCTAGGGATACACTAGAGAAGTGTAACTATCATTAGCAAGCTGTTAGAAAGTTCTTTATATTGAACCCATACTTAATCTGACCACCAAATGTAACGTGTTTTCTCTTTTGCAAGTTAAAAAAATCCCAATTTATTCAGTTGTTCTTCATATGAAGAAGGAAGAAGGAGGAGAAGAAAATGTCTACCCACTGCGGTATTCTTGCTTGGAGAATCCCCATGGACAGAGGAGCCTGGCGGGCTACAGTCCGTGGGGTTGCAGAGAGTCAGACACAATGATTTAAGAACAACAGTGATCCTTTTCCATTATGATTACTTGCCTTTATACAGTATCATAGGATATGTTTATTGATCCCTGGAAATTATACCGCATTTTAGCTGCAATTCCACCAGCATGGATAACTAAAATTATTATACCTGCAGTTTCAGAATCTGTTCATAATTATTCGAAGTTGAGGTTTAAAACTCCCTCTCGTAGATCCTTTCCCCCTGCTTCAGTGTCCCATTTTCCTTGATACCAAGTAATGCAGAAAATGGTCATCTTTGCATTGAGTTCATAATGTTGTTTTTCATGGTGTCTGTCATTAAAAATCACTATTTTGCTAGAACATGAATATTTACTACCTCCCCAATAGTTTTGTGTTTTTTTTGTTTTTGTTTTTTTAAGAAAAATTTTTGTTTTTTTTAATTGTGGTAAAGTAGCATATTTCCCCACTGCAGTACTCTTGCCTGGAAAATCCCATGGACAGAGGAGCCTGGAAGGCTGCAGTCCATGGGGTCGCTGAGGGTCAGACACGACTGAACGACTTCACTTTCACTTTTCACTTTCATGCATTGGAGAAGGAAATGGCAACCCACTCCAGTGTTCTTGCCTAGAGAATCCCAGGGATGGGGGAGCCTGGTGGGCTGCCGTCTATGGGGTCGCACAGTGTTGGACACGACTGAAGTGACTTAGCAGCAGCAGCAGCATATTTACCATCTTAACTTTTTTTTCCCCCAATTCTTTTATATAATTTTATGTATTTGCTTTTGGCTGTGCTGCATCTTCATTGCTGCGAGCGGGAGCTACTCCCTAGCTGGGATGCTCCGGCTTCTCACTGCAGTGGCTTCTCTGGTTGCAGATCACAGGCTCTAGGGCTCACAGGCTTCAGAAGTTGTGTACATGGGCCCGATAATTGTGGCACACAGACTTAGTTGCTCTGCCACATGTAGGATTTTCCTGCCTCAGGGATTGAACCCGGCCTCCTGTATTTAAAGGCGGATTCTGTACCCCTGAGCCACCAAGAAAGCCCCATCTTAACCATTTTAAAACGTACGGTTCAGTAGTTAAATACGTTCACATTTTTGTGCATTCAGTCTCTAGAACTCTTGTAAAACTGAAACGATACATACCATTGACTTCTCCATCTTCCTCTACCCCACCCCTGGCAACCACCATTCTACTTTTTTGTCTCTCTGCATTTGACTAGGTAACTCATATAAGTGGAATTAATAGTCATGTTTTTTTAAATTAACTTTCCTAATAGAATGGTATCTTTAATATATAAACTCAGTTTCTTAAAACAGTTACAATATATTTTATGGTTTTGCATCTTGTCTCATTGAGGCAATAAAGTCAGAAGATAATTCATTATTGGTAGACTAAAGAAAAACAATGCAAAATTCCTTATGAGTCCTTTTTCTCTCTTAAATGAAGCGTGTGTCCATAGGGCTTCCCTGGTGGCTCAGTGGTAAAAATCCTACCTGCCAACACAGGAGGCACGGGTTTGATTCCTGGTCTGGGAAGGTCCCACTTGCCACAGAGTAACTCCGTGCGGGGGGCCGCAACTCCTGAGCCCGTAGCTCTGGAGCCTGCGAGCCTGGAGCCTGCGAGCCTCGACTCCCGAAGCCCGAAGGTCCTAGCGCCTGTGCGCCACAACATGAAGCCCCACTTACCACAGGTGGAGGAAAACCTGTGTGCAACGGAGACCCAGCACAGCTTGAAAAAATGCAGCCATGCCTTCTTGCACATCTAAGCCCCAAGCATGTGTTCCGAATTCACTCCTCCTCTATCATTTTTGCATATTATATAGATGTCACACCTGTACTCGAATTCTGACTGCCCTATTTTTGCTTTTAAATGGTGTCTTAATCTATTGTTTTGCTGTTATTTAGTCACTAAGTTGTGTCCGACTCTATAGCCCACCAGGCTCCTCTGTCCATGGGATTTCCTAGGCAAGAATACTGGAGTGGGTTGCCATTTCCTTCTCCAGGGGATCTTCCCCACCCAGGAATCGAACCCCTTGTCTCCTGCGTTAGCAGGTGGATTCTTTACCACCGAGCAACCTGGGAAGCATCTTAATCTATAAAACTAGGAATAGTCCTCAGCTTAGATTTAAGTGTAGTTGGTGATATGTTTCTCTTAGTCCTTTCAATTCATTTGTTCAATTTCCCCTTAGTTACAGTGCATCTAAGGTTCTTCTAAACGCCAGGCATTTAGAAGTTTGGATACTAACATAGAAGCTCTTATATCTCTCAAGACAGAAATTTTAAACTTCTGGGTTTAGAATATGAAGTAGAAAAATGGGAATTAAATTTGTTTGAGATATTAAAGATGCTTTACTTAGGAAGAAATACTTTTAAAAGTACTTTTAAGTACTTTAAGCTGAGCGCCAAAGAATTGATGCTTTTGAACTGTGGTGTTGGAGAAGACTCTTGAGAGTCCCTTGGACTGCAGTCAATCCTAAAGGAAATCAGTCCTGAATATTCACTGGAAGGACTGATGCTGAAGCTGAAACTCCAGTCCTTAGGCAACCTGATGCAAAGAACTGACTTGTTGGAAAAGACCCTGATGCTGGGAAAGACTGAAGGCAGGAGGAGAAGGGGATGACAGAGGATGAGATGATTGGATGGCATCACTAACTCAATGAACATGAGTTTGAGCAAGCCCCGAGAGTTGGTGATGAACAGGGAAGACTGGAGTGCTACAGTCCATGGGGTTGCAAAGAGCGACTGAGCGACTGAACTGAAAGGACTTAAAAATCACTGAGCCAAGTAGATAAATAAATTTGTTTCTTTAATAAATGCTCTTTAGGGGAGTTTCCTGGTGGTATAGTGGGTAGGATTCCATCCAGGCTTTCACTGCTGTGGGAAGGGAGCTGAGCTCTTTAATAAAGAGCATTTGGCTCATTATTATATTTATTATATTTGGCTGTGCCAGATCTTAACTGCAGCATACGGAATCTAGTTCTCTAACCAGGAATCAAACCTGAGTTCCCTGCATTGGGAGCACTGAGTCTTAACTACTGGACCACCAGGTAAGTCCCAAAGAACAGCTTTTGAATGAATCAGTTTCTTCCATTCCCTTCTGTGTAAAGCTTAACTTACAGTCACCATAGTTTGTATATTATAATTAATTGTATTATATTTAAAAGCTAAGACACTTTGCTGTGAAAAAAAAAAATTAGTAGTAACCTTATTTATCAGGAATATGTGTGAATAAAATAACATTTACAGTTTTGGTTTGTGTGCATATGGTATCAGACTGTATATAAAGAATATATGGTACTATGGCTCATTTCTCCATTTTATGTACTCCTGGGAGGTTGTTTTGTTGGAAAGGATAATATTTGAGCTATCCCTGAGATGAGCATTATAAGAATTGTCGTTTGACATAGTTTTGTTTTAAGCTACGCTTTCCTATAACACAATGTGACATTCTTTTGGCTGAGATGACAGCTTTTTGAAAAATAAATTTCAGAGAGCTAGTTCTAATTCTGTTTATGAAATAGAAATGAGTGTTCTAGTATCTTAGAAAAGTCCTATATTTTTATGATCTTGATTAGAGTCTTTTCTTTTTACAGAAATAGGAAGGTCGTTGATTATTCACAGTTTCAGGAATCCGATGATGCTGGTAAGTTTTATGATTTCAGTAAGTAGTAAATTGAACTGATTAGTGGAAGAATACCCAGCATATTTACACTGTTTTTTATTCTTTTGAAATAATTTTTAAATTTTAGACTATTTTGACGTATATAAATTACATCAGTCTGTGTCACTCAAAACAAATGTTGAACCTGCATGGATTTTACTTTTTCCTTGGTAAATCATTGATAATAAACACTTCAATAATTTTTTTTCTTACCTAGTTTTGGACTCTAAAGTTTAAATGTGCAATAATTCTTATACATTGTTTATTAATATATCTCCTGCTATAATCACAATAAAACTCATACTTTGTAATAGGGAGCATGTATGTATTTTGCATGATGAAGTAAGATGAGAGTATTTTGTGAAACACCTTTGATTTGTGAACTAACTATAGAGACGCTAGTGTATTGTAAATCTTAGCCATAAAAGGTTTCTTTAGAATATGTCCTTACTCTCATTTTCAAGATGTGTTTACTGTTCTTTTTTCTTTAATCTAATTTTACTTTATAAAGATAATATTATATGCTTTGGGGAAATGTAGGAAATACAGCATTGTATAAAGAAGAATTAAAAAAGAACATAACCCAACTTCCCAGAGGCAATACTTGCTAAATATATTTGTTTACTCATTTAATCCTTAGCTCAGTCCTGTTAAAATGGGGTTATAAGTATTGTTATTTCCATTTTACAGATAAGGAAACTGAGACAGACATATTATTCAAGGTCCCTTAGCCCTCAAGTAACCTTTTTGTTTAAAAAGGCTTTGGTCTTTTTTTTTCCTTTTAAAAATATAGTTGACATCTTTCTGTAGAATTTTGGATTCTGTGCCTCTCCCAGCTGCCCCTACTTAGCTCTCTTGTGTTATGAAAAGTTTATGCTTGTTAGTGGTTGTGTGGTATTCCATAATTTATAATTATTCAACCATTTAATAATTGCTGAAGCTTCACACTGTTCTCAGTCCTCACAAGTGTATATAATGGTCTAGTGAACAGTTTTGGAAATAGTCACTTTTTAAGGTTTTATGGCACTTTTTAAATTGAGGGTGTTTTCTTCAAGTGTCAGAGTGTGCTATATATAATACTTTAGCTTAAAAGTAATTTGCTTGATAACAGTAATTGTGTTAGGATTGTAGGATTGTGGGTTCTTTACATTCTAAAATGCTTATAATATAACCATGTTACCATAATAGTTTCCAAATAAATACAAAGATGTGGAAACATGTAAAAGGCTTTAACAAAGTAAAAGGCTAAAATATAAAATAAGAGATATTTGACTGTGAGTATATTAAAGTATACACATGAGGACTGGAAAGCAATAGGCAAAAATAAAAATGATTGAGACAAGGTGGAACTAGAGTGGAAAAGAATTTTCTTTTTGTAATGAAAGAAAATTATTTAGGACATTCTGCCTTCTTAGCTTTTAAACAGCTTGAGAGAATTATCTCAAATAATACTGTAAATACTGTATTTACAGTAAATACAGTGGTATTTTTGATATGTAAAAATCATAATATAGTTCATTGAATTTGAAAATTTTTATCTTCATAAATAAATTTTATCTTCATAATCTGTTTAGATGAAGATTATGGAAGAGATTCAGGCCCTCCAGCTAAGAAAATTCGATCATCTCCCCGAGAAGCTAAAAATAAGAGGCGATCTGGAAAGAATTCACAGGAAGATAGGTAAGAGGCATTGCTAATCTGTTTCTACTTACAGATGAGGGTAGTCTCTGATCTCTAAACTGGTAGAATCTTCAGTTACTTTGGGACAGTGCTCTTGGTGGTGTTTTTGTGTATTTCATATTATCAAAGCATGCAGTGCTTTGATTCTAGAGATTAGCCTCTTTAAGGTCATGGAGGCTTGCTTAGACTCAACCTGGAGTCTCAAGTGAGCTCTGGGAATGATAGAATGATTTTGTTGCTACTGCAAACCTCTGAACAAAGGTAGAAAGGTTGTTTAAGTATGTACTGATAATTTGTTGCCCAAAGATACTATTGGCATTTTCACTGTAGAAAGGGCAAAGAATAAGTGACCTTTCCTATTCAGAAAATTACTGGCACAAATCACTGACAGAATTATAACTAAAGCTTATAGAATCTTAAGTTGCATTGCCTGCTGAGTTTTATATAATCAATCCTACTTTGTTTAAATAATTTAATCATTTTGAGCTGTTCCCTTTCCCTTCGTGTTATAAATGAGTTCAGATGAGTTATGTTGTCAACTGTAATTGCCTCTCAAGACCAGGGTACAGTAGCTTTCATCTCTGCTTTACAGGTATACGTGTAAGCTCTCAAATTCAGTGTAGTGTAACTATGCCAAGACCTTCTTGATGGTGGTGGTGATGATAGTTACCATTTAGGATTATTATGTGCCAGTATCTATTATGTGCTAATCATCATTTAATTCTCACAAAACCTTTATTAGGGTAAGTAATATTAACTCAGAGGAGTCAGTGATTTAAGGACTGGCAAATGAACCAACAGGTTTTGAAACCATGTCTATTGGACTCCAAAATCCTTTTTTTAGCCATTAGACTATACCACTTCCAAACAATACTATTAAGTATGAGCATTTCAAAGAAATAAAATGATAGTTCTCATTAGTTCGTCTAAGATATTTACTTTTGAGCACTAAAATCAGTATAATAAAGCCCTGAGTAAAAGTCTTTCATTCTGAATTCACAGAAAGCTAAATTTAATACATTCACCTAGCATTTTCTGTTTGCTTGAATCACTAACCTCTAATATTTTCTTTCCTGGAGAATTTCAGAAATGTGGAAAATTTTTGAGGAAAATTAAGATAAAATTTTACTGTAGGAAGATAACTCTTCCATAGTTTCATTAATATATCTCTCTAATCCAGTTTTTTTAAATAATTTTTTTATGTGAACTATTTTTAAAGTCTTCATTGAATTTGTTACAGTATTGCTTCTGTTTCATGTTTTGGGTTTTTTTTGGTCACAAGGCTTGTGGGATCATAGCTCCCTGGCTAGGGATCAGTTCCACACCCCATGCATTGGAATGCGAGGTTCTACCCATTGGGCCATCAGGGAAGTCTGCACTCCAGTTTCATACAGCAGTCCAACTTACAGCTGTCTTTTATTGTATTTATTTTATTATACTTTCCCTAGGAATGAGCATCTTCATTGCCTGTTATCATGTCTCATCAATACAATTGATATCTAGACTACGTTTTTCATTGTTGCAATCATTTGGTTTTATTACTCTCTCCTATGGGGCCAAGAATGGTTGAAATACAGTTTTTGTTGCCATTTGTATTGTCTCATATGTTTATTCCCTCAGACCAGTATTATGTTGATTTTTCTGTTGGTCTCTACTTAAAAGTTTAGCTATTACTTGACTTCATTTTAAGGGGCTCAAGGATTAATGGTCTCTATAAATTCAATAATAAGATAAATAGAGAAAATGATTTCATTCTTCATCATTGTAATAGACTTGTGAATTAAATGCTTATTTTGCATAAAATACATGGAACAGTCACAATTTTCAAAATTATAGTATATTTAGATCAGATTGCTTAGTAAAGAAATGTGTTTGGTTTTTTTCTTTGCTTAGGAATCTTGGGCTCAATAGTTTGTCATTTGAGTGTGATCTAGATTATGGGAATACCAAAAGATTTACAGGATCTGCTGTTGAAAAAAAGAAGGCTATGAAGACAATTTTATGTATGTTTTTTTGGTGGTTGTTTGTCAGAATTTCTCATGGAATCATAAAATTTTAGCACTGAAGAGTACCAAGTGAATTGCCTAAGATCATACAGCTAATTAATTTATGACAAAGACAGAACACTAGACACCAGATTTCTAAGTTAAAATTTGTGAGGATATAAAATGTGCATCTTTGTGACATAAAAAATTATTTTATAAAATTTTCCATTTAACTTTGAAACTCTTTAACTTTTACCCTGCAATGATCTTTAGCTTGCTTTTATTTTCTCCATGATGTAAGGCAGGCCTGTGTGTTGAGATTTCTGATGTACAGCATACTATACTCCTAAATATTAATATTAGGAGATAATTTATTTTCATTTTGCTTTAGATAAATTTCTGGCATTTTGTAATTTATATAACTCCAGTTTCCTTTAATAATTATAAAGGTATTTTCTGCATTTATATTTGGTGCAATCCACTAATTTGCCTTCTTGACCACCGTCAATACATTACGTGGTTTATTTTCATTATATTCATACTCTGTCTCTGACAATGAAGTTTTTTTCTTAGTAAATGTTCTTGTGAACCAGGGCTTATGCATAGGTGAAAACTTTTAGCCTGTGTTGAGATACCTTCCTTTTTTCCTTTGGGTCTTCAAAGGAAGCAATATTTTCCAAAAGTGGATAAAATTGTTCTTAATCACCAGTATCTCTATGTATTAGGGAAATACTGGAAGCAGTTTCACTCCTCAGCATCTGAATTATTTTATGTATAACAGGTTTTCTTTAGCATTCTTCTCTGGTCAGGTTTCTAGAGATTTATGTTCACTTGGATTTTGGTCTAAGACTTTTAAACCTTTCCCTCTTCTTATAGTGAGGACTCAGAAGAAAAAGATGTGAAGACTAAGAAGGATGATTCTCATTCAGCAGGTAGTAACAATTTTTAATGTAGTAGCTGTAATTCTATTTATTTATTTATTGGACATTTTAATAAACGGTTTCATAGTAATGCCAGGCTCTGTGGTAAATACCACATTACAAACAGTAAGTGTCTCCATCTGCAAAGAGCTCACGATGATTCTTAGTCCAGCTGGCTTATTACCGTTTCCTATGAAAGCTTTTTTTTTTTTTAGCATACTTATGTCCATCCCATCCCAGGACTTCTGATTCAGTAGGTCTAGGTGGGATGTTGGGGCTTTGTTTTTTTAAAGTATTTATAGATTATTCTCATGCATAATTGAAATTGTGCATAATGGAAATTGAAAACCACTTACATGAACAAATAAAAGATATCAAACTATATAGAATATATATAATACTAAGTGAAATCAAGGTATAAAATACAGGAAATGATGATGGGTTGAAAAGCAAACAAAGATTAGTTTTAGTCTGACTTCTTAGCTGGGAAGAGGTCCTTTGAAACAGTAGCCACAGAGAAAGCTTTTTTGTAAGAGTTTTAACTTAAAAGAATCAGTTGAAGAGATTCTGACTAGATTAAATGTTAAATCCTGATTATTTGTTGTTGGTATTTATTTTTTAAAGTTTAATTCGTTCAAGAATTGAGAGTTCCACCTTGCTCCCAAACATTTTAGTTTTGGTCTGCGTTCCCATGCTATTTAGGTAATGTGTAAAGCGTAGACAAAGTTCCACTGAATTCGCCCTGCTGAGCTATTTTTTTCTAATCATTTAATTAATTTGTTTATCTTGGGCCATGCTGGCTCTTCGCTGCTGCGCTTTTCTCTCGTGGCTGCGAGCGGACGCTACTCTTCGTCGTAGTGCTCGGGCTTCCATTGTGGCGGGCGGGCTCTAGGGCACACGGGCCTCCGCAGTACGGCTCCCGGGCTCTGGAGCTCAGGCTCAAGAGTTGTGGTGCAGGGGCTCAGCTGCTCTTCAGCACGTGGGATCTTCCCTGATCAGGGATCAAACCCGTGTCCCCTCTACTGGCAGATGGATTCTTATCCACTGAGTCACCAGGAGAGCACTCCACTGAGCTGTTTTACTTTCACTTGTTCAAGTCTGCTAAATGATTGTCTGAAAAGAAATTGTATTAACTTTTTGCACTATCTAGTAATGCTGTGATAATGTAAACATCCACTTCTGTTCATTTACCTTGTAAACCCTAATTTGAATCTCTTGTGTTTGTAAACATTTGAGCACTTCAAGATGAATAACTCTCTATTAATGTTAAGCATACCTCCTACCAAGTGGGTTTAGTTTTGAGTCTGCCAGAATCAGCTGTCTCCTTGCGTCTATTGTCTTCAGGTGAAGTTTTTGGTAGTGAAAGTGATGGCTTGAACACTGACCATAACAAGGTTTATTAACAGCTAAACCTTGACAGAATAAGGGAGCCTCAGAGTCCAGGAGCAGGGCTGTAGGTGAAACTGATACAAGTGTAACTTGGCCTAGAGCCCGTAGGCTGGCATCCTGCCCTTTCAGTCAGAGCTACGCACGGCCACAGCCATGTGCTGCGGAGTTTCTAATTAATAAACGGTAGTATATGGGGGTAATTTTTTATTATAAAACTGTGTTAAGATCTGATTGATCTAAATGTGTGTTTTGAAGATTTCCCTCCGTCTCCTAAATTGAAATGGCCACACCTCATTCGTTGAAAAGGGTAGTAGTTTGACATTATTTTGAGTTCTGTATGTTTTGTATTGTAGAATGAAAATATTGGAAAACTGTCTTCCCCTGTTCTATTTAAAATATTTTTCTAACTTTAGTTTCTAAAAACTGTGTAGATAGGTTTGAATGTAGTTGAGAATTTTAGGGTACAACAATAATGTAAGCTTAAAGCATGTTATAGGAAGCATGTGTTCATACCTAAATTCAGCTTTATTATTTCTTAAAACTACATGCCTAGGTTATTTTATATGTAATAGTGGGTGAAAGTGAAAGTCACTCAGTTGTATCTGTTTGCAACTCTTTGTCTGACTCAGTCCATGGAATTCTCCAGTCAAGAACACTGGATGTGGGTAGCCTATCCCTTCTCCAGCGGATCTTCTCAACTCAGGAATCGAACTGGGGTCTCCTGCATTTCAGACAGATTCTTTACCAACTGAGCTATCAGGGAAGCCCATAATAATGGGTACATAGCCTTATTCAAGTTCATTCTTTGAATTTTACCTCTCTTTTTGCATATTTTGTAGACATTTTTAGGAATAGAATTTTCCCTTTCTGAATGAAATAAAGCTCCAGTTTATATCTTACATTGCCTTTTCCAGTCATCTGTCAAACCCATAACTCTTTGATCATTGCATTATAACTTTGATATTGCAGAGGACAGTGAAGATGAAAAAGAAGATCATAAAAACGTGCGCCAGCAACGGCAGGCAGCCTCTAAAGCAGCCTCTAAACAGAGGGAGATGCTCATGGAAGATGTGGGCAGTGAGGAGGAGCAAGAAGAGGAGGACGAGGCGCCGTTCCAGGAGAGTGCGTAACGTGCCTCGTATCTTGGTCGTGGCTGTGGTTTGTGACCTCAGTTTTACTTCAGCAGTTTTTTGGATGCTCAATGTTAAAATCAGCCCCTTAAATTAGATACTCAGTGTCATTAGAGATGATTGTTTGATATCTATTTATATTTTAAGACTCAGAGATTCTCATGATTATTATTTGATTAAGTACATCAAATAGTACTCAAGTACTGATTAAATACTCAAATAGTGATTAAGTATATCATTCATTCTCATATACTGAATGAACCATTGTTAGAATAGCAGTTACCTGGTGGGTACTGTGATTAAAGATCTGTATTTTGTCCTAGTGGAGAAAGGTGTAGACATCTCCTTGCAAAAAAGGTGTTAACGGAATTTAGATGTTTCACGGGTTACTCAGATTAACTAATCATATATGTATTTGCTTTGTAGGTAGGTTTCTTACTTTGTTTATAGTTGAGCCAAACACACCAAATCAGTTCACTTGCATTTTCCTGGTCTTATCAGGACTATATGGGAAACGTAGAACTACCAAGATTATTTGATGACTTCAGTTTTTATCCACATTAAGCCTAATCTCTTCCTGTTTTCTGCCTACTCTTCAAACAAGTCAGTCATGTAACCCTCATGTGCATGTTAAACCGTTTTACAGGTGGGGCCAATGACAGCTCCAACCGAATTGGTAGTACAGCTGCAAATAGAACCCAAGAGTGTCTGACTTCCAAATCCCATCCTCCATTCTTAGCACTCTCTCCCTTTGTTCACTTGGAAGGATGTATACATTAAGTTGGACGTTGAAATTCTTCTTTCCTCTCAGAAGATTCCGGCAGTGATGAGGATTTCCTAGTAGAAGACGATGATGATAGTGACTATGGCAGTTCAAAAAAGAAAAACAAAAAGATGGTTAAGAAGTCGAAGCCTGAGAGAAAAGAAAAGAAAATGCCGAAGCCCAGGCTAAAGGCCACAGGTGAGCTCTGCAGAAGTCAGGTTAAATCACCAATGAACGTTCTCTACAGAAATGCTGCAGTAGGGCTTGATAGTGACCACGTAACAAAAATAAAAGGACCCTGTCTTCTGTGCCTGGAAGTGTCACTCACCTATTATTAAGGGCTCCAGCCCCTCTAGGAGTCTGGCAGCTTGCCCTGTTCTTCAGCCAGTGCTGCACCGAAGGCCGGATTTGGGAATAACCCATTCACACTGCACCAGCTTAGCTATTACTGCCTTTTTTCCCCACTGATATCACAATCCCAGCAGCTACTAAAGACTGAAAATTGTGAAAATACATACCTACAGTAATACATTTAAGTGTTCTGATTTGTACAGAGAATGAAATCACTCTTGACAGCATAGGTTCATTTCCTTTGGGCCCTTGTGGTTTCTGTCAGATGTTCTTCTGGGTGAAGCTAGTTTATCATTAAATCAGAAAGCTCTATTTGCTTTTTTTTTTGTTCTGGCAAATAGAAGTTTTATTCATCATGTCTTACTGTTTGGTAATGATGGAAGTATTAAAAGTTGCTTGATGGGGACTTCCCTGACCCTCCAGTGGTTAAGACTCTGAGCTTCCAGGGCAGTGCGCACGAGTTCGATGCCTGGTGAGGGAATGAAGAGTCCACATGCAGCGTGGCCAAAAAATTTAAAAACAACAGGTATTTGACGGCTTTCTATCCCAGTTAAGTTGCATCCCCCCTTCTTCACTCAAGTTTTAAACATAAGCAACTGACAGTTTTGCAAGCCACTAAGGATGTTACGTAGTTTCTATAGCATCTTGTTTCTTTATTACAAACATGACTGTTAACATAGTAGTGTTGGCTAAAAGTGTTTGAAAACCAGTACCCACCTTCCTTTTCAGTAAGTCGGGGTGTCATCTTTATGATTTTTTTGCCTTACAGATTGTTCTGTAGCTGATTTTTGTTAAAAACGTTAGACGTTTCTTCCCTTCCCCAAGTTGGTATTTTTCTTCTTTCAGTGACGCCAAGTCCTGTGAAAGGCAAGGGGAAAGTGGGTCGCCCCACAGCTTCAAAGGCATCAAAGGAAAAGACTCCTTCTCCCAAAGAAGAAGATGAGGAACCAGAAAGCCCTCTGGAAAAGAAAGCATCTTCAAGCCCTCCACCTGAGAAATCTGGGGATGAAGGTTCTGAAGATGAAGCCCAGTCTGGGGAAGATTAAAAGTGATGATGGTCTGGGGAGAGATTTTATTTAAAAAACAAAAAAAAAAAAAGAGAAAAAAAGAAAAAAAAAGAGGGAAAAAAAAAGAAAAGCTACTTAAGATAGAATATGGTTTTGGCTATGGCTTGACTCATGGGCTTTCAATGCTTTTTTTCCCTTTTGTTGAAAATAACATTTTCTTCTTTTCTTCTTCTTTTTCTTCTTTTTTTTTAAAGAAAAGCATTGTATGTTTAATTTACCTTTTTTGTCTATTGGTCTCTTCGTCATGACCCCCTCTTCCCCCTCCTCCCCCTTTCCCAATGAAAGCCATGTTAAATTAATCACTGGATTGACTGCTTCATCTTTTTTATTTTTAATGGAGGGTATGCCACAGTTGTAAAGCAATAAGATTTGAGGTAAACACTATGAAAATTTTGCTTTTTGCTAAACGGTAGCAAGTTGAACAGGAATCGAAAAATGTAGAAGGTTTTAGTTAAAAGTTATTGCTTCTTTCTCTACCTGAATTAAAAAAAAAAATCAGTTGTCATCTAATACAAGTTTATATTCTATATACAAAAATACGGATGTCTAAAAAATCAAGATGTTGAACTCCCACCGATGGGGCAGGTAGGAGATAAAGATGAGTTCTGAACTGCTACAAAAGGCATTCATGTTTTTTACTGTGGGGCAGGGCAGGGAACTGAGGTTACCTGACCCTGTTTGGGGATATAGGTTTGCTTGTTTTTAGTTTCATCACCTGTTATCTCTAGGAGACTCGGAGCCAGTGATCCTTTTATTCAGCTACAGTCTTTAAAGAACTTAGAAGCAAGGGCCGCCAAAACTTACATCTTTCTTGATTTCCTATCTCATTCTCTAATGGTTCATGTTTTTAAATATATATATGTATCTATTCTGTTTCTTGGATAAAAAATTTTACCAAGGATCAAAAGAAGAAACCCTAGAATTAAAATGGGGCGATCTATATATCACAGTGGATTTCTTCTCAAACTGACAATGTTTAGGTTTTAAGCAAAATAAAATGCCAGTTAATGTGAAACTCAATCACAAAGACTTGAGATTTTTGCTTTATGGAAACAGAGAATTGAAATTCTTTTATGCTGTAAATGTGCACTCAGAGTCCATGAACCATGCTCTGCTTTTGCTGAGGGATGGAGTGTTCTCCTGTCAGGCCTGTCCTTCCCGCCTCTTGGTAGAAACGTGGTGTGGAGCGTCTCGGCCTCCTGCTGGTGCTCAGGGCGCTCCTGCACAGTCCGCTCGCAGCGCCCGCCAGCCCTGCTCCAGTTCATGGTTTCTCCTGGTTCCGTTCTTCACTTCATATCCTGTACTTGATGGGAGTATGTGACGTGCTGCCCTGACACTGTTCAATTAGCGTCTGTCTTTATACCGGTGCCCTTGCTGACCGCATGTCGCTTACAGCAGCAGTTTACGGGGCGCTGCAGAGCTGGAGAAACCATGCATCCGGGAGGCCTGTGTGCAGGGGGTAACAGACCAGTTACACGCCTTATGAAGGTAGTCAGGAGACAGATCTGTGGGTTTGCTTCTCCACGTTCTGATACTCTGAGCTAATGGGAGCAAGGTTCAGGGTGTCTTAGTGTGCTGATGGGCTGCCCAGGTGGCTAAGTGGGTAAAGAAACTGCCTACAATGCAGGAGACACTGGAGATGCGGGTTCAGTTCCTGGGTTGGGAAGATCCCCGGAGAAGGGCGAGGCAACCCACTCCAGTATTTCTTGCCTGGAGAATCCCATGGACAGAGGAGCCTGGCCGGCTACAGTCCATAGGGTCACAAAGAGTCAGACGTGACTGAAGCAACTTAGCACAGGACACAGTGTGCTAATAAATTGAAAAATCAGTGAAATTTAACATTTCCTTTTTATCTGTATTTGCTTCCTCAGTGTTTACTAATGCAGTTTTCTTTCTATCTGCTGTTACAGGATATTTTTCTCTCAAACAACCTGGCTTTCCTACAGATGTTCATAGAAAAAAAGGTTGTTTAAGGAATATTTTTAAGACACTGTAAGGAATATCCTTACTCTGATTTTTTTCTTTTTTTTAAAGAAAGCACCAGTGGCAGAGAGTCGTTTCACTGTTGCACTGTGGGGGTTAAAGAATGAATTTGGAGATTTTAGTACTCGGCCAAATATGTGAAACTTGAACATAAGTAGCAATTGGACTTATTCTCTTTCATGATGGTTGACTTCACAGTTGTGAACTTTGTAAAGAGGTGTTAAAGATAATTCCGTTTGCTTTATTGGTTTGTTCAGGTATTTTAACAAGAAGGTTTGTGTTCACATGTTTTAAAAAACCTATCAGTGTTTCCACCATGCACTTCTGTTTTTAGGGGTTTATAACTTTAAGTCTTAACATTCCTAGTAACGTGTGCTTTCCTCGCGAAGACTAGGGGGAAGGGTCTTTTAAAACTTTAGCCTTAGTATTTTATGTAATAGTCTCTTTAATATATTAATCTGCACTAACGTTTCTGTGATATATGCACATCCTTTAGAGTAATCACATCCTCTGGGTTATTTGTGTGCATTTGGTTGGGCTTTTTGTTTGGGATCCCTTTTTTAAAGGTTAATTCATGAGATTAAAAAATGTATATTTCTGATAGACTGGACAAAAGGATCTGTGTCCCCAAGAGAAACAGGCTCTGAATGACCTTTGTTTTCTCCAGTTTTTGCTGATAATTTAAAACACGCTGGTCTTCCCCTCAAATCACGCACGCAAATAGGACAGCTGTGGTGTCTCAGCTGGGAACAGGTGCTCAGCAGCCAGGCTGACAGTGGTGTCGGTCGGGCTGCTGGGACTGCCCATTGGCACCGCCCCCGACTACACGCCCCCTTTCTCTAGAGCGCCTACGAGGACGTGGGGGCAGTGCTCGCTGTCTTGTTTTGCAGCTGCTCAGGAAGTGGGACGTTGACTTTGAAAGTGCTTGTTTGTGTTATCTCAGTTCTCTGTTAGCTCTGTTAGGTTTACCTCTGGAGCGTGGATTTCGGCAGCTACGCTGACTGACACTACATTCTAGTTCTTCAGATTCTTTTCTCAGACTTCCCTCCCCAACACACACAAACGTATCTGTTGTAGCCTGCTGCTGCTCTTCGCCTTTCCCACCTCAGACTGGAATCAGTGGAGTGGGCTCGAATATGTGTTAGTTTTCATAAGGGTAGCTTTGTCCTGCGTTGTAAAACATTTCTGCCTCTCATATCTCTGCTCCCTAATGAGTCCAGGTAGGGAAATTAATGGATGTTTTCCTCCTTTAGGGAAGTAGTGAGTGGAAATCTTTGCATCTGGAATAGTAGTTGATTTTCCATTATGGAGCTTTTGGTAACCTTTTTTGTTTTTTCTCATAATAACTGGTTTGCTCCAGGCTCAGCCCTCTCAGTTCAGTACTTATTCTTGGTACTGGTTCAAACAGCATTTTCTTACAGGTAACTAGTCAAGAGTGGAATTCGAGGTTAACAGTCCAGTGAAGTGTTTGACATTCTTACGTACATGATCAGCTAAACTGAAGTTCACACTTTTTGGGGGTTTGTTTGCTGTAAACATTGAAGTGAGTGGGTTTTAGAGTCCTTACTGGGGGAAGGGAATAGTGCCTGTTTTTCCTTTTCCTTTTCTGTAGGAGATGCTTTGAGGGTGTCAGAAAGGCGGGAGCAGAAATTAATCCCAGGAGCTACAGGGAAAGCTTTATAAAAGGTCATGTGACCATCGTGGCTTTTATGGAGAAAGGGAGTTTTGATTTGAACACTTCTTTCTGTGCCTGCATCACCAGTAGCTGTGCCTAGAAGAAGCTGTCACCTTAGCAGTTTGGAAAGGCAGAAGCCTGGCCTCCGGTTTTTATGACATTCAGATAGAACAAGCAATACTCATTTTCTGCCAAGGGATAGCTCTTGAGGTTAGAGAGTTGTCCTTTTCTCTGTGCATGGAGTTGGGTTTATTTGAAAAGGGAGTTAGTTTATTTGAATATTGGGACGTCAAACTACTTAAAGCCAAATTTCAATCTGCAACCCATTTTCCCTTTTTCTTGAGATAAGCTTGATACAAAATGAGTTTTCTTGACTCCCAAATCCCTAAGTTACACTTTTTTCTCAAAGCCTAATTCAAAATTCACAGTGGTGCTTTCTGTGTCTTAACCACTATTGGAGAAAAAACCCTGTAAACCTGCCTGTTGCCATGCCGTGGAGCGACTGGACTGGTGACATCTGTAGGGCGCGCTCTGTGTGGCTGGTGGGACGCCACCATTGTGCATACACTTTGTACATCGGGGTGAAGGGAGGGTTTTCTAGATTATGGGGGAGGGCAAAATTGGGATTTTTTTTGTTCCTTTTTTGATGGGATGTAGGGGTATAGTACTCAGTTTATGCCCTAAATAACTTGTATAAAAATCCCTGAAGTATTGTGTGGGTGTGTGTGTGAGTGTGTGTTTGTTATATGTCTGGCAATTAAAACTTTGTCTTCTGGAAATTAGCGAATTCTCTTTTTTTCTCCAGAAGTGTTTGTTACAAGATTTGTAAATAAGAGCTCTACTTAGTTTGTTTACCAAGAACATGTTGCAGCAAACCTTTTACACCTAATTCCCACGAGGTTGAAGTAACGACTTTTAAGATTTGCCAGGGTAAGCAGCAGCCAGGTTCTCAGTCATTGTTGGCCTTGATTCATCTTTCAGACTTCATTTTCCCAGCTCTAAAATTCCCAGTATTCCTTAATTGTAGTCCTTTTATGTTCTAGAAGCAGGAAGGGGGAAAGAGAAGACCCTGCTTAAATGTATTTAATTGTCCATGGGCCGAGGCCCGGGCATCCCTCAAGACTGTAATGTTGCTGGGTATATGTGATCAGACACCAGAGGGCTGGGCATTCTTGCAGCACCTTAACAGTGCTGATACCTGCAGCATGGTACTAAGGAAGTTAAAAGTTTGAATGTAACCACTTTATTTAAAAGTTTTTTTCTTTTAATTTAAATGAAATGGGGGTTGAAGTGAACATGATTTTGTTGACCATGTCCGTGAATTCTAGATGCAACATGCATTGGTAGACTTGTGCGATGGTCTTTTGTGATACTTAATTTTTACATATCCCAGTCTCTGTATGTATCTGCATAAACAAAGATAAAACAAACTCCTGCTTTCTTTTATTGAAGGGTTTCCAGGACTGCGTGTCTGTTCCTGAGCTCTGTTTTAAGTATGTGTATCCTTTGCTTGTATTTTGTATTAAAAAATAAGAAAAAAGAACACTTTATTGTTGAGCATGTTGGCATTGTCCCTTTTATTTTTTTCTCTTTTTGGGACATATGAAGCAAGTTATTCTTTTTCTGTATCTTTTTTTCTTTTGTAAACTTTTTTTGTTTTGTTTAAAAATGGCTTTATAAAAGGGCTTTTGTAACCCAGATGCGTGCTCTGTGTACTTCTTGTGATACTTAAGCGAATACACTGATTTACTATACAACTGGGCACCTTGGCCTGGCACCTCCCAGTCTAATTTGACTTTAGGGGGAAACTGCTAGATGAATGAATTCTTTAGAAATTAGCGGTGACCGTCACTGTTGTTGGTAACAGGAAAGGTATGTTTTGTCTAAACTAGGACTGGAGTTAGGAATCAAGAAACAGACTCATTAACCTTTGATTAATCAAGGGAGCACGAAGCTGGATGCAGGGGGAGTCCTAGTTAGTGCTTTCCTCACGTTCATGACCAGGTTATTAAGTCTCACGAGGGCAAAATCCTTTCAACAATCATGTAATGAAGAATAATGTTTATATGTGTAAAATAGACATTTGCATTCAATTTCAAATACTGTAAAAATTACACTCTTGCAGTTTACAGTTAAATATTACCTCTTTGATGGAGAATATGGTACAAGATATTGTAGGTATTAGGGATTTTATAGGGATTTTATCCTTTTCAACCTTTCCCCTGATTTACATTCTGGCCTTGTCATCCAAACGTAATTCACATACAAACCCACCTTGGCTTTGAAATTCAGTGCGTTTTGCATGCTGTTACCCTTTAGTGACTGGCTAACTTGGCATTTATTTTTTATAGAGTTGTTTGTTTCAAGCCAAAGTTTACTTCATAAGAATGTTGACTAGCCACTTTTCCTTCTGTTGCTGTTTTATGATTAACATCAGATTTCTGCTTGAGCACAGTGCTGAAGAAATAGTCTGGTTTACAGGACTTCAAAGGCCATCAGGCCAGCAAACACCAGAGGCGTAGTTTATGTTTGGTGAGACACATTTGGAACTCCCTCCCTCCCTCGACTCCTATCTGTGAGCATTACTCTACAGTAATTTAACATTGCAGCTCATTTAAAAAACTGAGCATTTTTTAAAATTTATTTTTGATAGAAGGATAATCACTTAACAGTACCATATTGGTTTCTGCTTATGAAGCATTTCTATTTAACATAGTACCTCTTTCAGTTTTCCCAACAACTGAGATTGCTCAGATGTTCCTCCAATTTTGTAGAAAATAAATTGGCTCAGGTAGAATGTGATTTAATGTGGCTAGTATGTGACAAGGCTTTGGATCAGGTCATTCTTTAAACTGTCACAGCTGTTGGTTCTAAAACCAGCTCCTTCATACTGATGATAAACTTTTTAACATATTCCTCAGCATCAGTGGAGAAGGTGATGGCACCCCACTCCAGTACTCTTGCCTGGAGAATCCCATGGACGGAGGAGTCTGGCAGACTGCAGTCCATGGGGTCCCTAAGAGTCGGACACGACTGTGCGACTTCACTTTGACTTTTCACTTTCATAAGTTGGAGAAGGAAATGGCAACCCACTCCGGTGTTCTTGCCTGGAGAATCCCAGGGACGGGGGAGCCTGGTGGGCTGCCGTCTATGGGGTCACACAGAGTCAGACACGACTGAAGTGACTTAGCAGCAGCAGCATCACTAAGTAAAGGTGATAACTTGAACAGTGTTACATCAGAGATTTAACGGGAAATGTTCTTTTCAATGAAATATGAAAATTTCTCATTAAATGCTTAAATTTACTTGAAAATCCCTGTGGCCCCTAGATAGGAAGCTTCAGCTTCCGTGAAAAGCTTTCCTTCTTTGATTATGTTTTAAGGTAGTGACTGCTGCTGCTAAGTCGCTTCAGTCGTGTCCGACTACATAGAGAAAAATGTTATCGTGACTGGCACTCTCACCCTTTGCCAGTAGAGGGCAGTGTCCTCCATATGCTTAGCCCATTCCTTGACCGTCTCTTTCCATACTACCGGGGCTCAACATCCACAGTATGAGACACTGCCATCTGCTTGTGTGAGCGATGTTCTGTGATCAGTGTGCCTGCTTAAGATCCTAGTGTATGCAGCAGTAATATTTTATGATTTTCAGTGCAAAATAGGATCTCTTGATTCACGCACACCTGTCAGTTTATATTCCCTTAACAATTCCCAAAACCTTTGTACATAACGGTCCCAAGATGAAAGTGTATGTTGAGATTTCAAAAAAGTAGCTGTGAACTCGTGGCCCCATTTTGAAACAAATATTGTCTTTTAAAATTGCCCTCCAGCTCAAAAGCCTCATCTTTTTGCACAAGCAGCACTGGTGACATGCTTGTGGACAGAATTACTGAGACTTCAAAGCAACATGGGCATGTGTTCCTTTACCTTGATGGCACGCTTCTCTTTCCCTCCATTATTTTACTAGAATGGACAGGTACCTATCTGACATGTTTTGGCTGGGGCACCACCAGGAGCAATCAGCGTTGCTCATGGGTGTACCTCCTGTTTCAGTGTTAAAGTCCTGAACAAATATTGTGAAATAAATGCGTGTTGATTCTGGGCTCAGGGAATGAGCACAGCCGGAGTTTACACCCTAGTAAAGAAAATAATTACTTTAAAATATGATAGCGTAAAATGTTAAAAGCAATAGTTTGCCTTGATCGAGCTCCAAACTGGCACCCAGAAGTGATTTGTTTAAAAATCTAACTTTAAGGAATGAATGGAAGATCACATAATATTACAATTGTTGGTAATGTTTTAGCCATTCAGTTGAATAAATACAGAAGGAGAGGCACACACATCCTTTTCTTAGAATGTGTAAGACCACTTCCTTGGCTGATATGTAACATGTCTAGTAGATAACACTTTGCCCACCTTGGGCAGGAACATGAATACATAAGGCTCTCCTGATTACAAGAGATGGGGAGAAATGGGTTAGGTAAGGCTCTGAAGGAGGTAGCAAGTCACTGGCACAAGGAAATCAGTGACCTAAATTTTAGGGTGACTACCAATTTGGTAACTAGATTAGTTATGTGGTAAAAATTGATTCTCATCAATGAACTCAATGGGTACAGTGATTATAATAAATAAAAAGTTGTCAATGAAACACTTGTCTTTAGCCAAAAACTTTAGAGGCAGTCACATACACTGAATCTTCACTTTGTGACTATAAATTGATTCTCTAGTTTGACTTAATGGAATAACATACTGGTCATTTTAAAAATACAGTTTTACCTCTAATGTAGTTAAGAAAAATGAAATAGCAAAGCGCTTTTCTAAGACACTGGATGTCTTTCGGAGTCATAGAGGACTCAGTTGACATTCTGGATAGATCCTTAAACATAATCTGGGGTAACCTGACTTCATATCTAATGCATGCCGCATCTCAGTTACAGACTCCAGGCTCCCCAATTCGGTCTTCTGCCTCTGACCTAATTTACCACCATGTCTCTTCTTTTTTGGTGAATAAACAGTGTCAATGGGGTTAGTGTGTTTGAGGCAAACATTGTTTATACCTGAATCAGGTAGCCCTAGAAGTCATTGGGGAACCACCTGTCCTGTACAGTCACACAGTTGGCCCAAGTACAAGATAAATAGCGTTTCCTGGTAAACCTGGAACAATGCAGAGCTTAGGCTCCAAAGCTGCATTGCCGGGAGCTGCTGCTGGGACCTCAGGTGTGCAGGATGTGCACACACCGTGCCCAGTCAAAGGCGGCGCTTGTTGCCCAGGACCTTGCACAACGGGCTAGTCTTGGGTCATCACAAAGTAAGTTGTTCCTTTTCTAATCTTGCTTTCCCTCCGTCTCTTCCCACGCCCTCCAGTGAAACGTTGGCTCATGGGCCACTAACAGAAGAAGTCAATAGACTGAGAAGCAGATGCCTTGCTCTGGGAGATTCAAGTCTAGGAGGGGACATGCTCCTACTGCCAGACGGTAGCAATGAAACTTTCTAGCTCATCTGTTGCTTCTGGAGTTTGCCTCTGAATTAGCCAGCACTTTTCAACAACGAAAATTATGGTGACTATATTCCCAGCCCAAAATTGGGACCTGTGGTATCATGAAGTTTTGTCCTACTCCTCATTGGAAAAAACAGTCTAAGATACAGTCTGGATCTCAGAGTATTAGCATTTCTGTGATATTTTTATAGTTTAAGGAACTAACGTGTGAAATACTTAAAACCGATTGTTCCAGGAAATGCACATGCCTTGTATAAAAAGTGTATCAGATGTTAACAGCAGAGTTGAGAATAGTACATAGCGCCCACTAAAGATGAGTTCCCTTTTATTGAAGCCTCATATCATCTCTCCTCATCTTTCCTACCTGCTTTAAGAAAAGCTTTGTGAGTGGTTATGGATCAAGCAGATCAGCTCAGTGATCTTAGGCTAGTCACTTACCTACCCAGCCCCTCATCTCTCTGCACCCCATGCGCGATTCTCCATTTTATATAATGGGACTGACTGACTTTCCTTGCTTCGAAGGGATGCTATGAGCCTGAATGAGGCTGTGTGTCCCCAGTGCCTTGAACCTAAGTTGCTGCTGACTGTAGACTAACCGGCCTCAAACAAAAGCAGTAGTGTACCTCTAGGCAAGGTACAGGGGCACTGAAAAGCTCATTCATGCAGAACTGAAATCCTTTTAGCTTTGTCTCTCAAGTACAAATGAGTTATTTATTAGTAAGAACACTTTTGCAAAAGGGTAAATTTTAACCAGCCCACAATGTAGAGTGGCTTTAGAGGGGAAGGAAGAGGGACAATAATTCCCAAGTCCCTGGAAGGAAAGTCATGACCAACCTAGACAGCATATTCAAAAGCAGAGACGTTACTTTGCCAACAAAGGTCCGTCTAGTCAAGGCTGTGGTTTTTCCAGTGGTCACGAATGGATGTGACAGTTGGACTGTGAAGAAAGCTGAGCGCCAAAGAATTGATGCTTTTGAACCGTGGTGTTGGAGAAGACTTGAGAGTCCCTTGGACTGCAAGGAGATCCAACCAGTCCATTCTGAAGGAGATCAGTCCTGGGTGTTCATTGGAGGGAATGATGCTAAAGCTGAAACTCCAGTACTTTGGCCCTGTGCGAAGAGTTGACTCATTGGAAAAGACTGATGCTGGGAGGGATTGGGGGCAGGAGGAGAAGGGGATGACAGAGGCTGAGATGGCTGGATGGCATCACTGACTCAATG
>NW_011494910.1:3282901-3283466 GCF_000754665.1 Bison bison bison | reverse complement strand
ACTGATCTCTAGTGAAAGTTTTTTGGTTTTTTTTTTTTTTTTTGGCTGTGCTGGGTCTTCACTGCTGCACAGGTTTTTCTCTATTTGCAGCAAGTGGGGCTACTCTCTGGTTATGGTCCTCGGGCTTCTTATTGTAGTGGCTTCTCTTGTTGATCTATGCCAAAGCCTTTGACTGTGTGGATCACAATAAACAGTGGAAAATTCTGAAAGAGATGGGAATACCAGACCACCTGACCTGCCTCTTGAGAAACCTATATGCAGGTCAGGAAGCAACAGTTAGAACCGGACATGGAACAACAGACTGGTTCCAAATAGGAAAAGGAGTACGTCAAGGCTGTATATTGTCACCGTGCTTATTTAACTTCTATGCGCTGGGCTGGAAGAAGCACAAGCTGGAATCAAGATTGCCAGGAGAAATATCAATAACCTCAGATATTCAGATTACACCACCCTTATGGCAGAAAGTGAAGAACTAAAGAGTCTCTTAATGAAAGTCAAAGAGGAGAGTGAAAAGCTGGCTTAAAGCTCAACATTCAGAAAACAAAGATCATGGCATCCGGGCCCA
>NW_011494910.1:3275202-3282801 GCF_000754665.1 Bison bison bison | reverse complement strand
ATTAAAAGACGCTTGCTCCTTGGAAGGAAAGTTATGACCAACTTAGCATATTGAAAAGCAGAGACATTACTTTGCCAACAAAGGTCTGTCTAGTCAAGGCTGTGGTTTTTCCAGTGGTCACGTGTGGATGTGAGAGTTGGACTATAAAGAAAGCTGAGCACTGAAGAACTGATGCTTTTGAACTGTGGTGTTGGAGAAGACTCTTAAGAGTCCCTTGGACTGCAAGGAGATCCAACCAGTCCATCCTAAAGGAGATCAATCCTGAGTGTTCATTGAAAGGACTGATGTTGAAGCTGAAACTCCAATACTTTGGCCACCTGATGTGAAGAGCTGACTCATTGGGAAAGACCCTGATACTGGGAAAGATTGAGGGCAGGAGGAGAAGGGGATGACAGAGGATGAGGTGGCTGGATGGCATCACCGACTCGATGGACATGGGTTTGGGTAAACTCCAGGAGTTGGTGATGGACAGGGAGGCCTGGCGTGCTGCGGTTCATGGGGTTGCAAGGAGTTGGACACGCCTGCGCGACTGGACTGCACTGAAGTCTTGTTGCCGAGCACAGGCTTTCTGGTGCGTGGGCTTTAGTAGTTGCAGCAAGTGAGCTCAGTAGCTGTGGCTTTGGGCTCTAGCACACGGGCTCATCAGGTGCGACACATGGGTTGGTTGCTCCGCTTCATGTGGGATCTTCCCCGTTGAGAGATCCAACATGTATCTCCTGCGTTGGCAGGTGGGTTCTTTATCACTGAGCCACCAAGGAAGCCCGAAAAGGTTTTTTAATAGTGGGGGTGCACAGAACTGATTGGTGTGTGATTATTTCTTCAGCCTCTCACATGAAAAAAAATTCCACCCAGTAGTTACAAACTGTATTTCTAGTTACGGGACATACATTTTAAAAGAGGGAACGCTCATTTTCACTGGAAAGCTGATTAGAAACACTTGTCAGGAGCATATTTCTGGTGTATGAAATCACTATATTTTTGTATCTTTGGTTTTTCAAGTTTAATACCAGAAAGGAAGCCACAAGACTATCTACTGGAGCCATTATCAGGGACAGACCCCCGGGGGTCAACAGTTTTACTGTTGCAATGTGACATCCTGTGTTCTCATGACATTGGGGCCTCGCTAGAGTGCTTTCTGTAGAAGGCCCCTATCAGGAAACCCTTCTGCAGATGAAAAGCGTCTTGCCAACCGGACCGCAGGGATGAGCTAGAAGATGGATGCTCCCTCCTCCCCCACAAATTCTCTTCAGTCTGAGGGGAAGGAAGATGCAATTTGAACAGATATGGAAGAGGCTTTTTTTTTTTAAACTTTGATTGATGTGAGTTGAGTAACAGTCAGACTAAAAATAAGGAAATTCTGGTCAGAAGCCTGTTATCTTGAACACTCTCTTCCATCAGATTTTTAAGAAGATCATTTGTGCTTCTCGTGTAGATAAAATAACTCCCAGAAGTTGCAAGTTCCTCTTGTCATGCTATCTCGCCTAAAGAGATAGAACTGGTCATCTGGGCTTTAGTAAAATTTTCACTTTTTGCAACCAGTTAGCATCTCTGAGCTCTGTTAATGTGCATGACACATGCTTCCTCCTCATTAGGCACTTTGGAAAAGTGTCAGCATTTAAGGTCGTGAGAACTGGAGTTTTGTTCCCTCTTAAGAGTGTGGTATTAAGGAAACTGAGCTATGCACCAGGATGGCCCTCTTCTCCTCAGGCTTAGCTTTTGCAGCATTCTTACAGAGTCAGAATGTGGGCTTGGGGGCAGACAGACAAATAAGGCAGGTTCTCAATAGAAAAGCAGCCAGCGGTGAGGCAGTGTGAGGGGTCCGGGACCTGCCTTCCTCAGCCCTGTTCCTCTCCTCACTCCACAGGCCACATCAGTTCTCGCTTGTGTCAGTCAGACTTTCCAAAGAGATTTCTTTGTTATGGGGTGTTTATTTCTTTCTGTGTTTTCCACATTCTTAAAATTCTTAATTGAGAATACACATATTAATTTCCTAATCAATGTGATGGAGTTAGATGACTAGTAAGTAAATGCAACTGTTACATGTGTTGGAAAGGAAGGTGTTAAGGATTCTGCAATTTGATACACTTTGGCTGCCCCTGGAAAAGGGCTTTAAACCAGTGGTTCTCAAAATGTGATCTTTGGACCAACAGCCTCAGCATCAGCTGGAAACTTGTTCAAAATGCAAAATCTTCAGCTCCATCTCAGGCCTATTGAATCAGAAACGGAGTAGGGCCCACTGTTGATTCCAACGCACACTGAAGCTTGAGAACCTCTGCTGGTTTAAATCATGACAAAGGATCAGCTGGACCAGATCCTTGCCCTTTTCTTCTTATTGGGAAAGGCAACTTGGCCTAGATGGTGCTGTTGTGACAGACCAGTTACTGCACCCATCTCAGTTTGACTCAGTTGCACCAATTAAACCGCATAACTGCACCTTTATTTTCCTTTCCTGGAAATGACTTTCTTCACCCCTAAATGCTTCATTCCTCTCTAAGAGTCTCTAAAGATGGAAATAGCCCTTTTCTCTGGAATGAATCCCGCTGTCATCTCACTGGTACCTCTGATTTTTTTATCTTGTGCCTTAAGAATCCTGCCTGCTTTTGGACTTCCTACAGATCCAGGCCTTGGTCTTAAGGTTTTTTGTTTTTTTTTTTCAAATTCTTTCTGGGAAGACCACTGGACCTTGAAAATGTCTTTGACAAACCACAGATGTTCATGTTCAAAAGTGAAAATGCATAGTAACACCCTTTAATAGTCTACATCTCACCCTGGAGAACTCATGTGGGCTGTTAACCCTATATTTCTTCCAACATTAGTCTTAATAAGAATACCTCTTGTTTTTGAGTGTTTATGTTCAAGGAATCATCTTGAACATTTATCATGGCTTCTATCATTGAATCCTTACAACAGTTCCATGAGATCCAGGTGATGTCACGATCCCCAATTTACAGAGGAAGAAACCGAGATCTAGAGGGGGTGCCCCGGAGCACATGGCCTGACAAGCACAACATTCTGCTCCTCTTTTTTTTTTCCAGCTACTTTTTTATTGACTAAGGCCAACCTTGATAGGTTGCATTTAGCTATTCCCCAGAATATCCAGCCTCTAGCTGAAATATCAGAGAGCAGTGAATTGACCAAAAAAATAGATTAAAAGGTATATAATGGAGAAAAACAACAACTTTAGACAGAAAGTCGAGGATCTGGGTTTAAGTTCTGGTTCTCCGCCAACAGGATGCTGACTTTCCCAAAGTGTCCGTTTTCTCAGACTGTTAACTGTGTTGGTGACATCCACTTCTCAGGGTTGTTATGAGCGTCCTAAGTGAGCCCGCCCAGCTAGAGGCCTCGTGGTGCTATTTCCAGGGGACTCGAAGCTAATCATGCATCATTAATATGAAAGAGGAGCAGCCTCCGCTCTCTAACCAGAGTGCCCTTCATTCGTGCTGCAGAGGCATGCAGCGGTTTCTCTGGCTGTGCCTTCTGTGGGGGGTGGTATGAGGGGGCAATCCAGGTAAGTGAGGGGATGGGAACCACCCAGCCAATTTGTCTCAAGGCTCCTGGCTGCCCACCCTCTGTGCCTCCCGAGCGCTTTATTTATACTTGTCCTATGAAATAGCGGGCAAACAACAGGCTTCTTATGTACATTTTGGTACTGGGGGCTAGAACCAGATGGGGGTCTCTGATAGGAATGTCGCAGCGCCCCGAAGGGCACAGGCTAGGCCTGCCTGGAAACAACATTCTCTTGACTGCTCAGACCTCTCTGGTTAGGGGTGGGAGTGGTGCATGGCGGAAACACAGAGAAACATCTAACAGAGAGGCTCTGACTGGGAAATAGGACTGTAGCGATGTGGGCTGGGGCGGGGGAGGGTTGGGAGTGGTGTGGACGCCCACTCAGCCCCCCAACCCCCCTCAGAGTCAATGCTGCAGCTCCTATAGAGCAGAGAGGCGGGGGTGGGGCGGCCCCGGAGTTTCAGCCGCACCTCCGTGAACAGGCTGCAACTGCCCGCCAGTGCAGGCCTGTGAGGTCTGAGTCCTGGGGGAATAGCTGGCGGTGAGTGGAAAGTGACAAGAAACAGGAAGCTGGGAGGGAAGGATCCCAGGGGACCACCTTCCTTTAGCAAGTCGTTTGTAGCCGCGGTCGCCCTGCGTCTGCCTGCCTCCTGAATCCACCACAGCGTGCTCCCAACCCAACAAGATCCCAAAGGTCTTCCATTTATTCCAGCACACCTAGGATTTCTTTTTTGAGTGCGGCCTGTGTGTGTGTATACGAGAGAAACAGGCAGAGCATCAAGGGTTCGTGTGTTGCAGAGGCCGGGAGGCTGGGAGGGGGGCTTCCCATCCCCCTGGGGCCCCTCCTCTCTCGTCAGTGTAGCCAAAGGACACATTGACTGTGGGGTCCTCCCGTTTCCCCAGGCTAATTACATGCCTCTTTATGAAAGGAAATAGTTTCCCGGCCGAGCTGGGAAACCCAAGTCCCCGGTGCCCCCTCGTCGCGGGTATCATGGGAAGGACAAGAAAGGAGGCAGCTGCTCACACTTTCCCCTGCCTTCCCCGGCCTCGCCTGGGGCGCCCAACCCGGCCTGGAGACGCGGAGCGCCTCCTCCTCCACGCAGACGCCTCGGAATCCACCTCTGGGCCGCGCTGAGAGACGCGGATGCTGGGAGGAAACCCTGGCGAAGGATGCGAGGAGGTGGGGGACACGGGCTGGGCGTCCGAAGAGACCCTGAGGAAGCGGAGTTGTTTCCTCACAGCCCCTCAGCTGCTGCCCGGGTGGGAGGGCGATGTGGCTGCCCCACCCCTGCTGCGCGCAGCTGCCGGGGATGGAGCCGCCGCCGGGGATGGAGCCGCGGCTCAAGCTTGGCCGCGGGAGGGCTGGGAGAGGGAAGGGAGGAACGGCCCGGGGTCGGAGGGGGCGTTGGCGAAGGCCCGGGACGGGGCTGCAAGATCCTCCTCTCTCCTAGGGCCTGCCTCCTCCGCCCGCCCAGTCCCCGGGGGCTGGGTTCAGAAAAGCGCCCCTCGTGGGATCCTAGGTGAGGACGTGGAGAGGCGAGTATGGGAGCAGGAAGCAGCTGGGCTGCCGCTTCCCGGGAAAGGTCGCTAGTGCGGCAGAGGCCAGGATGTGAGGGTTACGGGCACCTCTCCTCTTTCCTCTGTCGGTGAGACAGACAGATGGACCCAAAGAGACGCAGAGAGAAGAGATCCCACGATCCACAGTCGCTGCGAGACCCACAGCGAGAGGGAGGAAGCCGCTGAGCGGGGAGGGAGCCGGCCGTGGAGCCCAGGGGAGGCTGACCCTGACCCTGAGCTCGGGGCTGCCTACCCGAACTTCAACGCCTGTCTTCCAATTCTTTGTTTTAAAAAAATTGCCACAACTGGGGAGGCTGGGACTGGGGAAACCATGCAGAAGAGTGAGGGGTAAGCTGCATTTGTGGTCTTTTGATGACGATTCAGCAACCTCTTTCCTGAGGAAAATCTGCCCACTTGTTTATTATCCCTCAGTCAGTCCAGAAGCTCAGTGGTGTACGATGCTTTGTGATCCCATGGACTGCAGCACACCAGGCCTCCCTGTCCATCACCAACTCCCAAAGTTTTACTCAGACTCATGTCCATCAAGTCAGTGATGCCATCCAACCATCTCATCCTCTGTCGTCCCCTTCTCCTCCAAGGAAGTCCCTCAATTATTATACTTCAACTGCAGTCACCGCAGAGCTGGATAAAGAAGCAGAGGACTGGAGACTGTGAACCCCTTGAAGGCAGATCTCTCTCTATCCTATTTGAAATCTTTATTGAGATAATTGCAAATTCACACACAAAAAGCTACTAGCAATAATACAAAGACATTCCTTGTACACTTTTCCCATTTTTTCCCAAAGGTAACATTTGCAAAGCTATAGTACAGTATCACAACCAGGATATTGACTCTGATACAATCCACAGATCTTATTCAGCTTTTCCATTTTACGTGTGCCTGTGTGAGTGTTTAGTCTTATACAGTTTTATCACCTGTGTATGTTTGAGCCGTCACAATCCAGATTCTTAAGTTACGACAGGGAACAAGGATCCCTGTGTTGCCCTTTTATAACCATCCCTGCCCGCTGTTCCTGGCAGGCACTATTCTGTGAGTCATTTCTAAGGTTTTATTTCAAAAATACTATATAAAATAAATCACATCACATGTGTCTTTTGGGAATTGGCTTTTCTCTCTGCATAATTCCCTGAAGATCCATCCAAGTTGTTGTGTGCATCAATAATTCATCCCTTTTTTTCGTTTTTATTTATGAGTAGTAATTTGTGGTATGTTGGTACCAGAGTTTATTTAACCATTCACCTTTTGAAGGACATATGGGTTGTTTCCAGTTTGGGGCTATTACAAATAAGGCTGCTATGGATGTTCAGTTTATGTGAATATCAAGTGATTTTCTATCCAATGACCACATTGCATGGGCACACAGTGGGTCCTCAGTAAATACTCCTTGGAGACTGAAGACAACTGACTTTGGCACTTCCATCCAAGAGGGAGGATGGGAGGATCACAGTAATGACAGGAGTTACCCTCAACAAGGAACCAAAAATCAAGGCTCCATCTGAAGAAAGAACTGATCAAAAGACACAGAGTCATCAGCATTAAGCAGTGGGGACAATGAGGGCAAGATGCTATATAGAGACAAAAGGTAAGGTTCAACACACCACCTAGAGTAATGGAAATAAAAGCAAAATTAAACAAGTGGGACCTACTCAAACTTAAAAGCTTTTGCAGAGCAAAGAAAACTATAAACAAAGTGAAAAGACAACCCTCAGGATAGAAGAAAATAATAGGAAATAAAACAACTGACAAAGGATTAATCTCCAAAATATACGAGCAGCTCGTGCAGCTCAGGACCAGAAAAGCAAACAACGCAGTCAAAAAGTGGGCAGACAACCTAAACAGACACTTCTCCACAGAAAACATACAGATGGCTAATAAGCACATGAAAAGATGCTCAACGTTGCTCACTATTAGAGAAAGGCAAATCAAAACTACAATAAGGTATCACTTCACACTGGTCAGGATGGCCATCACCAAAAAATCTACAAACAATAAATGCTGCAGAGGGTATGGAGAAAAGGGAACCCTCTTGCACTGTTGGTGGGAATATAAATTGATACAGCCACTATGGAAGATGGTATGGAGATTCCCTTAAAAACTAGGAATAAAACCACTATATGACCCAGCAATCCCACTACTGGGCATCTACTCTGAGGAAATCATAATTGAAAAAGACACGCATACCCCAGTGTTCATTGCAGCGCTATTTACAACAGCTAGGACATGGAATCAACCTAGATGTCCATCAACAGATGAATGGATAAAGAAGCTATGGTACACGTATGCAATGGACTATTCAGTTCAGTTCAGTTCAGTTCAGTCACTCAGTCGTGTCTGACTCCTTGCAACCCCATGAATCGCAGCACGCCAGGCCTCCCTGTCTATCACCAACTCCCGGAGTTCACTCAAACTCATGTCCATCGAGTCGGTGATGCCATCCTGCCATCTCATCCTCTGTTGTCCCCTTCTCCTCCTGCCCCCAATCCCTCCCAGCATCAGAGTCTTTTCCAATGAGT
>NW_011494910.1:3273486-3275031 GCF_000754665.1 Bison bison bison | reverse complement strand
CTTTAGCATCATTCCTTCCAATGAACACCCAGGGCTGATCTCCTTCAGAATGGACTGGTTGGATCTCCTTGCAGTCCAAGGGACTCTCAAGAGTCTTCTCCAACACCACAGTTCAAAAACATCAATTCTTCAGCGCTCAGCTTTCTTCACAGTCCAACTCTCACATCCATACATGACCACTGGAAAAACCATAGCCTTGACTAGACGGATCTTTGTTGGCAAAGTAATGTCTCTGCTTTTGAATATGCTATCTAGGTTGGTCATAACTTTCCTTCCAAGGAGCAAGCTTCTTTTAATTTCATGGCTGCAATCACCATCCGCAGTGATTTTGGAACCCCCAAAAATAAAGTCTGACACTGTTTCCACTGTTTCCCCATCTATTTCCCATGAAGTGATGGGACCAGATGCCATGATCTTCGTTTTCTGAATGTTGAGCTTTAAGCCAACTTTTTCACTCTCCTCTTTCATTTTCCTCAGGAGGCTTTTTAGTTCCTCTTCACTTTCTGCCATAAGGGTGGTGTCATCCTTATATGTGAGGTTATTGATATTTCTCCCAGCAATCTTGATTCCAGCTTGTGCTTCTTCCAGCCCAGCATCTCATGATGTACCCTGCATATAAGTTAAATAAGCATGGTGACAATATACAGCCTTGACGTACTCCTTTTCCTATTTGGAACCAGTCTGTTGTACCATGCCCGGTTCTAACTGTTGCTTCCTGACCTGCATATAGGTTTCTCAAGAGGCAGGTCAGGTGGTCTGGTATTTCCATCTCTTTCAGAATTTTCCACAGTTTATTGTGATCCACACAGCCAAAGGCTTTGGCATAGTCAATATTACTCAGCCATAAAAAGGAACGCATATGAGTCAGTTCTTTTTTTTTTTATTTTATTTTTAAACTTTACAATATTGTATTAGTTTTGCCAAATATCAAAATGAATCTGCCACAGGTATACCCGCGTTCCCCATCCTGAACCCACCTCCCTCCTCCCTCCCCTACCCTCCCTCTGGGTCGTCCCAGTGCACCAGCCCCAAGCATCCAGTACCGTGCATCGAACCTGGACTGGCGACTCGTTTCATACATGATATTATACATGTTTCAATGCTATTCTCCCAAATCTCCCCACCCTCTCCCTCTCCCACAGAGACCATAAGACTGATCTATACATTTGTGTCTCTTTTGCTGTCTCGTACACAGGGTTATTGTTACCATCTTTCTAAATTCCATATATACGTGTTAGTATTCTGTATTGGTGTTTTTCTTTCTGTCTTACTTCACTCTGTATAATAGGTTCCAGTTTCATCCATCTCATTAGAACTGATTCAAATGTATTCTTTTTAATGGCTGAGTAATACTCCATTGTGTATATGTACCATAGCTTTCTTATCCATTCATCTGCTGATGGGCATCTAGGTTGCTTCCATGTCCTGGCTATTATAAACAGTGCTGCGATGAACATTGGGGTACACGTGTCTCTTTCCCTTCTGGTTTCCTCAGTGTGTATGCCCAGCAGTGGGATTGCTGGATCATAAGGCAGTTCTATTTCC
>NW_011494910.1:3270043-3273386 GCF_000754665.1 Bison bison bison | reverse complement strand
AAACTCCAATACTTTGGCCACCTGATGCGAAGAGCTGACTCATTGGAAAATACCCTGATGCTGGGAAAGGTTGAGGGCAGGAGGAGGAGACAACAGTGCTGCGATGAACATTGGGGTACACGTGTCTCTTTCCCTTCTGGTTTCCTCAGTGTGTATGCCCAGCAGTGGGATTGCTGGATCATAAGGCAGTTCTATTTCCAGTTTTTTAAGGAATCTCCACACTGTTCTCCATAGTGGCTGTACTAGTTTGCATTCCCACCAACAGTGTAAGAGAGTTCCCTTTTCTCCACACCCTCTCCAGCATTTATTGCTTGTAGACTTTTGGATTGCAGCCATTCTGACTGGCATGAAATGGTACCTCATAGTGGTTTTGATTTGCATTTCTCTGATAATGAGTAATGTTGAGCATCTTTTCATGTGTTTGTTAGCCATCTGTATGTCTTCTTTGGAGAAATGTCTATTTAGTTCTTTGGCCCATTTTTTGATTGGGTCATTTATTTTTCTGGAGTTGAACTGTAGGAGTTGCTTGTATATTTTTGAGATTAGTTGTTTGTCCATTGCTTCATTTGCTATTATTTTCTCCCATTCTGAAGGCTGTCTTTTCACCTTGCTAATAGTTTCCTTTGTTGTGCAGAAGCTTTTAAGGTTAATTAGGTCCCATTTGTTTATTTTTGCTTTTATTTCCAATATTCTGGGAGGTGGGTCATAGAGGATCCTGCTGTGATGTATGTCGGAGAGTGTTTTGCCTATGTTCTCCTCTAGGAGTTTTATAGTTTCTGGTCTTAAGTTGAGATCTTTAATCCATTTTGAGTTTATTTTTGTGTATGGTGTTAGAAAGTGTTCTAGTTTCATTCTTTGAGTCAGTTCTAATGAGGTGGATGAACCTACAGCATATTATACAGAGTGAAGTAAGTCAGACAGAGAAAGACAAATATCATATATTAACACATAAATCACATAGATATGAAATCTACAAAGATGATGCTGACAAACCCACTTACAGGGAAGCAGTGGAGACAGAGAGGAGCCTGATGGCTTCAGTCCCTGAGGTCGAAGAGTTAGGCACGACTGACTAACTCTTTCTTCAACAGAGACGTAGGACAGACTTGGGGATACAGTGGGGGAAGGAGGGGGTGGTTTGATTTGAGAGAACAGCATTGAAACATACTTTACCGTATGTAAAATAGCTGGTGGGAGTTTGCTGTATGACACAGGGAACCCAAAGCCAGCGCTCTGTGGCGGGAGAGGGGAGACGGAGGCGGAATCCGCCTCGGGTGTGCCCAGTCATGAGGAGCCCTTCCCACCCATTCAGGGACCCCCCACCCCCCGCAGCCACTCCAGCGGTCAGAGCAACTGTCCGGTTCTGGTCCATTTGTCTTTGCACCCATCATCACTTTTTTCACTGAAATTATTGTTATGTCTCCCTGCCAAGCTCAGACCGCCCAAAGTGAGCTTGAAAAATATCAAGTAGATCATGTCACTCCTCTGCTTGCTTCCTTCTGGTGTCCTCCTGCTGCACAAGAGTGAAGTCCACACTCACACTCACTGGTCCAACCCCATCTTCGCCGTCCTCTCTTGCTCTGGCTCTCTTCCCATTCCTGGCACTCACCTGCCTCAGAGGCTGGCCCTGCCTCAGGGTCTTTGCCTTTGCTCTTCCTCTTTCCTCGTCCTTTCCTCCCAGATCTTCCTGGGATGGGCTCCTCTTTAATTTTCCAGATCCAGCTCGGTGTCTCCTCCTCAGAGGGTGCTCTCTTCCTTGACCTCCGCACCATCTCCTCCCTAAAGGCGCCCTAACACATCATCTTCTTTTACCTTCTTCATAGCCATGTGCGGGTTCCTCCGGAATGTACAGCTCCAATGTAGAGACCTAGAGTGTGTCCCCAGCACCGAGAAGGGGCTTAACCAATGTTTTCTTGGATGGACAGATGCATCCCCTGAGGTTGCATTCGGGCAGAGAGAGGCCCACAGTGCTGGCTGCTGAGACTAGAAAACAAGTGTAAGTGTGCAACTGCACTTGGCCGTGTATTACCTGCGTCGCTCCAGACAAGTTGCTTTACCTCTTAGCATTTAATTTTCCTCATCTGTAACATAGAAGTGCTACCACGTGGCTTCATAAGATTGCGGGGAGGATGAGAGAATTATATGAAAGCACAAAATAAGATATGGACTAAGCACTGGTTTAAAAATAAATCCTCATGGTTATCCAAAGACAGTAAAATAGAGCTTAGGTGCTGTTACCTGCTAACTTCTTCACTTCTTTTACTGACTTGGTCGTTTTTATTTAAGGAGGCTGACACACAGCCTCTAATGGAGAGGTAGCTCTAATGGAGAGCTAAGCAGAAAGCTTGTGCCTGCAGGCCGGATCTAGGCACTGCCAGTTTCTGTCTGGACCATGAATGATGAAGGGTTTTTGCATTTTTACATGGTTGGAAAAAAAAAAGAAGAAGAAGAAGACTATTTTCTGACATAAAAATACTGTATGAAAAACTCAAATTTCAGGGTCCATTAATAAAGCTTATCAGAACCCAGCCTCATCCCCTCGTTTATGCACTGCCTGTGACTGCTTTTCATGCCATGAGGGCAAAGTTGACTTGTGACAGAGGCCACCCTAAAATATTCTCTATTTGACCCTTTACAGAAAATGCATGCAGACCCCGAGCTGATTTTCAAAAGTGAAAGGCTGGTGTGAGAGGCCGCCTGGCCACAAGGAGGTCAGCGAGGCCCGGGGACTGCTCTTCGCTTGGGGCGCCCTGCGGCACTCTGCTGACACCAGCTCAGCCCGGTCACGGAGGCAGCGCCAGCCCCCAAGTCCAGAGGGATACCGAGGGGGCTGCACACCTGTGAGCCTTGGGGGAACGGTCCCCAGAACGAAGCCCCGCAGAGTCCCTCGTCCTGCTGCGGCTCCTCCGACCTCCCTTTGCTTTCTTTCTAGAAGGTGGTGGTGGGGATGTTAAGGGGCTTAACTTCTGGGGTGTCAGCTTTCAAAGACAAAGGCAGTCTTCCCTAGTCACCTTCTCTCCTCCCAGAAGCTCTTCCAGGTCCGGACCAGGGTCCCCAAAGAGCAGCCTGGGAGAGCTCCAATAGAGTCTTAGGAAAACACAGGAGCGCTAGCTGCTTGGAGGATGTGGGAAGTCTGCTCTTAATGACAGGCCTGTCTCTCTGGGGAACTTATAATCACCTCGGGAGGCTCCCCCTTCGTGGCAGGGACTCAGGGCTGACGGAGCCAGGAGATGCCAGAGGCTGCTGTGTGGCCTCGGGGGTGGCGGGTGGTGGAGGGAGCACAGAGCAAACCCAGAGCGAGGCGCGGGGGTGAACAGGAAACCAAGGCGGGGACGCCTCCTAG
>NW_011494910.1:3264847-3269753 GCF_000754665.1 Bison bison bison | reverse complement strand
GCTGCCTCCTAGGGGCAGGGTTGGGGGGGCATGTAGAAGGCACCACCCCGAAGACCCCTTCCCTCTTCTCATCCCTTCTTCTAGTCTCTGGGGATCAGTAGGGCCAGGCGGAGACCCCAGTATCGCCCTGCTCACCCCGAGAAAGAAGAGGCTTTTCCTGGAAACTAAAGCCGTCCCCAGGGAGCAGAGAGCAGGGCATGGACCTATCTCTGGGCTCCAGTCTCAGCATCCACAGCCTGTCCCCCTGTGGTCACCCCCCTCAGAAGGAGACAGGGGACCAGGGCTCAGGCCAGGCCCTAGCACTCACGGCTGTGCGGCCCTGGCAGGTCCCTTTCTACTCCTCCAAGTTGGCATTTCTGTTCTGCGCTTGCCTGCCAAGGTCTTCATGAGAACTGAGCAACACGGCGCGTGTGAACTGGCTTAGGAAACTGTGGAGCCCAGGAGGAGCGTTCTCAGGAGCGAGCTGTGGTCTTGGCGCCCACACCGTCTACCAGACGGCGGGAGGCTGCCGTTACAGCAGTGGCGAGACGGGCCCCGCGTGGCTGACCGCCTCTGAAAGCCTAACCATCACCCACCCTGAGCAGTTGGAGGGGGCTGGAGGCCTTGAGAGGAGGGTTTGCTCCCCGGCTGGCAGGCTCCGGAGGCGCTATCACAGGCCCACATCACATCGGGCCTCCGCCTGTGGTCTGATCTGGGCATCGCCCCGTCGGCCCAGCCTTCCTGTGGTGCCCGGCAGTTAGATGGAGATTGTGGTCTGCTTCCCGCCAGGGCTGGTGCAACAGCTTCTCCTGGTCCTCTGCTCTCTTGGGCTGCTCACCCGCTCAGGGCTGGCAGGGTGGAGGAGGACAGGTTGAAAATGTGTGGATTGCAGGAGACGCCCGCCTCTCTCCCCCTTTATTCTGAAAAGGTGTTGGTAAAATTCTAGAACCTTCACTGCCCCCCACCCCCGCCCCATGTGATCGCTGGGAGCTCAGCACCAAGGCTGTGAGCCTTGGGTTCAAGGCCAGTTCTACCCCTCTGTGGGCACATCACCCCCAGTGAACCACCTCTCAGGGCTGGGTCCCCGGTCCCCCGTAAACCGCAGACACCTTCCTGTCCACTGCTCCGAGAGTGAGAAGCACAGGGGAGATGTCAGTGTGAGTGCTTTGAAAACTGTGCCATTTACCTGCAAGGACCCCGACTGTCATAGACTGAGGAGGACTGGCCGCAGCCCTGAGTCTGGGCAGGAGGCAGGGAAGACGGGAACAGGGCAGGGACTATGCACGGCTCTGTGTCAAGCACAGAACGAAGCCCTCTCTGGCTCTCACACAACCCTGGGGATTGGTACGATCCTCCGCGTTTGCAGGGGACCACCTAGCCTCAGCAGAGTTAAGTCATTTGCCCCAAGTTCACCTCTAGGGAGGCCAGCAAGCCCATGTTAGTCTAACTCCAGCGTCTGTGATCTGTGGATCCCTCCAAGGCTCTAGACAGTCTATTCTGGATGTGGGCGTAAGATTAGATAAAATGGGTTAGGAGGAGAAGAGGGCACTGGAGAGGGGCGGGGAGAGGCCCGAAGGCGTCCCAGCGCTGCAAGTGCCTGGCCTGCCGTGGGTGCAGGGGCTGCAGCCAGCCCACGAGGGGCCTTCGTGCAAATTCGGCAAAGGTAGGTGTGACCACCAGCCTTGCCTAGTTGCGCTTGTGAAGTGAATAACAGCTTCAACTGCACATGGCAGCCCTGGGAGGCACTCTGCAATCAATTAAAGAGAAGAAAAAACAAACAAATTCCAGGATAGAGATTTTGTGGCTTGTTCCCTGCTCCATTTCCTGGCCTGGGAGCCCAACCAAGGGGCCCCTCCCATGACTTCCTCCTGGCCCCCAGGAGCTGCAGAGTCTGGGGGCTGGCGACCCCGCCCACACCCCTGAACCAGGTGTATCTGTGCCTCTCTTCCCTGCAGGCCTGGGGACGGATTGTGCAAAAGCAGTACCACAACCTGAGGCAAGAGGCTGGTTCACAATCTAGTTATTCATTACTCTCTTGCTTATTACCTTGAGCATTGCATCAGGAGCAGGACCGTGAGAATGGCTTTATAGGCATTTACATTAGTATCAGTTTCCTCTTCCCTGCAGACACACACACAGGTCTGGGTACAGCAGTAAGTCCTGCCAAAAGTCAGTCCAACTCCATCCTGTCTCTCACCACTCCTGGCACATTCAGGTCAGCCCTTCCAGAATGGCCAAAGCTGCTCACTCAGGTGGGGCCTGTTGCAGGGAAGCTCCCCTCAATCCTTGGGCTGCTGCACTGCCCTGACCTCCGGAATGCTTAGAGAAAGCAGTTTCGAGATTCCACATCTTACCTCACGTGCCGAGGGAAGTCCCTCCTCCAATCAGACTCCCGTCCTTCTTGCTGCACTTCTAGTGTTCTTTCTCTTGTTTGGCCCTCCTCGTCTCTGGTTGAGTAAAGAGTGTGAGAGAATCTCCTGGTGGGGATAGCGGCCTCCTCTTTTATCCCAGCTTGCAGTGGAAAAGTCAGCCCACGGGGATAATGGGAATGAGACCCCGAGGCCTCTTCCCTAGGTCTCTTCCCTCATGCCCTCCTGGCCCTCGCTTGACCCCTCTTCCCCCATCTCTGGAGAGTGTAGAGGCACAGCTGGCAACTAAACCCCTCTGAGCGTCTCGGCTTCCTGATCCGGGCTCTGTCCACCTGCTGCTGCTGCTGCTCCAGGAACAAGATGAGTGAGCGAGCTCTGAGCGCTGCCTTCTGCTGCAAGGCAGGGGACCAGGGCAACCAGGGCCTGAGTGACCCAGATGAGGGGCCTCGGGCCCCCTGACTTCAGCTCCACCTCCCCGGGCAGGTGCTTGACCTCAGTTTTCCCATCCGTAAAAGGAGGTGGAACCTGCCTACCTTAAAGGTATTTGTGAGAATCAAACCTGCTGATCTTGGTGAAAATGTTTGTAAGTCTTTAAGTATAGCACAGAAACAAGTAATTATCTCTCACCATCACCAGCACGCTGGCCTCAAAACCCCGCTCAGAACTTCTCCGCTTCCCTGGGGTTATACCACTGAACTTGGATCATGTTTGACCTCTGGAATGCGGTTCTAGCCTCGACACTTTTGCACTTGCTGATGTGTTGCTGAATCATGTTTTCTCACCACTTTCTAGTTCCCAGAGAAGACTGTAACCTCCACGAGGGCAGACACACACCTCGTATGTCCTTCCTCATCTCCTAAATCACATTGAGAAACCGGTACATAAGGCAGAGTGAACAAACATGCATTGAGATTCTCCTCTAAATGCATTATTTATGCTGTAGCCTTGCATTCTTCCCAATAAGCTTTCTGCATAAAAATAAAGACTCTGGGATTAAATGACTTGCTTGCAGGCACAAAGTGACTATGTCCTAGCACTGAGCCTGATTGGTAATTGTTATTTAATAAATGTTTGCTGAAGAAGTGAATGCCTGGATGCACAGTAGATGGTGCTGGGTCTGCCTGATTCCAGGGCCCACACATTTTCCACCAGAGCAGCTTCTCACTGATGCTGGTAAAAGGTCTCCAGGGGGCGTGGAGCAGGCAGAGATCTGTAGCCTCTGGCTGGCACTCCCCATTCTCAGCCCGCTTCCCTGCAGTTAGCCCCTTAGGCGGTCTGAAATCCTGAGAGTTTTTCACTGTGACAGAATCACCTCCTTGCTCCAGGCATTTTAGAACCCAGCCCAGTTAACTAAGTGTCTTCCCCACTAAGGACTTCTAGGGAAGTGGTTGGATTCACTCCTGGAACCCTTAGGGGAAAGGAGACAGCATCACCTTTTCTGCCTCTGCTTCGCTGCCCTGAATGAGTCCCATCAAGCATTCCACCCCCAGCTCCAACCCTTCCCGTTACTTAGGTTTCTACAACTAAGCCATCACGGCTCCAATTCTAGGCTCCTTGACTGGGAGAATTCTGCTGATGCCCTGAAAATCTAAGAAGCTACAGGACTCAGTTCTGGCCTTTGAGAGCAATGTCGGATGGGTTTCACTAGCTCTCAGAGCTGGAAAAGACTATGGTGTTCATCCAGGCTCACCCTTACCTGGTACCTCTGAAGTGAAGTTGCTCAGTCGTGTCCAACTCTTTGTGAGTAGGCCATGGACTATAGCCTACAAGTCTCCTCCATCCATGGGATTCTCCAGGCAAGAATACTGGAGTGGGTTACCATTTCCTTCTCCAGGGGATCTTCCCAACCCAGGGATTGAACCTGGGTCTCCCGCATTGCAGGCAGATGCTTTACCATCTGAGCCACCAAGGTAAGTTCAGTTGAGTTCAGTCACTCAGTCGCGTCCAGCTCTTTGCAACCGCATGAACTGTAGCACGTCAGGCCTCCCTGTCCATCACCAACTCCCAGAGTCCACCCAAACCCATGTCCATTGAGTCAGTGATGCCATCCAACCATCTCTGTCATCCCCTTCTGCCCTCAATCTTTCCCAGCATCATGGTCTTTTCCAATGAGTCCACTCTTTGCATCAGGTGGCCAAAGTATTGGAGTTTCAATTTCAATATCAGTCCTTCCAATGAACACCCAGAACTGATCTTCTTTAGGATGGACTGATTGGATCTCCTTGCAGTCCAAGGGACTCTCAAGAGTCTTTTCCAACACTACAGTTCAAAAGCATCATTTCTTCGGTGCTCAGCTTTCTTTATAGTCCAACTCTCACATCCATCCGTAACCACTGGAAAAACCATAGCCTTGAATAGATGGAACTTTGTTGACAAAGTAATGTCTCTGCTTTTTAATATGCTGTCTAGGTTGTTCATAACTTTCCTTCCAAGGAGTAAGCGTCTTTTAATTTCATGGCTGCAATCACCATCTGCAGTGATTTTGGAGCCCAAAAAAATAAAGTCAGTCACTGTTTCCACTGTTTCCCCATCTATCTGCCATGAAGTGATAGGACCAG
>NW_011494910.1:3264275-3264747 GCF_000754665.1 Bison bison bison | reverse complement strand
TCACGGTTCACGTATTGCTGAAGCCTGGCTTGGAGAATTTTGAGCATTACTTTACTAGTGTGTGAGATGAGTGCAATTGTGCGGTAGTTTGAGCATTCTTTGGCATTGCCTTTCTTTGGGATTGGAATGAAAACTGACCTTTCCCAGTCCTGTGGCCACTGCTTAGTTTTCCATTTGCTGACATACTGAGTGCAGCACTTCACAGCATCATCTTTCAGGAACTGAAATAGCTCAACTGGAATTCCATCACCTCCACTAGCTTTGTTCGTAGTGATGCTTTCTAAGGCCCACTTGACTTCACATTCCAGAATGTCTGGCTCTAGGTGAGTGATCACACCATTGTGATTATCTGGGTCGCGAAGCTCTTTTTTGTACAGTTCTTCTGTGTATTCTTGCCACCTCTTCTTAATATCTTATGCTTCTGTTAGGTCCATACCATTTCTGTCCTTTATTGAGCCTATCTTTGCATGAA
>NW_011494910.1:3263531-3264175 GCF_000754665.1 Bison bison bison | reverse complement strand
AGCGTCTTTTAATTTCATGGCTGCAATCACCATCTGCAGTGATTTTGGAGCCCAAAAAAATAAAGTCAGTCACTGTTTCCACTGTTTCCCCATCTATCTGCCATGAAGTGATAGGACCAGATGCCATGATCTTAGTTTTCTGAATGTTGAGCTTCAAGCCAATTTTTTAACTCTCTTCTTTCACTTTCATCAAGAGTTTCTTTAGTTCTTTTTCACTTTCTGCCATAAGGGTGGTGTCATCTGCATATCTGAGGTTATTGATATTTCTCCTGGCAATCTTGATTCCAGCTTGTGCTTCATCCAGCCCAGCATTTCTCATGATGTACTCTGCATAGAAGCTAAATAAGCAGGGTGACAATATACAGCCTTGACGTACTCCTTTTCCTATTTGGAACCAGTCTGTTGTTCCATGTCCAGTTCTAACTGCTGCTTCTGGACCTGTATACAGGTTTCTCAAGAGGCAGGTCAGATGGTCTGGTATTCCCATCTCTTTCAGAATTTTCCACAGTTTGTGCTGATCCACACAGTCAAAGGCTTTGACATAGTCCATAAAGCAGAAATAGATGTTTTTCTGGAACTCTCTTGCTTTTTCGATGATCCAGCGGATGTGGGCAATTTGATCTCTGATTCCTCTGCCTTTTCTA
>NW_011494910.1:3260047-3262589 GCF_000754665.1 Bison bison bison | reverse complement strand
CCACAGTAGTAGATATAATGGTCATCTGAGTTAAATTCACCCATTCCAGTCCATCTTAGTTTGCTGATTCCTAAAATGTTGATGTTCACTCTTGCCATCTCCTATTTGACCAGTTCCAATTTGCCTTGATTCATGGACCTAACATTCCAGGTTCCTATCAATATTGCTCTTTACAGCATCAGACCTTGCTTCTATCACCAGTCCCATCCAACTGGGTGTTGTTTTTGCTTTGGCTCCATCCCTTCATTTTTTTCTGGAGTTATTTCTCCACTGATCTCCAGTAGTATATTGGGCACCTACTGACCTGGGGAGTTCCTCTTTCAGTATCCTATCATTTTGCCTTTTTCATACTGTTCATGGGGTTCTCAAGGCAAGAATACTGAAGTGGTTTGCCATTCCCTTCTCCAGAGGACCACATTCTGTCAGAACTCTCCACCATGACCCGTCCGTCTTGGGTGGCCCCACACAGCATGGCTTAGTTTCATTGAGTTAAACAAGGCTGTGGTCCGTGTGATCAGATTGGCTAGTTGTCTGTGATTGTGGTTTCAGTCTGTCTGCCCTCTGATGCCCACTCTCAGCGCCTACCGTCTTACCTCGGTTTCTCTTACCTTGGACATGGGTATCTCTTCAGGGCTGCTCCAGCGAAGTGCAGCGCTGCACCTTACCAAGGTAAAGAGCCCTGCAAATGTCCCTGCCATGCTGAATCTGCTCAAAGCTGCTTGGGTCCTGCCCCTTGGTGAACTTACCTGTGTTCTGTCCCTGAGACTCTCCTCTGGTCTAGGCTGGCCCTCTGAAGCCATTCCCATCTGACACTGACCTTGCCTGCAGAAAAGCCGACATGTTTTCATGGAAGAACGGACTCAGCATTTGTCTACCTCTGATCCCTATTCAGCTGGATCTCTCTGCTTTGAAGGCAATTTTGGTGTCTCCCCTGATTCCCTGGGCGCCTGGTGCGGCTGGGAGGAGGACTCAGGAGGAAGTTTAACTCCAGAGGAAAGTTCTCTTTGTAGAAGAGTTTCTGTTTCTTCACGGTCAGAGGGAAGTGTCCTGAAGAAAGTACCCTTAAAAGTGTTGGTGTTGTTTCAGACATTTCCCTGTATGTGTTACCACTCAGATTGGACTGTCCCCAGCTGCACAGCGGGGACTGCATTTGCCAGCGATTTTAAAGCTCTACCTTCTAGCAGTGACCCTCAGGGGCCACATGAGGACCTAGAGGCCACTGTCGCTGCCAAGCTTGAGATTCGAGGGGGAAGAGGCAGCTGTCCAGCTCTTCTCTCAGCACTTTCTGTTTCCTCCCCTCTGTGCTTGCGGAGTGTTTGTGATGGTGGAAATATGGCCCAAGTGTGGGGTTAGACCCCCCTTTCAAACTGCTCCATCCTATTTCATCACCCAAAGCACTCTAAACCTCTCAGTTAAGGAGGCCCTGGGGGTGGTTTTCCTGCTCCGGCCCCCGATCTCCCAGTCCCTAACCTCTGAGCAGAAATGGGGTGCAAGAGTCCCCACTGGGGAGCAGCCCATGGGTGACGGCTCCTTCCTCTTTCTTTATTTTATTCTTTTCCTTTAAAAAAATAATATTTATTGATTCTTTTCTTTCCATTTACAAAAGCAATTTATGATCCACTACAGAAAGATTTTCCTAACCTCCTGCTGCCCTATCAAAATCATCCATCCCATTCATTGAAACCCAGAGTTCACATTTTGGCTATGTCCTCTTAAAGCTTTTCTGTGGATATTCACCTAGTTTTTAAAACTTTTTATTTTGTAATACTTTTAGATTTACAGAAAAGTTGCAAAAGTCATACAGATTTCCCATATACCCTTCAACAAGTTTTCCCTGATGTTTTTGTTGTTTAGTTGCTAAGTTGTGTCTGATTCTTTGTGACCCAGTGGACTATAGCTCGCCAGTCTTCTCTGTCTATGGGATTTCCCATAGGCAAGAATACTGGAGTGGGTTGCCATTTCCTTCCCCAGGTTATCTTCCTGATTCAGGGATCCAACCCGTGTCTTCTGCATTGGCAGGTGGGTTCTTTACTGTTGAGCCACCAAGGAAGCTCTGATGTTAACATCAGAGTATAATAATCCAAACTGAGAAACTAGCCATCTGTATGTCTTCTTTGGAGAAATGTCTACTTAGTTCTTTGGCCCATTTTTTTGATTGGGTCATTTATTTTTCTGGAGTTGAGCTGTAGGAGTTGCTTGTATATTTTTGAGATTAGTTGTTTGTCAGTTGCTTCATTTGCTATTATTTTCTCCCATTCTGAAGGCTGTCTTTTCACCTTGCTAATAGTTTCCTTTGATGTGCAGAAGCTTTTAAGGTTAATTAGGTCCCATTTGTTTATTTTTGCTTTTATTTCTAATATTCTGGGAAGTGGTTCATAGAGGATCCTGCTGTGATGTATGTTAGAGAGTGTTTTGCCTATGTTCTCCTCTAGGAGTTTTATAGTTTCTGGTCTTACGTTTAGATCTTTAATCCATTTTGAGTTTATTTTTGTGTATGGTGTTAGAAAGTGTTCTAGTTTCATTCTTTTACAAGTGGTTGTCC
>NW_011494910.1:3254717-3258991 GCF_000754665.1 Bison bison bison | reverse complement strand
GAATCAGTTCTAATGAGGTGGATGAAACTGGAGCCTATTATACAGAGTGAAGTAAGCCAGAAAGAAAAACACCAATACAGTATACTAATGCATATATATGGAATTTAGAAAGATAGTAACAATAACCCTGTGTACGAGACAGCAAAAGAGACACTGATGTATAGAACAGTCTTATGGACTCTGTGGGAGAGGGAGAGGGTGGGGAGATTTGGGAGAATGGCATTGAAACATGTAAAATATCATGTATGAAACGAGTTGCCAGTCCAGGTTTGATGCACAATACTGGATGCTTGGGGCTAGTGCACTGGGATGACCCAGAGGGATGGTATGGGGAGGGAGGAGGGAGGAGGGTTCAGGATGGGAACGCGGGTATACCTGTGGCGGATTCATTTTGATATTTGGCAAAACTAATACAATTATGTAAAGTTTAAAAATAAAATAAAAATTTTAAAAAAAACTGAGAAATTAACACTGGTGGAGAACTATTCACTAACCAGTAGACTATTCAGATTCCACCAGTTTTTTTTTTACTAATGTTCCTTTTCTGTCCCAAATCCAATCCAGGATATCAGATTGCAGTATGTGGGAGCACTGATCTGCATTGTGGGATCCTTAGTTGCAGCTTGCGAACTCTTAATTGTGGCATGTGGGATCCAGTTCCCCAGCCAGGGATTGATCCTGGGCCCCCTGCATTAGGAGCTTGGAGCCACTGGATCACCAGGGAAGTCCCAGTATAAACCTAATTTTTAACAATGTACACCCTACTGTGCATACTATTTTGTACCCAGCTATTTTTATCAGTAATATAGCATAAGCATTTTCCCATTCAATTAAATTATTCTGTTATTATCATTTTTTTAATATAAATTTATTTATTTTAATTGGAGGCTAATTACTTTACAATGTTATTATCATTTTTAATGGCAGCATAATGTTCCATTATGTATGGGTGTGAGAGTTGGACCATAAAGAAGGCTGAGTGCTGAAGAATTGATGCTTTTGAATTATGGTGCTGGAGAAGACTCTTGAGAGTCCCTTGGACTGCAAGGAGATCAAACCAGTCAATCCTAAAGGAAATGAACCCTGAATATTCATTGGAGGGACTTATACTGAAGCTGAAGCTCCAACACTTCGGCCACTTGATTCGAAGAGCCGACTCATTGGAAAAGACCCTGATGCTGGGAAAGATTGAAGGCAAAAGGAGAACAGTCTGGCAGAGGATGACATGGTTAAACAGCATCACAAACTCAGTGGAGTGAATCTGAGCAAACTCTGGGAGACAGTGAGGGACAGGGAAGTCTGGTGTGCTGCAGTCCTTGCGGTTGCAGAGTTGGACGCAACTGAGCAGCTGAACAACAACAACAATGTCCATTATGTGGATTTGCTGTAATTTACCCAGCCAATGGCTTATTAGTCTACATTTAAATTGTTTCTACTTTTTCACTATCATGAAGGATGATGAGATGAACATCTTGTACATACTTCTGATATACATCAGTTCAGTCGCTCAGTTGTGTCTGACTCTTTGTGACCCCATGGACTGCAGCAGGCCAGGCTTCCCTGTCCATCACCAACTCCTAGAGCATGCTCAAACTCATGTCCATTGAGTCGGTGATGCCATCCAAGCATCTCATCCTCTGTTGTCCCCTTCTCCTCCCACCTTCAATCTTTCCCAGCATCAGGGTCTTTTCCAGTGAGTCAGTTCTTCGCATCAGGTGGCCAAAGTACTGGAGTTTCAGCTTCAGCATCAGTCCTTCCAATGAATATTCTGGATTTAATTCCTTTAGAATGGACTGGTTGGATCTCCTTGAGATACGTATCTCTAGTTATCCTTCCACAAGAGAAATTCTAGAAATCGAATTCTTATGTTCAGAATTCTTGGGTTCCATCCCTCCCCGTTCAAGGTCCACAGTGAAGATTTGGGCCAGTTTGGTGGCCTTTATGCTTAAAGAGACTGCTGACCCATCATCCCAAGGCAAACAGAGGAAGAAGCAACAAGCCCTCTCCACCAGGACCACAGCCTTTGGGTGGTGGAGATGGGAGGGCAGGTGGAAACATTAAGGGAACTCTAGGTTCTTCATGGCTTCTCAGCCTTCGTTTTTCAGGCTAACCAGCCCCAGCTGGGTATCTTATCTCTGTAGAAAGAGGAAGACACTTCCTCTGAGCCCAAGGATAATGGGAAGGGGTTGTGGGTGGGGGATGGAGCAGAAGTTGCTAATGCATTTTTGCCAGCATCTTTGGTTTCTCCAATATCCAGCCAGACTATTAGCAGTTCCCCAAGGAATGCCTTGCTCCTCACGTCATCCCCCATTTCCTATAAATGGGAAGTGGCTAGGGAGTAGGGTGTGTGTATGTGTATGTGTGTGTGTGTGTGTGTGTGTGTGTGTGTGGTGGGGGAGGGGGAGCAGAAGAAGGGGAAGGGACACGGTGGTTTTTCCACAGCTGACTTAGTGAGGCTCTGAAACCCAGAGAAACTGGTGTGGATGTTAGAACTTTCGTTTAGGCTTGGAAGTCACTGGCCAGGACTGCCTCTGCCTCGTTTCTGGGGCTCAGAGACTGTATGTGAGTGTGGGTGTGTAGTGTTAGCAGTAGTAATTGGACTGAGTGACTGTCTCAGTTCATCTGAAAATGGTACCCATGTCTTGCATCATTATGAGGAATGGATGAGTTTATGCATGAAATGCATTTAGAAGGGCGACTGGCACAGTCAGTAAAAGTTAACTATTATTATATGAGGCTACAGCAGCAGAAAAAGGGGAGGGAGCATCTTGCCAGCGGAGGGTCCTCCAGTCCCCTGTGCTGGGTGGGGCCTAGACAGTCTGCCCACCTGGTTTGGTAAAGAAGGGTCACCGGCAGTGCAGAGGGGTGAGCCAGCACTCATCCAGGTGGCCAGACCCCTGGTGGGGGCCAGGATCTCACAGGACACTGTCAGCTCACTCTCTGAGCCCTCCTCCCCCTTCCTCCTCTCAAGACACAAGGCATGCAGGCTCCCCTAGTCAGGGGAGGGTGGGCTCCTGCTCCCTCTTGCACCCCCAGTGCTCCTCCCCCAAGCCTGGAAAAAACCACCATCCACGCTCTCCTGGCTCAGTAATTTTCCAACTGACCTGGAATTCCTCCTGACTGCTGCCCTCTTTTCTGGGGCAAGAGGGACACCAGCTAAGGGACCCAGGACTCCACCCAATCCTCTCTGCTGGCCACAAATGGGTGTGCCAAAGGCTTTGGAAAGCGATTGCAGCCCTGGAGGGTCACCTGCTGGGAGGCTGGGGGAGGGGTAAGTGTGCCCAGAGAGGCAACTTATTCAGTGATCCAGAAAATAGAGTAGATTCTTGTTTTTTTCTCCCTCTCTTCTCTCCTGTGCCCACTCTCCTCATCACCATCACCAGGGCTCCACTGTTCCTCTCTCCCTTAGAGATTTCCCATTCTTCTCTGCCTTCAATTGGAAGTTCCCTTAGAGACCCTCTGGCCAACTCCTTCTTACCCAGCCTCAGAATATGGAAGGGACTTGTTCCCACATCATGCCTGGTTGATGTCAGGGCCAGCCTTGGAGCCCTGTGCCTTGGTGCTGGATCCATGGCTACAGTCAACTAGGTCCTCCCTTTCAAAAGCATCTTCCCCCTGATTTTACAGTATTCAAATCAACAATGCACATAAATCGGAGTGCTCTCCACTCCATGGAGGAAGAAAGACACAACTGGGCCCCCCACCCCAAGGGCAGCCTGGGCCCCCAGTTCTCTCCCACCTGCACAGTTCAGTCTTGTTAAAGGCATCCTAGAAACAGGCATCTTCTGGGACCTTGCTCAACAGCTGATAAAGGGAACATTTTACTGTCAACATATCCTATTTCCCCCGCCCCTTTCCCGATACACAGCCTTAAGCAGAAAGAAAAAAATCTGAAATCTTTTTTAACTTCAGAAAGAGGGACTGAGTGAGCCATCAGGAAGCTCTTTCTGCTTCCGAGAACAGCAAACAGTAGGAAGAGTAACTCGGGGAGAATACGACATCTCTTGCAAGGGCTGGTCCTGGGTGGGTGGGGTGCGGCTCGGCCCGGGGGACCAGGGGCTGGCCGGCATAGCTCGCGCGGGTAATGGCTGCAGACCGGCCGCGGGGAGCGGAGGCGCCCCGAGAAGCCGGGCAGGTACTACCTAAATGGTTGGTGGGGGGGGCGAGGGCGAGGGGGCGCCGCACTGCCCTAGGTAATGATAGTCTGGGAGCCACGCGGGGGCTGCCCGTCGCGGTCGCGGCTACAAAGACAGCTCCGGGACCTCCCGCTTTCC
>NW_011494910.1:3252784-3253580 GCF_000754665.1 Bison bison bison | reverse complement strand
CAGGTCTGCCCCGGTCCCCTGTGGTCCCCGGTGCTGCATCACTGTGCGTTGACCTTGCCCTTGACCCCTGAATCGGTGTCTGCCTTCCTGACCGGCACTCTTGACCTGCTCCGCTTCCCGCCCTCCCCCGCCCCCCCGCCCCGAGGGCCACACCTCCCTATCTTTTTCCTCAGGGGCCAGACTGGAGGGTACAGTAGGGTTTGGCCCGGTGGGTACCTGGTGCAGACTTGTTCTTCAGCTGTAACACAGACCCCATCCCGGCGAAGCTGCCGTCTGCAGCTGGCCGCAGTCCGTGGACCAGGGCCTAAAGTGATCCTTGCTGTGCTCCCGAAAACGTTCTTCGGGGGCTTGATGAGGCCCTGGGGGGCTTCTGACTGCCTTTCCGGGCTCACTTCGGAGAGGGACAGCCTTGGTGTTGGACGCCCCTGCGCGGAGGCCCGCCCGCAGGCTGGCGTGTTGGGGTGGGGAGGGCAGCGCCAGGAAGTGTAGGCTGCTGATTGCCCCAGCCTTCCCTATAGAGCAACTTCTTCCAGTGTGAGATTGCAAAGTTATTTGAGATCACAGCCAACAAATACGGGTCTCATCCTCCCATTCCTCCCTTATCTCCTCTCACCAGGCTTGTCCGAAACCAGGACTCTGTTCTAAAAGTGCCCAGAAAAATGGAACTTGAGTCCACAGGATGAATCTGAAGGTAAAAATACAGCTGTGAGTACAGCTGTGGACGTTCAGGCTCCAATTTAGTGCAGGCATGTTGGGGGTGGGAGTTTTTCTGTCTGCTCATGGAGTGTGCCCCTCC
>NW_011494910.1:3249740-3252684 GCF_000754665.1 Bison bison bison | reverse complement strand
GCCCCTCCCGGCTCTGCGGTGTCCTTCAGGAGGATGAGGAGCTGCACAGTGATCCTCGGTGGCCACTGAGATACCTCCAGGCTGGGTGCTGGAGGGATAGCGTGAATACCCCTCTCTCAGCCTGGGCAGGGCTCTGGAGAGAAAAGGGAGAGAGGCCGGCTGTTCTTGAGGACTCTGAAAGGCAGATTAAGCTCTCATCAGGACTCTTGGAGCCTGAAACATAGTATCATAGATAACAAGCCAGATTGTCAGGTGTTTATATCCTGGCTGCTCCACAGGCTAAGGGATGAAGGGCAAGTTACGTAACATCTTTTAAGTCTCAGTATCCCTGGCTACAAAATGGACATGACAGTAATAATGAAAATTCCTACTCTGTAGCTTTGTTATTTATTAAATAATAATGGAGCAAATATAAATATATGTACACATCAGTTCAGTTCAGTCGCTCAGTCGTGTCTAACTCTTTGCGACCCCATGAACCACAGCACGCCAGGTCTCCCTGTCCATCACCAACTCCTATGTCTAAAATGTAGAAAGCACTCCAGCTTTATTAAACCATGCATACAGAGCACTGGACTGTGTGCCTGATAGGTAACAAGTGTCAGTTACAGGTAACTGGTGTTAACTATATCCACTGTATGTACACGTGTGCCCTAGTGGACAACAGCATCCACCCTGGGCCTCTGTTCTTGGGTTCTGCTGTAGACTTTGTTTCTTTGGGATCAAGGCCTTCTGTACTCTGGAGAGTCCGTATGACTAGTTAAGAGCCTGGGTTTGAATTCTGTTTCCTTTTATTTACTTATTTAGCTGCACTGGGTCTTGGGTGTGGCATGCAGGCTCTTTAGCTGTGGCATGTGGACTCTAGGTCCCTGACCAGGGACCGAACCTGGGCCTCCTGCACTGGGAGTGCAGAGCCTTAGCTGCTGGGCCACGAGGGAAGTCCCAGTCTTATTTCCTTTTGCACAAATTACTTCACCTATCTGTGCCTCAGCTTCCTCCTCTGTAAGATGAGGATAGCAGTACCTGCCTCGCAGTATTGTGAGGATTAAACAAGCTGACGATCTCAAGCTCTGAGCACAGCCACCGTGATAACGTCAGCTGCTATTGTTTGGTAGCGATGGAGGCAGTCCTTGTGGTTCATGCTCAGGAACCAAAGTTTCTTAGCAAGGGAATTATACCGTATACAACTGTATGTAAGCTGTAAACGACACACTTGCAGTTGAACTTGTCCGGTGCAAAGAACACAGCAGGACTTGACGTCCTGGTGTCTTCCCTGTCAGTACTGTGCATGGCTTGGTTTTCGATCAGTCCAGAAACCCCTGCCCTGCCTGTTTCCTCAAGTTGGAAGAAAGTGCCATGAAATGATGAAGGTACAGTGCCTGGAAGGTTAAATGCCTTCTGTGCAGAGAAGACTTTTTTTGTTCTGGTTTTTAGAGAAACTGTGCGAGAGGAGGGAGGGTTCTGAAGTTACTGTTCTGCTCTGTCCTCCCGCCCCAGCCCTGGGAACCCTTTGCTTTCTGGTGTCAGGAAGAAAAACCCAGCCTGGCTTTCTGTATGTTAACAGTCCGGGGCCCTGTTTGCTGGATAGCAAGGGCGGAGGCTGGACCAGTTGGTACCAGGCCCAGTGTCTTGAACGGTGATGCCACTTGACTCCCAGCAGCAGAGCTGCAGCGTGGAGCTTTGTCCAGTGTATTGAGTGTCCCCGCCTGGGGGCAGGGGCTGGTGACAGAGCCATCACGGGATCGTCCTGATGGCTGACCAGAACTTCCTGTGTAAGCCCTTTTTGTGCTACACAGTCTGTGTTTCCTCCCCCACGGGAAGAAGTCCACATTTTGCCACTGACCCTTAACGACTTGTGGGCCTTCTTGCTTCCGATGTTGGAGACAAGCCTACCTCACCTGTTGGCCTTGGTTTCTGTGTCTGTAATGGAGATGATCGTATCCACCTTACAAGGGTACGGTAAGGATTAAATGAGATCACCATATTTAGCAAGGAGCCTGCACAGACCAGGTGCTTGGTACGTTTGTTCTTTTTGCCTTCTTTGTTAATTCTAGAGGTCATTCTCTCTAGGAAGCTGGGATGAGCCAGCTGGAATGGAGTTTGGAGACCAGCCTCTGGTCTCATAGCCCGCAGTCCCTCAGTCATCAGATTCAGGCCAGATGAATGTCTAGGCAGACAGCATGCCCCCAGCAGCAGTCAGCCAGAGACAGACCCCCTTCCCCAGTGCTTTCTATTATGCCCCCGCCTCCCTCGTCCCAAGCATACTTGAGTTAGCAAATAGCGTTCAAGCTGGGAGTGCCTGACCCATCCCTGGGAGTATGGCAATCTAGATTCCTGCTCCTGGCTCCTGTGGCTTAGAGCAGAGCACCTTCAGTGTACCTGGACACACTGGTCGGATCCCATCAGACAAGAACTCTGAATCAGCCGCACCTTTAAGGCCCTTGGTTGAGCACCTCCCTTGGCAGGGCCTGAGCAGGGACAATGCTCCTTGGTTTCTAGGAGCTGAAGGGCTGGTGGAGTGGGAGACAGGGAAGGACTACAAGTCAGAGACCAGGAGGATCATATCCATCACTCAGTGTCCAGTGAGTGTCATCAGGGTTTGGGAGAAAGGGGTCCTTGGCAGCTCAAGGTTCAGGTAGCCCTGGGGGACGTGGGGACTTTTGCTGGATAAGATTTAGGGCCAGGGGAGGTAACTGGAACATGATGGCTGCTTTGAAAATAAAAACAGGCCCAGTGCTGATGAATATCCCATGTCCCATGATTTGAGGTCTGGTATTCTTCCCGCCACACCTGACTCAGATCAGGTCAGTTGCTCAGTCGTGTCCGACTCTTTGCAACCCCATGAATCACAGCATGCCAGGCCTCCCTGTCCATCACCAACTCCCGGAGTTCACTCAGACTCACGTCCATCGAGTCAGTGATGCCATCCAGCCATCTCATCCTC
>NW_011494910.1:3246101-3249552 GCF_000754665.1 Bison bison bison | reverse complement strand
TTCCATTATGCCCCCGCCTCCCTCGTCCCAAGCATACTTGAGTTAGCAAATAGCATCCAGCCATCTCATCCTCTGCCGTCCCCTTCTCCTCTTGCCCCCAATCCCTCCCAGCATCAGTCTTTTCCAATGAGTCAACTCTTCACATGAGGTGGCCAAAGTACTGGAGTTTCAGCTTTAGCATCATTCCTTCCAAAGAAATCCCAGGGCTGATCTTCAGAATGGACTGGTTGGATCTCCTTGCAGTCCAAGGGACTCTCAAGAGTCTTCTCCAACACCACAGTTCAAAAGCATCAATTCTTCGGCGCTCAGCCTTCTTCACAGTCCAACTCTCACATCCATACATGACCACAGGAAAAACCACAGCCTTGACTAGACGGACCTCTGTTGGCAAAGTAATGTCTCTACTTTTGAATATGCTATCTAGGTTGGTCATAACTTTCCTTCCAAGGAGTAAGCGACACCTGACTGGGAAGGGGCTAAAAGGAGAGGCAGGTGCATATAGCAATCCCAGGCTCCCGTGGCGGTGTTTTATGGACATTGCCTTTTGTGCATAGTTCCTGCCTGCTGACTTTCACGGCTCAGCCTCCTCCAGGAACCCTGGAGAGCACGGAGCGTGCACGCCTGCACCACCTCATGGTGCTTTGCCTGCATCTTGGCCCTTCTGAAGGGCGCTGGTGGGTTGTTTCCCAATCCCCAGCCCCTTCACAGCGGGGCTTGCACAGAGGGGGGCTCAGTGGTGGTGGGTGGGCAGGCTTTAGTCTCACTGACATTTCTCTGGGGGAGGTGAGGTTGTAATGAATGAGGCACACTCTCTTCAAAGGTGGGCAAACTCGGGCTCTTTAGCAGCAACAGAAAAAATGCCTCTTTCTTGGAGCCCCTCACACTCTGCTCATTGCTAAGGGGACTGTTTTGAAGAACACATCCCTAAGACTGAGTCCAGCCCAGAGCCCCCTCTGGTAAATGGGGCTGGTCACAGACCCTAGGATCAGTTCCCTTCAGTTCAGTCCCTCAGTCGTGTCCGACTCTTTGCGACCCCATGGACCGCAGCATGCCAGGCCTCCCTGTCCATCACCAGCTCCCGGAGTTTACCCAAACTCCAGCAGTCAGTCAGAGAGAGACCCCCTTCCCCAGTGCTTTCCATTATGCCCCCGCCTCCCTCGTCCCAAGCATACTTGAGTTAGCAAATAGCATCCAGCCATCTCATCCTCTGTCGTCCCCTTCTCCTCCTGCCCTCAATCTTTCCCAGCATCAGGGTCTTTACAAATGAGTCAGCTCTTCGCATCAGGTGGCCAAAGTATTGGAGTTTCAGCTTCAGCATCAGGGCTGAAAGGGCCTCAGAGACCATTGAACTTGAGATCCAGGGGTGGGACCAGCACCATGGTCTAACTCCCGGGCCCAGGGCTCTCTGCTCCTTAGTAGGTCTGCCCAGACCTCCATGCCCTGGTCTCTTTCCTGTATCTGTCACCTTCTGAGGGAGGTCAAGCTCGGGGGTGGGGGTGGGGGGACAAGGATGTGTATGGCTGGGGAGAGCCGCCTGGTCTGGCTGGCTGGCAAAGTGCGAGTTCGCTGCAAGAGAGGCTGGGCAGGTTTCACTTTGCAGGGCTGTAGGGAGCAGGGGGAGGGGACTCCCCAGCGGCCTGAATGTGCCGCTCGCCCTTCTCCTGTGTTCCTCTCCCCCACCCCGGGCCAAGGGGTTCTTTGTGTACCACTACCCCCGCCTTGTAGGGAAGTGTTCATTGTGGCCCAAGTTGAGAAAGAATTTAGCTACTCTGCCAGGAACAGAGTCCAGCTCTGGGAGGGAGTAGGGGAGAGGTCAGTTCTGCCCCCAGATGGGTGGGTTACTCGGATCAGTTTCAGGTGACCGCTGACCCTTGGCACTCTATGTACTTGAGCACTGTGTAGGCAGGTAAAGGATGGGGTAAGTGTAGCTGGTGAACCCTTTTCCACCTGGTTCCTCTTGGCTCTCAGTGGTGGAGGACTAGGACTGCCCGGCCAGTGCCATGCGACATTGTTGGTGGGCACCGTCCATGGTGAGCACCCCACCTGGGGCCAGGGGGCAGGTGTGAGATCACATCGCCGTACAGTTGTAAAGAACTTGAGACAGCATCTAGACTAGCACTCATTTTACAGTGTGGAAACAGTCCCAGAGAGGTATTTCAGGATACACAGCTGTGAAAGTTGCTGAAACTGAACTACACTGTCCAGGCTCCTAGTTCAGAGCACTTTCTAGAATTCAGGAACAGTTTGAACTTTCCGTTCAACCATTTTTCACCTGTGCAGCCTGGGCGTGTATTTCTCTGAACCTCCCCTTTCATCCTTGTGAAATAGGAATGTCAAATACTTTGTGGGATTGTGCAAATGGTATGAACTGGAGAAGATACATCAGGTACATGCAGACAACCTCCTGAACAGTCAGCAAGTGTCGGCCACTGTGATGATTTTCCGTGGCTGGGAACCACACTGTCCCCTAACTGGAAATGTCTACCCCAGCCTCCATTTCCCTTCGCAGCCTCCAGCACAGGCGCGTCTGCCCAGTGACCTCTCCTCACCTGCTGGGGCCAGCACCTGGGGAGGCATTTACATTCCTGGCATTCTTTGTGCCTTTGGGGGCCCCTGCAGGAGCCACGTGGGTGAGGGGGGTGGAAGCCGACGCAGAGCTGGTCCCCTTGCGACCTCTGCTGCTCCTGTTGGGAATGAGAGACCCCCTCCCACGTTTCTCCACGAGGAGGCCCAGTGCTGCATGAATTTGCAGGTCCTTGCTCTCACACACGGTGAGAGACGTTGGTGGTATTCATCTAAGCTTCCTCACCTGTCAAGTGGGTGCACTCATTGCAACTGTCTCATCAAGCCAGTTGGAAGACTCAAACGCTTGGAAGGGCCCCTGGCATGTGGTAGACCTCAGTGTTAGCTGCTGTTGGTCATTGCAGATGAGGAAACTGAGGCTTAGGGAGGGCAGTGAACAAGGTCCCATAGTTACAGTGAGGTGCAGAGCTGGCAGGCGAACCCAGGTCAGGCTGATTGTCGAAACTTGGCCACCCTGGAGAACCCACTGGGATGTCTGGGTTGAAAGAGCTGCCAGTTGACTGACTGTCTCCATCCGGACCGCACTGGGTCAAAGTGGTCCCGAGGGACCTTGGGTCGCCGCTGTTTGCAGGAGGGGCGTCTGATCCGGAGGCCGGGTGCCTGGCGTTAGGTGTGTGTCCGTTTTGACCGTCCCCATGGGGTTGCCAGGTGACTCTGGGAGGCGCGCTCGGCCTAGGCGGGCCCAGGTGAGGGTCGGCAGGCCCCGCCGCCCCGTGGCTGCATTGGCCGGGGGAGGTGGGCGGGCTCTGGGCCCCGGGTCCCTTCCCCTCCCCTCCCCCCGGCCTCCCCAGGCACTTGTGTGTCTCAGAGCCGGGTCTGGGGCTCTCAGGCAACAAAAGCGGCTTCCCTCCGAGCGCTGCCACCCGTT
>NW_011494910.1:3244752-3246001 GCF_000754665.1 Bison bison bison | reverse complement strand
TTCCTCTGCGGCCGAGAGGTCTCTCCCTAATCCCCCTTTGTGTCCCGGCTCGCAGCCCCGCGCTCGCTCTGACAAGCTGCTAAGCAGAAGGCTTCCCGTCCGAGCGAAGAAAAGGCGGCGCAGCAGGGCGGACGCTAAATCCCCGGCCCTGGGCCCGGGGGAGGCCGGGGCTGGGCTGCAGGAGGTGGGGGAGGGCCTTCTCTCTGCCGCGGCCGCAGCCCCGGGCCTCCCGCTCTGCGGCTGCATTCCGAGTGGGGCTCCGGCACGTCCTGGGGAGCCTAGGGGGTCGTGGGCCCTGGCTTCTTATGCAGATAGCTGTTGCCGGTGGTCGGGTCGGGGTTGGGGAGCAGACCCTTGCTTCTTTGGAAGTACACTTGAGCCTGGAGAATGCAGGCTGACGTGGGCTGGAAGGCGTGGGAGCTGCATGGAGGCTCCTCCCGCGTCCCCTTCTCCCTCGCTGCCCAGACAGGAGGAATTCCCACAGCCCAGCGGCCCAGGCAGAGAGGTTTGTCATGGTGGAAGGCTCGCCACCTCTCAAGCATGTTCATCTCCCATCTCCTGTCTGGCCAGCACAGGCTTTCTGGGGTGTCCTAAGGCTCCTGTGAAGAGCTCATTTTGGGGGTGCAGGGGGCTAGGTGTTACGAGGTAGGACCAAAGGTACTGGCCCCCTGGGTCTGAGGCAAGGGGCTGGGTGACCCCCCACCCCAAGAGGTTTTGGTGAGCTTCCAGAGCTATTCCCTGCCCACGACCCTAGAGGATCTGAGAGACGGCAATGTGGGGTGTGGCTCTGGGGTCCAGTCTGGTGTGGAGGAAACCGGGTCCCTCATCCTGTGCGGTCTCGGGGCCTCTACCTGTGGGATCCTTTGCACCTGCAGCCCCGGCCTGGGCTGGGGGGCATTAGGGAGCCTGGCCCGGGGTGACCCAACCCCTTTCTACTGCTGAGTCTAACCCTAACCCTGCCTCCTCCCGGTTTCCTTCTCTGCAGGGAGGGGCTCCCTGGCCTCGTGAGAAAGATGGCGGGCTCACACAGACCGCGCGTCGCGGGGGGCTCGGGGTCAGGCCGGGGCTGGGGCCCTTTGATGCCTGGGCGATGTGGGGGCACCGGCCTGCATAAAGAGACCACAGAGATGCCGCCCCCAGCCCACTCCCTCGGCCTCTGTCGTCCGCGGGGGCCGCCTGCTACCCCAGCCCCACCTCGCCGGAGGGGTGGCAGGAGCCCCTTTGAACGGCCTCAAAGGCCTCTTTATGC
>NW_011494910.1:3236619-3244652 GCF_000754665.1 Bison bison bison | reverse complement strand
GGCCAAGTTTCGCTCCTGTTGCTCAGTTGCACTTCCGTACTCCCTGCTGAGGCCTAACCTGAGAGGGGCCAGGGAGACAGGGGTGCCCTCCAGCCCAGGACCTTCTGCCATCCGCTCAAACCCCTGGCTGAGCCCTTAGGAGCCGCCCTCTGGGGGTCATGCTGGAGTCTCCTTGGGGTGTCTGGGCGTGGGGGCAGCACTTAGGTCCTGCCTGTCCCTTCCACCTCCCACCCCGGGCTGCTGTCCGTGAGTTGTTCTTTAGATAAACGTTTCCCAGGCTCCTCTGCTAGAGTGGGTGCTGGAAAGCTGCATTGGTGCCTATAGCCCGCTCTGGGAGTGTGGCACCCGGAGTGTTTGGGTATCTGGAGCTGGGCAGGTAAAATGCAGGTTCACCCTCCATCTAAAGGGCTTGAGCTCTGGGGCAGAGGTCCCTAAAGCTTTCCAGAAGTCTTGGGGTTCCTTCAGCTTCCTTGCTGTCCTGTCATCCAGGATCTGGAAGGAAGGGGGGAAACAGTTGGACCTCGAGAGGGACTTGTTCTCCTAGAGGTCTTCCGTTCCTGTGCACAGGGTCAGCCCCCTTTCCCTCGTCTTCCCACCCCCTCCCCACCAGGTGAGCTCCTCTGGTTGGGTCCAGGAGCCGTGGGGAGGAGGATGAGTCAGAAGCGTCTCTGAGGCTGGAGGGTGGAGGGTGGAGGCGTGGAGTGGACCCTGCTGCCCTGCCTGTGTCCCTGAGGACGCAGGGGGCTCTGAAAGCGGGGGGACCCATCGGGAGTCGTCACTTTCAAGCTTTAGGGAGAGGTGTTCCTTGGGATGCAGATGGGAGCGGGAGGCAGGAAGGTGGTGACAGACTGCCTGTCCGAGCCTGGGCCCTGGGCTCTTCTGTGTCTAGAAGGCTCCGGGAGGACCACTGGTGACTAGAGTTGGTACTGTGGGAGTCCTCCTCTAGCTTCCTCCTCCTGAGGGCTGAGATGGGAGTCCTCCTCTAGCTTCCTCCTCCTGAGGGCTGAGATGGGAGTCCTCCTCTAGCTTCCTCCTCCTGAGGGCTGAGATGGGAGTCCTCCTCTAGCTTCCTCCTCCTGAGGGCTGAGATGGGAGTCCTCCTCTAGCTTCCTCCTCCTGAGGGCTGAGATGGGAGTCCTCCTCTAGCTTCCTCCTCCTGAGGGCTGAGATGGGAGTCCTCCTCTAGCTTCCTCCTCCTGAGGGCTGAGATGGGAGTCCTCCTCTAGCTTCCTCCTCCTGAGGGCTGAGATGGGAGTCCTCCTCTAGCTTCCTCCTCCTGAGGGCTGAGATGGGAGTCCTCCTCTAGCTTCCTCCTCCTGAGGGCTGAGATGGGAGTCCTCCTCTAGCTTCCTCCTCCTGAGGGCTGAGATGGGAGTCCTCCTCTAGCTTCCTCCTCCTGAGGGCTGAGGTGGGAGTCCTCCTCTAGCTTCCTCCTCCTGAGGGCTGACGGGGGGTCAAACGGGAGGCTGGGGCACTGGGGAACGGTAAGGAAAAGAAAGAGGGGCTTTGGAAGGGAGGGTGTTCTCATGGGCTTGGGCGTCTCTTGGGCAGTTCCGGGCTGGGGAGAGTCTGGGGTGGCAGGGGTGCCCAAGAGAGGGAGGCCAGGCTCAGCACCCTGAGTGCAGAAGCAGCAGGGCTGGGTGCCCACCTCCTCCCCAGGAATCCCTCAGCTGGCCCAGGCCCTGGTCCTGGGCACAGCGCCTCCAGAGGGTGGAAAGAGGAGCCAGGCATGGGAAGGATTGCCTCCTGAGGGTGGAGAGAGGAGCCGGGCATGGGAAGGATTTCGTCCTCCTCAGTCCTGGCTGTGGGGAGCTGAACCGAAGGAGGGAGGGAGGCAGGGGGGTTGCTTGATAGTTGCTGGAGAGCTGCAATTTATTCTAAACAATCGGGGCAAACCAGGGTTTGGGAATGGGTGCCGGATGTGGGTGAGGCCGGGTCTGATAAAGTCTCTGTTTGCTCAGGGAGGACCTGGTCCCTTAAAGCCCAGGGCAGGGGAGTCCCCAGGGTGGGGAATGGAAGGGGCTGGAAGCCTTTAGACCCAGAACCCTTCCCTCCAGGTCAGACAGCACTGCCCCCTGGTCTCCATGGCCCCCCGCTTTCCTCCTGGGGTTGCCATGGCAGTGCAGGGACTGGGGAGAACTCGAGCGGAACCCACAGCCCCCAGCTAAGGGTGCTTTCTGGTCCCCCAACCCACTCTGGCGACCACATGGGTCCGTGTTTCACGTTTCTCCCATGCCATCCCCATAGCAGTCCGTGTCTCTTTCCAAAGTGGATGGTCTGGGTCTGAGTGGCTCTTGGAGGAGGAGGCTGCTGGTTGTCCAGCCTCGTGTGAAGTCCCTTTCTTCCTGGGCTACAAGTTGCACAACCCCAGCAGGCAGTTACGGGATGGGCACTTCTTAGCCAGCACTGACCGCATCTGATTTCTTTGTGGCGCAGCGCAGACAGCACCTGCAGCATGCTTTGTAATGCACAGGACCTGCGGGGCTTCGTGGTGTTAGATAAGGAAGCAGACGCTGAGATTGGAAGAGGGCACGGTGGTCCGGGAATGCGCTCGGTGGGGACAGGGGCTGGAGCCAGGCTCTCGGCCGTGAACCTTGCACTGCAGTAGTGCTTTTCAGCAGCGTTTGTGGCGCTGAGTCAGTGAGACTGGAGAAGGCACTCCAGGCTCCAGCCACGAGTGGCCTGAGGCTCTCTGTCCACCTGTCTACCCACCACGGGATGATGACAGGTTAGGGGACCAGGGCTCCCCTCTCTGCCTTCTCTGTGCAGCTGACTTGGTTTTCCCTCTTCTGTGGTCACTTGTAAACAGAATGGACTGAAGTGGGTGCAGTGGTCGGGAAGCAAGACCTAGAGGCCCACTGCCCGAGGGGCTGGGGACCAGGGTGGGTCTTCCCTGCTGGGATCTCTGAGCAGAAGGCCCAACGGAAAGGGCTGCGGGGATTTCTGGGCCAAGAGGGGAGCCGCCCCGGGGTCACTGGCATCATCACAGTGGCTGCCAGGTGGTGAGGCTGGGACCTGGGAGCAGCCCCCCAGTCCCCTGATAGTTGGGCAGCTTACACGGGAATGCTTCTTCCCCATGGCCACTGAGCATGGAGAGAAACTCAAGAGGGATTTTCAGGCCGAGGTTCTTCCAGGGGAGTGCTTTTCAAATGGTTTCAATGACAGGCTCAAACCCAACCCAAGAAACCACAGCCTTTTCTCTTCCCCTTGTCCTCCTCCTTGGGGTGGTAGTTTGGTGCAGCTTGGCTTGTGGCCAGGCAATGTGAAATAGGAAGTGTGATCTTAACAAAGGGGAATTGAACAGCCCAGCTTTGGCAAGTGGAGAGAGAAAAACAAACCGGGCCTCGCAGAGGGTCTCCAGGGGCACCTTGATAACAGTGCCTGGGGAACTGGGAATTCAGCTGGTTTGACTTTTTTTTTTCCCCCTCCCTTCTATACTAGGAAACAAGGGAAGTTGCAAAGATTTCAAAACAGAGAATTACTAACATCTAGTAGCCTCTGGAGTGTACTGAGGTTTAAATATCATATTTACCTTATTAATTAGGTCAACCTTAAGCTAATATGAACATGCACTTCCTGCCTGCACAATAGGGGGTGGCTCCTGGGTGTCAGGGCCACGCCATCAGCCCGGGAGTGAACCAGATTCAGAGTTCAGAGTGAATCCTAGAGCTTAGGTTCCCGGAACTTAATGCTCTGTGTTTGTGACTGTCCCTGCCCTTTTAGGATCGAGTGTTGACATCTGTACCCTGCCGAGGCCCCCCACGATGACAGGCGGTTAGCATGGCTGAGAAACCAGACCTGCACAGTGGGCCTGCAGGAGTGGGTTTCTGGCTGAGTCCTCGGCGGTCGGTGGCAGCCAGGAGAGGCCTCGGCGTCTGCAGCAAGGCGGAGACGGAGCCATTCTGGAGCGTGTGAGCGGGCCAGAGCCCCACTTGCCTGGTCCAGCATGGTCCAGAGGCTGTGGGCAGGCCGCCTGCTGAGGCATCGGAAGGGCCAGCTCCTGCTGGTCAACCTGCTGACCTTCGGCCTGGAGGTGTGCCTGGCGGCGGGCATCACCTACGTGCCACCCCTGCTGCTGGAAGTGGGGGTGGAAGAGAAGTTCATGACCATGGTGCTGGGTGAGTCACCGCATCCTCTTCCCCTCCTGCTCCAGAGACAGGCCTCCCAGGGAAGGAAGGCACCAGCGCCTCTACCCAGAAGGTGCCTGCTGCCCCTTAGCCAGGGGGTCAGTGCTGCTGAGCAGAGGGCTGACCCTGCGCCGAGGGGCTCCGAGAGAAAGAGGAGGACAGGGCCGTTCCCTGGTTACCTCTGTGTCCCAGGCCCCTACACATGTACAGCCCCCTGAGACGTGGAGAAACTGCCTCATCAGTTTGCAATTCAGACCTGTGGCCTCATCCAACTCCTGCAGTAACGCTTTGAGGTTACCCATTTCAGAGAGAAGAAGTGGAGGCTAATGAGAGATTAGGTGACTTAGCCCAGCTGTACTGCTAACTTAGCTATGGATAAATTGGGTTGGGGTTCCCCCCACAACCAGCAAGGGCTCTTTCTGGCCCCCAGGGCAGGGGCTGGGCTCCTGGCTGGAGACGAATTCTGCGAAAGCCACAGAAGGCGAATGGGCACCATCGTTTGGTGGTGACCAAGCAAACGGTCACTTCCTTCACTCCCAGGAAGAGGGGTCTGTCGGGATGGCAGGGTCGGGGTCAGCCTGCCTGTTGAAACCCTGCCTCCCGCCCTCCCTGGCTCCGTGCCCGTGCAACTTATCACTGACCGGCTGCTTCATGCCTCAGTCTTAACATGGGGCGTTAGTGATCCCAGTTGTGAGGCATGTGTCGGGGTCCGGTGAAGTGGTTAGCACAGCACCAGTGCGGAGTGGGCCCTGCATGCGATGTCGTCGCCGCGTCCCTCCTTCTCGAGGAGGTTGGTCCCCGTCCCCCGCCCCTTCTGAGCCCTGGCCTTTCGCTCACACTCCTCGCCCTTCTTGCAGGCATCGGTCCGGTGCTGGGTCTGGTCTCGGTCCCGTTGCTTGGCTCGGCCAGTGACCACTGGCGCGGGCGCTACGGCCGCCGGAGACCCTTCATCTGGGCCCTGTCCCTGGGCGTCCTGCTGAGCCTCTTCCTCATCCCGAGGGCCAGCCGGCTGGCGGGGCTGCTGTGCCCGGACGCCAGGCCGCTGGAGCTGGCACTGCTGATCCTAGGCGTGGGGCTGCTGGCCTTCTGCGGCCAGCTGTGCTTCACACCCCTGGAGGCCCTGCTCTCTGACCTCTTCCGGGACCCGGACCACTGTCGCCAGGCCTTCTCCGTCTACGCCTTCATGATCGGCCTCGGGGGCTGCCTGGGCTACCTCCTGCCCGCCATCGACTGGGACGCCAGCGCCCTGGCGCCCTACCTGGGCACCCAGGAGGAGTGCCTCTTTGGGCTGCTTGCTCTCATCTTCCTCACCTGCGTGGCAGCCACGGCATTCGTGGCCGAGGAGGCGGCCCTGGGCCCAGCCGAGCCTGCGGAAGGGCTCTCCGCCCCCTCGGTGCCGCCCTGCTGCCCAGGCCGCACCCGCCTGGCCCTGCGGAGCCTGGGTGCCCTCTGTCCTTGGCTGCGCCGGCTCTGTTGCCGCACGCCCCGCGCCCTGCGCCGGCTCTTTGTGGCGGAGCTGTGCAGCTGGATGGCATTCATGACGTTCACGTTATTTTACACAGACTTCGTGGGCGAGGGGCTGTACCAGGGCGTGCCCGGGGCTGAGCCAGGCACGGAGGCCCGCAGACACTATGATGAAGGTAAGGCCTTGGCTGTCCCGGGGGGCTGCTGTGGGAGCTGCCCTCCAATGGATGTTCGGGCATAGGGAGACGCCCACAGCCTGGGCGTCTGGGCCCCGATTTCCCCACCTGGAAAATGGGCCAGCGTGCAGGCTGCATATGCAGTTGCTGAGGGAGAAGAGCAGCAGGTTGGCTGCAACCTCAGCAGAGCCTCGGGCTGTTTGTCAAGTTTTGATCAGTCATTGCCCCAACCTGGCGGATGGAGAGGCTGAGCTTATTTCAGGTCCGGAGGCCGGGCCGAGGTCTGCCTGGCCCCACGTTCTGTGTGCCCTCTGCTCCGCCGCTGCCGTGGCCACGCCTTGCAGCTCAGGTGTCCCAAACTCTTCCTTTGGAGGCTCTGGCGGGGCTGTCTTGGCCCCCTCCTGGAAGCTGAGTGCTCTGAGCCCTCAGAATGGCTTCCTTGGCCCTTGGCCAGTGGCTGTGATCACTTTCCCTAATCTAGACTCCTGCTGCTTGGGGTGGGTGCGGGGTGCTGGTTGTGGGTCTGGCAATAGCGGGTCTTGGGCAGCAGGGACCAATGCTCCTGGTTCCGAGTGCCCTGTGCCCCTGTGCCGAGCCTTCTCCCAACTACGTCTCATGGCCTTTCCCCCTCCACCCCCAGAGGTCCGGATGGGCTCAGGGACTGGTGCTCCTGGTTCCGAGTGCCCTGCGCCCTGTGCTGAACCCTCTCCCCAGCCCCATCTCATGGCCTCTCCCCCTCCACCCCAGGGGTCAGGATGGGCTCAGGGTCCGGATGGGCTCAGAGACCGGTGCTCCTGGTTCCGAGTGCCCTGCGCCCTGTGCTGAGCACTGTCCCCACCCCCTCTCATGGCCTTTCCCCCTCCACCCCCAGGGGTCCGGATGGGCAGCCTGGGGCTGTTCCTGCAGTGCGCCATCTCCCTGCTCTTCTCCCTGGTCATGGACCGGCTGGTGCAGCGGTTCGGCACCCGGGCAGTCTACCTAGCCAGCGTGGTGGCCTTCCCTGTGGCGGCTGGCGCCACGTGCCTGTCCCGCAGCGTGGCGGTGGTGACCGCCTCGGCTGCCCTCACCGGCGTCACCTTCTCTGCCCTGCAGATCCTGCCCTATACGCTCGCCTCCCTGTACCACCGCGAGAAGCAGGTACTCAGCGGAGCCGGCGGAGGGAGGGCTGACCTAGCAGTCTGGAGCCAGGGTCTGGCCAGAGAAGCTGGAGGAGGAATTCTTTGACGGGAGAGGAAGCCTGTTGTGGTCCCAGGGCCAGAGACCTGGGCTGCGGAAGGAGGGTGTAGATAAGATTCTGGGAATGACATCCTGATGTCAGGATTATAAAGCCCTTCAAGTGGATGATTGCAGGAAATGTGAAATCCTCTGGAAATCCTGAAGAAGCAGGCTAGTCAAAGTCCTCAGTCTGGGTTGCAGTGTTCTGTGCAGAAGCAGGGGGCTGGATCAGATGACCTTTGGGGCACCTAGCTTCCGCAGCTTGTGAGTGGGAAAGGCCTGGCGTGGGCCTTGTCCAGGGAGAGACCTGGTTACTGACCTTGCTCTGGTCTCAGACAGGGAAGGCTCCCGACTCCTCCCTCCCCTCTTTCAGTTTATCTTCCTTTTCCTGCCTCCCTCCTTTGCCTCGTCCGCTTCCCCCACCCCCACGGTGGATCTCTCAGAGCCTGAGGCCCCTGCCACCGCTCGCCTGGGCACTGTGTAAGTCGGGGGACCTCCTCCCTGCTTAGCCCCCTTCTAAGCAGTGGCGATGGCACCCCACTCCAGTACTCTTGCCTGGAAAATCCCATGGACAGAGGAGCCTGATAGGCTGCAGTCCATGGGGTCACGAAGAGTCGGGCACGACTGAGCGACTTCACTTTCACTTTTCACTTTCCTGCATTGGAGAAGGAAATGGCAACCCACTCCAGTGTTCTTGCCTGGAGAATCCCAGGGATGGGGGAGCCTGGTGGGCTGCCCTCTATGGGGTCGCACAGAGTCCGACACGACTGAAGCGACTTAGCAGCAAGCAGCCCCTCCAGGAGCCTCCTCCTGTGGGAACCTTCTGAGCCAGGCTGTGTGGTCACCTCTGTGACCTCCACTAGCCTCACTGAGCTGCAGCCCTGTTGCAGAGTTCTGTCCAGGGGTGTCCCAAGAAAAAAGAGACTCAGCCTGCTGTCATAGGGCTTCCAAACTGCAGGGGAGACCTGTTCTGCCCCTTGCAGGCCACGGGTGAGGAAACACCTAGCTGGGGGGCGTGTTAACCCAATCGGTAGCTGCAGGGGTGGGTGTG
>NW_011494910.1:3236369-3236519 GCF_000754665.1 Bison bison bison | reverse complement strand
CGATGACCTTTATCAGCCTCCAGTCTCTCCTGCGCTGACTGGGGGCTCAGGCTGGCGTCCAGGGGCCAGCCTTGGACACGTGCCAGGAAATGTGCTGGGGTTGGTCTTCCCCTAGACTGGGGAGCACGTCTGTCCCCAGGGCAGGGCGGC
>NW_011494910.1:3233478-3236269 GCF_000754665.1 Bison bison bison | reverse complement strand
GGCAGGGCGGCCGGCTGGGGCAGGGTCCCGGGCACCGTTGGCCCCGTGCTGCCTGCCCGCCTCCTCCGCTTCCTGGCAGCACACGAGCCTTGGCTAGAGCTCCGCCGCGGTCTCCCCGCCCTGATGCAGCCGACCCTGAGAACGCGGTGTTCCAGGCACGCGTGGGCCCTGGGACGGCTGTCAGACGGGCCTTGTCCTCAGATGGGAGGCTCTGGGGCGTCCCAGGCAGGGCAGGGGCAGGCGGTGGTTGTCCCCGGTAGACGGTGAGACGGACAGGACGGCTCCTACAGGAGCACATCCAGGCCATGGGAGCCAGGACGGGTGTTCCTCTCTTCTCCAGGCTGAGTCTGAGGACCCTGCCTGGCCCAGGCTGGGGCCATAGACCTCACAGGAGGGCAACAGCTGCAGCCTGGGCCTAGGCCCCGCAGCGGGCACATCTCTGTGTGGGGGTCGACGGTTTCCGGTGGCAGGTTGCAGGGGCCGGGAGGAGGAGGCCGGGAAGGAGCGTGCGGTTTGGGCGGCGGACCTCACCTGTGTTCCTCCGCTCCGCCGTGTCTCTCTGCCCGCCTGTCTTCCTTCTCCTGTCTTTCCTTTTACCTTGGGGTTCTGTTCCCCTCCGAACTGGCAGTACTGAGTGCATCTGCCATGCTGATTTGAGGAGAGGCTGGAGGAGACCTCGACATGTGGTTTCAGGGGTCCCCTTCCGGGCCCTCGACCCCCACTCCCGAGGAGACTCCTCGCAGGAGACGCAGACCACGCCGGGGTCTGCCCAGTTTTCTGCCCTGCTCCCGATTTTCATTGAGGCCCTTTGCTGGCTTCCTCTCGGCCCTGAGTTGAAGGCCTGGGCCGGTTCTCACAGCTGGGGGACCCCGTGTCTGGGTGCTGACCTGTCCTGGTGTGTCCCCCTCCCCTCCCCCAGGTTTTCCTGCCCAAGTACAGAGGAGACGACGGAGGCGGTGCCGGCGAGGATGGCGTGATGACCAGCTTCTTGCCGGGCCCCAAGGCTGCATCCCCCTTCCCCCACGGACACGGGGGGCCTGGCGGCCTGCTGGCAGCCCCGCCCGCTCTCTGCGGGGCCTCCGCCTGCGAGGGCTCCGTGCGCACCACGGTGGCTGAGCCACCGGAGGCCAGGGCAATCCCGGGCCGAGGCATCTGCCTAGACCTGGCCATTCTGGACAGCGCCTTCCTGCTGTCTCAGGTGGCCCCGTCTCTGTTTATGGGCTTCATAGTTCAGCTCAGCCAGTCCGTCACTGCCTACATGGTCTCGGCGGCAGGCCTGGGTCTGGTTGCCATTTACTTTGTCACGCAGGTAGTATTTGACAAGAGTGATTTGGCCAAATACTCTGTGTAGGGTGCTCGCCAGGCACGGAGGGCGGAGGGCCTGCCTCCCGGTCCGGCTCTCCCTGCTCAGCCTCCTGGGGCCGGGGTTGGCCTTGCCCTTTCTGCTGCTGCCAAAGTGGTTGGTGTGGCTCTCCGCTGCCTCCTGGTGGCAGCGAGGTGCTTCTTCCCTCCCACCTCTTTCCCTCCCAGCCCTAAGCTAGTCTTGGGCCGGCTGGCTTGGTAGCTCTTCAGAAGGCTTCAGTCTGGACTTCTTCAAGGGGAGAAGGGCAGGGCATTTAAGTAAGTCCACGCACTGGAATGCAGGACTCTGCCCAGGGATCACCCAGGCTCAAGGTGGACAGCTAGTGTCCTGGTCAAGATACACCCAGTGAAGGGATTGGGGTAAATCCCAAATTTGAGTAAATGCAACCACCTGTTCTGGCACCAAGGGCCTTTATCCTGTAGGTTCTCCCATCGTCACTCCTGCGTGGGAGTTTCTGCTGTGAGACTCTGCAGGATTTGCAAGTACGAAAAGGACTTGGGGGGAGCACAATCCTGAGTGGTGAAGGCAAGCCGCCCCGCCCTCCAGCACCCCCTTTCTGCTATTCCCTCTCTCCTACACTTAGGACTTTGCTTGTTGGCCCCTGTGGTGCCATCACAGGGACCCTGGTCTTTAAATATTTAACTTATTTATTTAAGTAGAAGGAGAATCAAGGTGTCTAGGAGTTGGGTAGGATGAGATCCTCGGTGACTAGGTCCCCTGAGATGGTTGGTTATTGGGTTGAGGGTTGCCAGAATCTCCTTCTCCTGGAGGGATTGGTCTGGCCCCCAAACTACCTAACCTTGACCTTGCAAACTCCACTCACCCCAACTGATATCCCAGCTCCTGGTACCCGAGGTGGGGAGGGCTGGGGAATGTGAAGGGTGGGGCTCCAGGTCTCAGCAGCCTCCCTAGCACCCCCCACCCCATGATCCTGCCAGCCCCCAAACCCCCAGCCTAGGGGGGCCTAGGACTGGGACTAGGCCTCCAAGCCTAGGACTTGGGCCTAGGACTGGGCCTCCAAGCCCACCTTTCCTCCCCCGCTCCACAGCCCCCTCCTTGGGGCTGTTTTGGGACCAGAAGCACAAAGTGTGGCTCCTTGAGCCTCTATCCGTCTCAGTCCCCAGGGCATATCTGTGCTTAAGAACTCTAGCGCAGAAACTCAGGAGCACCCCCTGCCTGGGCTAAGGAGGTCTTATCTCTCTGGGGGTTTAAGTGCCGTTTGTAATAATGTCACGTCTTATTTATTTAGCGGAGTAAATATTTTATGCTGTATGTGAGCAATCAGAGTATAATGTTTATGGTGATGAAATTAAAGCCTTCTTCTATGTTTCATTGGTCTTTGTGTCTTTTCTGAGGGGGAAACACCAGCCCCTGTCAAGACCCGGTCTGGGCAGCGGCAGGTCCCAGTACCACCAGCAGGTGGAGCCA
>NW_011494910.1:3231796-3233378 GCF_000754665.1 Bison bison bison | reverse complement strand
GGAGCCATAGACCAGCACTCATCTGTCTTCTGCCTGTTGGGTTGTGCTGCCTGAGGACTGGGGAAACCCTCTAGGGGGGAAGGGGAGTAAGGCACAGGGAGGGGGCGCATTTTCCTTATCACAGGGCTCACAGTGAGGCCAAGAAGACGAGCAAGCGCCCGTTATCAGCCTCAGCAAGAGGACGCACCTGGCAACCTTAATGGTCTTTGAAAGCTGCTTTGCTGTCTGGCATTAACAGATGTCCCGGCTCACCTTGTGTGTTTCTTGCCATAGATCTGAAATGAGCTATTTTCTCTAAGGGCATCTGATTGATTTCTGTGGAAAAAGGTTTTTTTCCACAGCAACCATAATATTGGCATTGGGGGTGCTTATTATTAGGTTGATTGTTGGTATTAGGCCTTTTCTGTGGACAAAACTAGGGGAAAAAATGTTTAATGTCAATACGTGGTGAGTTTCTATTGATATTGCCTGTTTAAGTTCAGGATTAGAGATTCAGTTCAGTTCAGTTCATTCGCTCAGTCATGTCTGACTCTTCGCGACCCCATGAATCGCAGCACGCCAGGCCTCCCTGTCCATCACCAACTCCCGGAGTTCACTCAGACTCACGTCCATCAAGTCCGTGATGCCGTCCAGCCATCTCATCCTCTGTCATCCCCTTCTCCTCCTGCCCCCAATCCCTCCCAGCATCAGAGTCTTTTCCAATGAGTCAACTCTTTGCATGAGGTGGCCAAAGTACTGGAGTTTCAGCTTTAGCATCATTCCTTCCAAAGAAATCCCAGGGCTGATCTCCTTCAGAATGGACTGGTTGGATCTCCTTGCAGTCCAAGGGACTCTCAAGAGTCTTCTCCAACACCACAGTTTAAAAGCATCAATTCTTGGGCGCTCAGCTTTCTTCACAGTCCAACTCTCACATCCATACGTGACCATATGGAAAAACCATAGCCTTGACTAGACGGACCTTTGTTGGCAAAGTAATGTCTCTGCTTTTCAATATGCTGTCTAGGTTGGTCATAACTTTTCTTCCAAGGAGTAAGCGTCTTTTAGTTTCATGGCTGCAATCACCATCTGCAGTGATTTTGGAGCCCCAAAAAATAAAGTCTGACACTGTTTCCACTGTTTCCCCATCTATTTCCCATGAAGTGATGGGACCAGATGCCATGATCTTCGTTTTCTGAATGTTGAGTTTTAAGCCAACTTTTTCACTCTCCTCTTTCACCTTCATCAAGAGGCTTTTTAGTTCTTCTTCACTTTCTGCCATAAGGGGGATGTCAACTGCATATCTGAGGTTACTGATATTTCTCCCAGCAATCTTGATTCCAGCTTGTGCTTCTTCCAGCCCAGCATTTCTCATGATGTACTCTGCATAGAAGTTAAATAAGCAGGGTGACAATATACAGCCTTGACATACTCCTTTTCCTATTTGGAACCAGTCTGTTGTTCCATGTCCAGTTCTAACTGTTGCTTCCTGACCTGCATACAAATTTCTCAAGAGGCAGGTCAGGTGGTCTGGTGTTCCTATCTCTTGAAGAATTTTCCACAGTTTGTGGTGATCCACACAGTCAAAGGCTTTGGCATAGTCAAT
>NW_011494910.1:3226478-3231696 GCF_000754665.1 Bison bison bison | reverse complement strand
GATCCACACAGTCAAAGGCTTTGGCATAGTCAATGAAGCAGAAATAGATGTTTTTCTGGAACTCTCTTGCTTTTTCGATGATCCAGCAGATGTTGGCAATTTGACCTCTGGTTCCTCTGCCTTTTCTAAAACCAGCTTGAACATCTGGAAGTTCATGGTTCGCGTATTGCTGAAGCCTGGCTTGGAGAATTTTGAGCATTACTTTACTCAGAAGATTGAGAGATTAGAGATTACATGTGTTTATATATACACATACATAAATATTTTACTTCCCTAATTTCTACCGCACTGAAACGGAGCTCAAGGCCTGGCCTAGCAGGTATGCATGTGTGTGTGAGAAGCAAAAAGAGCCACCGGTCATCCATTACTGTGCCACCAGAAACTAGAAGCTGGCCCAGAGGCATGTTCATTGTTTTTCCTGGTCCAAAGGAAATGAACTTTCTGGCTAGCCCCATACACATCATTTACCTGTGTGGTTAGACTTATTCCTAAGTACTGTATTCTTTTGATGCACTTGTAAATAAGATTGTTTTCTTGGGCTTCCCTTGTGGCTCAGTGGTAAAGAATCCGCCTGCCAGTGCAGGAGACACAGGTTTGATCCCTGTTGGAAGGGAAGGAAGATCCCACATTCAAAGAGCAGCTGGGCCCGTGCACCACAACTATTGAGCCTTTGCTCAAAGAGCCGAGGAAGTGCACCTACTGAAGCCTAGAGCCGAGATAAGGCCCTCTGAAATTAAGAAAACAAGCTTTTTTATATAATCTCACTTACTTATTCGTTGGCTATGCCGGGTCTTTGTTGCTGCACAGGCTTTTTCTCTAGCTGCAGTGAGAGGAGCTCCAGGTGTGGTCTGCAGGCCAAAGATTGTTTTCTTAATTTCAGAGGGCCTTGCTGCAGCTAAGTCGCTTCAGTCGTGTCCGACTCTGTACGACCCCATAGACGGCAGCCCATCAGGCTCCCCCATTCCTGGGATTCTCCAGGCAAGCACATTGGAGTGGATTGCCATTTCCTTCTCCAATGCATGAAAGTGAAAAGTGAAAGTGAAGTCGCTCAGTCATGTCCAACTCTTTGTGACCCCATGGACTGCAGCCTACCAGGCTCCTCCATCCATGGGATTTTCCAGACAAGAGTACTGGAGTGGGGTGCCATTGCCTTCTCCATCAGAGGGCCTTACTAGCACAAATTTTCAATCCTGGAGACCCGCTAAGCCAGCTCACAGGCTGTGAAGACTTGTGTTGGTAGTTCTTCAGTTTTTTTTTTTTTGGATTATAGTTGATTCACAACGGTAGTTCCTCAGCTTTAAACTACGTTCCTCCCAGAAATGCCAGCTCACTAAGAAGTACAGAAAAGGTGGAAAGGAGAAGGAAGAAAGGGGGCTCTGGAAAGAAACAGGAAACTGCAAGTAACCTCAGTTGAGTTAAGTTCAGTTCAGTCCAGTTCAGTTCAGTTGCTCAGTCGTGTCCGACTCTTTGCAACCCTATGAATCGCAGCATGCCAGGCCTCCCTGTCCATCTCCAATTCCCAGAGTTCACTCAGACTCACGTCCATCGAGTCAGTGATGCCATCCAGCCACCTCATCCTCTGTCATCCCCTTCTCCTCCTGCCCCCAATCCCTCCCAGCATCAGAGTCTTTTCTAATGAGTCAACTCTTTGCATGAGGTGGCCAAAGTACTGGAGTTTCAGCTTTAGCATCATTCCTTCCAAAGAAATCCCAGGGCTGATCTCCTTCAGAATGGACTGGTTGGATCTCCTTGCAGTCCAAGGGACTCTCAAGAGTCTTCTCCAACACCACAGGTCAAAAGCATCAATTCTTGGGCACTCAGCTTTCTTCACAGTCCAACTCTCACATCCATACATGATCACAGGAAAAACCATAGCCTTGACTAGACGGACCTTTGTTGGCAAAGTAATGTCTCTGCTTTTGAATATGCTATCTAGGTTGGACATAACTTTCCTTCCAAGGAGTAAGCGTCTTTTAATTTCATGGCTGCAGTCACCATCTGCAGTGATTTTGGAGCCCCGAAAAATAAAGTCTGACACTGTTTCCACTGTTTCCCCATCTATTTCTCATGAAGTGATGGGACCAGATGCCATGATCTTCCAAATAAGATTTACTCAGTCCTTTCCATGTGGGTCTCAGATGAGTAAAGGACACAACCTGGCCAGTGTCCTTTAAGATCAGTAATTTAGATGGAAAGGAATAAGAGGGATGAATCAGGTGTACATAGGTGCATCAGGCAGGATGTACGTAGAAAATTTCAGAACACGAAGCAAAGATGTTAACAGAGTTTAGAGAAAGGAAATGATTGTTGTGGAGAGAGGAGGGTCTGGCTATCCGCACCTCCCTACCCTCATCCCCTGGCTCCTGCCATCTCCCAGAGCGGTATGGAGTGCTGGCTTGTGGTCTGAGCCCAGGAATTGGAGGGGGGCTGGACTAGGGTTGGATGGGCGCTGCCCCATCCTTTGTTCCTTCGTGGGTCTGTACTTCCGTCCTCGGCCTCGGGTGCTTCTCCCTGCAGGAACGGGAGTGGGAGGGGCAGGGGTAGGCAGCCTGGGTCTCGGGCTGCTGCTTGTGCAGCCGGGGAAAGAGCCCTTGGTTTCCAGGATCAGATTCGACTACAGCGGCCTGGCAGCTTTGTCACCGTTGGCTGGAGGGTTGTGCAGAGTTGGAACTCGCTGATACCCAACACCGTCACGAGATCTCCACACACCAGGAGGTAGCGTGGGGTGCCCTGGCAACCCCGTCCCTTGACTTCAGTCTGCCCTTGACTAAGGTCTGACCTTTGACAAGTCATTCCACTGTGTGTGCGCTGAGGGGTTAGCCAACCGTCTCTGCAGACACAGCTCTGGACTCCCGCCCTTCGTGGCCCTGAGCCACATTCTGCTCCCCAGGACGCTGTTTAGTACCCTACAGTGCCCAGTGAGCATTCTCTCCTTCTCGTCACAGTCTTTGTGTAGTTTCCCGTGTGCTGGACCTGACGTGCACCCTGGGGCTGTGGCAATGAAGACACAGCCACTGAGCTCAGATGCAGCTGGGAGGGGGCACGCCGGGAGGGGGCATCTCGGGAGCGCCTCCTGCACCTTAGGGGGCTCTGTCCTGGGGAGGGGGTGGCCTCCAGGGAAGCGAGGTGAGAGTCCATCCGTGAAAAGCTGCCTGGACCCCGAGACTCCCTCACAGGTGGCCATGACTTCTCCCAGTGACCTGAAGAAAGTGGAGCGGTGGGAGGACCCCGGGATCCTTCTTCACCAGGGATGGCCCCGAGGCCTGCTAAGAAGAGGTGACTTGTCCCGGGCACACTGACGCTGGGCTGTTTCTGTGCTACTCAGTGGAAGTGAGGGGTACAGGGGAAGACTCTGCGTTATCTTTGCAGCTTTTATTATTCCAATATAAAAAGTTTCTTTCTTTTTAATGTGGAGGACTTGTGATCCATCTCACCACCTTCTAATAGGCACCCCAAAAATCTATTAATCAACCATTACTATTCACTCATAGGTGTAAGGCACCATTGTACATATAACTAAGGGGGTTACGAAGATATATCAAAGGTGGTCTTTGTTCTTTGTAAGTACTGAGGCTTCTCCATGGAAAAATAAAGCTTGTTCAAATGAGGTTATTTCTAATGGTGCAAGGCAGTTTGACACGTGCCAATGATACATAGGAGTACAAGGGGGATGGGGGAGAGACCACTGCCAGGAGGATGCTTTTAAAATAGGGACAGAGATTCAGTTCAGTTCAGTTCAGTTCAGTCACTCAGTTGTGTCTGACTCTTTGCCACCCCATGGACTGCAGCACGCCAAGCCTCCCTGTCCATCACCAGCTCCCGGAGTTCACCCAATTACATGTCCATCACGTCGGTGATGCCACCCAACCAACTCATCCTCTGTCGTCCCCTTCTCCTCCTGCCTTCAATCTTTCCCAGCATCAGGATCTTTTCCTGACTAGTTCTTCTCATCAGGTGGCCAAAGTATTGGAGTTCTAGCTTCAACATCAGTCCTTCCGATGAACACTTAGGACTGATCTCCTTTAGGATGGACTGGTTGGATCTCCTTGCAGTCCAAGGGACTCTCAAGAGTCTTCTCCAACACCACAGTTCAAAAGCATCAATTCTTCAGCTTTCAGCTTTCTTTATAGTCCAACTTTCACATCCATACATGACCACTGGAAAAACCATGGCCTTGACTAGACAGACCTTTGTTGGCAGAGTAATGTCTCTGCTTTTTAATATGCTATCTAGGTTGGTCATAACTTTCCTTCCAAGGAGTAAGCATCTTTTATTTTATTTTTTTTCAATTCTGAATACTCTTATATTAGCTCCACTTCAAACATCAAAACAAATTTAAAAAAAAAATCCACACTGGTCAAACTGCTACAAAACAGTTCTTTAAACAGGTTGGAGGCACGGGTATGGCTTCATTCTGCTGCATCACAGTTATATCTGGCAGTTTTGCTTACCTAATTCTGTTTCTGAAACAAGCAACATCCAAAACAGACAAGAGTCAGGAATGTGCCGATTGTCTCCGACGTTTCCAGGCGCTCCCTGATCAGGCCTTCTTCCTGGCATTACTGAGCTTTCTCTCCCTGACTCTCAAAAGGCTAGTTCCTTTCTCAGGACTGACACGGGGTCATCAATCGTATGAACCCAAAGTTTTTAGTCTTGAAAGTGACTTTATAAGAGGGTATAGGACTCTCCGCCCTGGTATACCTCCATGGGGTGCAGGAGGAGGAGGGCAGGGGTGAGAAAGTCACCCCTCCTCAGGGAGCAACCAAGGCTGACACAGAAGGCAGGATGCACTGTTAAGTTCTGACCAGGATCAGACTGCAAGAATAGTCCTTTTGGCCTCAGAAAACCAGTCTGAAGCCAAGGTGATCAGCTTAGTGAAGTAGTCAAAGTCACTCAGTCATGTCCGACTCTTGCGACCCCATGGACTGTAGTCCGAAAAGTTCCTCTGTCCATGGGATTCTCCAGGAAAGAATACTGGAGTGGGTTGCCATTTCCTCCTCCAAGTAAGCGTCTTTTAATTTCATGGCTGCAGCCACCGTCTGCAGTGATTTTGGAGCCCCAAAAATAAAGTCAGCCACTGTTTCCCCATCTATTTGGCATGAAGAGATGGGACTGGATGCCATGATCTTAGTTTTCTGAATGTTGAGCTTAAGCCAACTTTTTCACTCTCCTCTTTCACTTTCATCAAGAGGCTCTTTAGTTCCTCTTTGCTTTCTGT
>NW_011494910.1:3212410-3226378 GCF_000754665.1 Bison bison bison | reverse complement strand
TCTCCAAGCCAGGCTTCAACAATACGTGAACCGTGAACTTCCAGATGTTCAAGCTGGTTTTAGAAAAGGCAGAGGAACCAGAGATCAAATTGCCAACATCTGCTGGATCATCGAAAAAGCAAGAGAGTTCCAGAAAAACATCTATTTCTGCTTTATTGATTATGCCAAAGCCTTTGACTGTGTGGATCACAACAAACTGTGGAAAGATATGGGAATACCAGACCACCTGACCTGCCTCCTGAGAAATTTGTATGCAGGTCAGGAAGCAACAGTTAGAACTGGACATGGAACAACAGACTGGTTCCAAATAGGAAAAGAAGTATGTCAAGGCTGTATATTGCTACTGTGCTTATTTAACTTATATGCAGAGTACATCATGAGAAACACTGGGCTGGATGAAGCACAAGCTGGAATCAAGATTGCCAGGAGAAATACCAATAACCTCAGATATGCAGAGAGCAAAGATTATTGCCTTCTAAAAAAAAAGTTCAGGGTTTTTTGACTTAATGAACACTTTAGAAATACATGAGCACTTCAATCAATTATATATACATTTTCTCAGTCTTCTTGCATTAGTCATAAATATCCTTCACCCTGACTGCCTCACTGCTAACCTCACTGCCCCGTCATGTCGTCCCTCTCCTGGACTAATTCATTAACCTTAGCCATCTCCCTTTCTCCAGTCTAATCTCCATTTAGCCTGACTGCTTGGACTGCAAGCAGTTACAGGCAAGTTAGGTCCATGCTTGTCCCGCAGCCTGAGCTAGCTTCCCATGCGCCGAGCTGACGGCCCACACAGGGGAGACTCGGGAGACTCACCTGCCTGTGGCTCCTTCACACGTGGCTCCATCCACCTCTTTATCCCCTTCCTCTCTACCTCCTCGTTCTCCCATCCCCTCAAACACCACTCCAGCCACAGTGGGTTTCTTCCCACTCCTCAACCAAACTTGGCTCGTATGAGCCTCAGGACTTTCGGCCTTGCCGCACTCTCTTCGTGGATAACCCTCTGCTTCTCTGCCTACAGCAGTTGTAGTTATTCTCCAGCCTTCAGCTTAAACCTCTCCTTCTTTGGTTCCCTGTAGTTAATCACTTCCTTTTCTGTCTTCCCACAACACACTGCTAACGTGCTACTCGTGTATGTTAGACAAAAACGTGGCTTATCCCACAGAATGGGGGAAATTAATGGAGTGACTGACAAGGGATTCATCTTCGAAATATATTCATATAAACAGCCCATGCAGCTCAATAACAAAAAACAACCCAATCAAAAAATGGCTGGAAGACCCAAATGGATATTTCTCCAAAGAAGACATACATTGGCCTCCAAAGAAGCCCAAAGTACATGAAAAGATGCTCAATATTATTAACTATTAGAGAAATGCAAATTAAAACTACAATGAGGTATCACCTCACACTGTCAGAATGCTGCTGAGTCACTTCAGTCGTGTCCGACTCTGTGCGACCCCATAGACGGCAGCCCACCAGGCTCCCCCGTCCCTGGGATTCTCCAGGCAAGAACACTGGAGTGGGTTGCCATTTCCTTCTCCAATTCATGAAAGTGAAAAGTGAAAATGAAGTCACTCAGCCGTGTCCAACCCTCAGCGACCCCATGGACTGCAGCCTACCAGGCTCCTCCATCCATGGGATTTTCCAGGCAAGAGTACTGGAGTGGGGTGCCATTGCCTTCTCCGCACTGTCAGAATGGCCATCATCAAAAAAAATCCACAAACAATACATGCTGGAAACGGTGTGGAGAAAGGGGAACTTTTCTACACTGCTGGTGGGAATGTAAATTGGTACAACCAGTATGGAGAACAGGATGAAGATTCCTTAAGAAAACCAAAAACAGAGCTACCATATAATCCAGCAGTCCCACTCCTAAGCATTTACCTGGGGAAAACCATAATTTGAAACGACACATGCCCTCCAGTGTTCATTCCAGCATTATTTACAATAGCTAGTATATGGAACAGAGAAGGCCATGGCACCCCACTCCACTACTCTTGCCTGGAAAATCCCATGGACGGAGGAGCCTGGTGGGCTGCAGTCCATGGGGTCTCTAGGAGTCAGACACAACTGAGCGACTTCACTTTGACTTTTCACTTTCATGCACTGGAGAAGGAAATGGCAACCCACTCCAGTGTTCTTGCCTGGAGAATCCCAGGGACAGGGGAGCCTGGTGGGCTGCCGTCTATGGGGTCGGACACGACTGAAGTGACTTAGCAGCAGTATACGGAAGCAACCTAAATATCCATTGACAGATGAATGGATAAAGAAGATGTGGTACACATATACAATGGAATATCAGTCATAAAAAAGAACAAAATAATGCCATTTGTAGCAACATGGACGGACCTTGAGATTATCATACTGAGTGAAGTAGGTCAGGAGGAGAAAGGACAAATATTGTATGATATCGCTTGTAAGTGGAATCTAAAAATGGTACAAACGAACCTATTTACAAAATAGAAATAGAGTCACAGATGTATAAATCAATCTTAGAGTCACCAAGGGGAAAGGGAGGCGGGGTAACCTGGGAGACTGGGATTGACATATGCACACTACCACCTATAAAACAGGTAACTAATAAGGGCCTGCTGTTTAGCACAGGGAACTCTACTCAGTGCTCTGTAATGACCTATACGGAAAAAGAATCTAAAAAATAGTCGGTATATGTATAACTGATTTACTTTGCTGTAGAGCAGAAGCCAGCACACCATTGTAAATCAATTATATTCTAATAAAACAAAACTTGGCATAATCGTCTATGAATTCTTTCCACAAACACTTTTTAAGTAGCTACCATGTGCCAGGACTGTGGCAGGGTGAAAAGATAGGAGCCCTCTTGGAGGTCTCTTGGAGGTCCCCAACCAATGAGGACTTTGGAGACACACAGAAGCAATTCAGAACATGTGACAGTGCTGTGACGAGGAGCCCAGGGCTAGGGGGATACACACGGGGGCCCCTGTCTGGTCGGGATGAGCTCAGGTGGGGGCGGGGTGGAGAGGGCGCCCCAGAGGTGATGGTAAATGAGATGGGGAGCCCAAGCAGACATGTGCAGTCTGTTCTCCTATCAAGTTTCCCCAGAGCAAAACCTGCATCTCATTCATTGTTACTTTGCCCATATCCAGGTCTGTAGCTACACACAGTAGGGGATCACTAAATTTGCTTACTTGATTAAATGACTTGTTGAGCAAACAAAATGAATGGGCAAATAAAAACCGTCTTATTTTTAAGCAAACGGACAACCTCAGCTTAACACCCTGGCTTCTAATATCAGGTGGTTGAGCTGAGGATGAAGGCCGTGTTTTGCCTTTGCATTTCATGTGGTTTATTGTGGTACTTTTTTCTTTTTTTTTTTTTTTTGACCTTTAGGTTTGGTTTAGTAATACTGTGTGAGTGGTTTCGTGTTTTTTTTTGGAAAGACTTTGTGGCTTTTGTTTCAGTGTGCTGTAGAAGTAAGTATTTAATGTCTATGAACTTTATGGATAGATAATATTTCCTTTAAAATACTTGTAAAATTTTCTTAATGTTAAAAAAAAAAAGAAAAATTACAGTTGTGAAGTGGGACTGGAAAGAGACTGTAGGGGTGATGGGCGGGACAATAGGGGAAGACAGACTTGGATAACCTTGCCTTTACGTCTGGGAGTTCAAAGCAGTTTCCCATCCAATGTCTCTCTTGTTCAAAACCAGGGCCAGGCCTTTTGAGTGACCATCATCTACTTCTATGGTTAATTTTATGTGTCAACTTGACTGGGCTACAAGGTGCCCAACTATTTGGTTAAACATTATGATGAATCTTATCTGTGAAGATGTCTGGGAATGAGGGTGATATTTAAATTGGTAGATGGAGTGAAGCCAAAATGGGTGGGCCTCGTCCAATGTTGAAGTTCTGCGTAGAAAAAAAAGGCTGACCTTCCTCTGTGTTAAACAGAGTTCCTTCTTCCTGACTGCCCTCAAATTGGAACATCGAATTTTTCCTGCCTTTGGACTCAAACTGAAACATTGGTGGTTCCTGGAACTTAAGCCTGCTGGTCTTCATATTGGAGCTGTGCCACTGTTCTCTGGGCTCTCAGGCCTCTGGGCTTGGACTGGAACTGCACCACGGGCTCTCGGTTGACAGATGATGAAATTGCAGCCCAAGAAGGAAGGATCTTTACCTGACACACTTTCCCTACCGTATTCACTACATAGCTGATGCTTGAAATCGCCTTAACTGGAAACCATATTTGCAAAGGATACTTAAAATGCAAATATCCCTAGGAAAATAATATACAGATATGGATTCATAAGAGAATATAAATGACTTGGTGGAATGTTTTCTGAAGAGCAGTTTTTGGTGGGGGAAGGCAAGTGTACAGGGTGAAATGGTAGACACAGTTCTTACCCTCTTTGAGGTCCTTGATGGATGAGAGTTTCAGAGACGGATGGAAGCAAGCTGTGCACGATGGGCACGTTTGAATCTTAAAAGGAGGAGGCATTGGGGACAGTGGGAGCTGGGTACAGGAGGGGCAGTGCAGGCCCGCAGACCTCACCTCTTTGACCTCAAGCACTGCCCCAGACCACGATCATTTGTGTTGTGCTGGGAAGTTGAGAGTTCACATATCCAGGGACATGAACGGCTGGAGCTGGCTAATCCTTAATTTCAGTGAGCTTGCAGGAAATTTCTGAAAATACAGACTTCTAGCAGTAACGCTTGTCTCTTTTTAGAAATAAAATTCTGCGTGCATGTGTCTGCCTTCCTGGCTACACTGGGATGTGTCATGGGTAGAGTGGGTGGTGGGTTATGTTGGGATATGTTGTGGATAGAGTGGGCAGAGGCTGTTTCAAGCCATGAGGTAACCAGAAGCCTATTTTCAAACCTTTTGTGTAACTTTTCTGCTTTTTGCTTGTATGAAGCTTCTGATTGAGTGTTCTCTTTATGGCAACAGCTTGAAGGAGGAAACTGTATTATGCCCATCTGGCCAGTATCATATTTGTCCTTCCTATTTAAAACAGGGGCAGCGGGCAAGATGGTGAAGATACTTGAAATCCCACCACACGATGAAGGTAAAAGGAGTCAGGGATGTGTTTAGTTTGGAGAAGAGACTCCTCAGGAGACTTGAGAGCAGCCTTCAGCTATTTAAAGAGCTGGTCTGTGTTCTCCGGAGGGCAGGGCCTGCCTGGAGGAAGGTCACAGGAATGCAGATTTTGATAGTCAAGAGTACACGGGCTGTTTCGGAAGGTAGAGCGTTCTCTGCACTGGAGGCACTGGACACGTGCTTGGTGCAGGGTAAGCATGAAGGTCTGACTGGCCTATGCTATTTTTTAAATGTATTCATCTGTTTGGCTTTATTGGGTCTCAGCCGCGGTGCGTGGGCTTCTCCCTAGGTGCAGCGCATGGGCTTAGATGCCCTGCAGCATGTGGGACCTTAGTTTCCTGACCAGGGATTGAACCCGCGTCCCCTGCATCGGAAGGCAAATTCTTAACCACTGGACTACCAGGGAAGTCCCTCTGTCATCTTTCATGTAGATCTATTCTTGATGCAGATTCTGAGATTCTCTGGTATGAGGCTACAGACTAGAGGTGTCTGAAGAGATTTAAGTATGACCATTCATCCAACCAAACACGTTGGTCTGTTGTGTATGAAGCACTGTTTGGCATGAGAAACTAAAGTCCCCATCCCAAAGGCACAGATGCCTTTAATACAAAGTAGAATGTTGTGGGTCTTCCCTGGTTGTCCCCTGGTTAAGAATCTGCCCGCCAATGCAGGGCACGTGAGTTTGCTCCCTGGTCCGGGAAGATCCCACATGCCATGGAGCAACTCAGCCTGTGCACCACAAGTACCGAAGCCTGCACTCTGGAGCTTGCGCTCCACAAGAGCAGCCTGAGCACCACGACTAGAGAGCAGCCCCTGCTCACACAGCGAGAGGAAGCGTGTGCCCAGCAACGAAGAGCCAGAGCAGCCAAAAATCGATAGATAAAGCTCCTAAAGTTTTAAAAAATACTTTTAAAAAGTGGACTGTTGTGTAGGCTGCACGGTGTGCATTTTTCTTCTTCTGTTGGATACAGAACCTGGACAAGTAGGCAGAGTTAGGCTAGAAGCCAGGAGGTTGCTTTAAGAGAGCTAAGGGGAATGGGTCAGTAAGAAACAGCAAGAGGGGACCAGACGGGGAAGGTGTTGGGGCGATCGGCCCGCGCTGTTTAGAAGGGGCGCTCTTGCCTGTACCCTATTGTGCATTTGGCGTATCCGGTTACCATGTGCTATGGTCTGAATGTTGCTGTCTTCCCTAAATCTGTGTATTGGCTTCCTAACCCCCAAAGACGATGGTATTAGGAGGTGGGGCCTTTGGGGTGTGTTTCAGTCACGAGGGTGGAGCCTTTGTGAGTGGGATTAGCTCTCCTATAAAAGAAAGTCCACAGAGCTCTCTTGCTACTTCCATCCTGTGAGGACAGAAAGAGGTGTTGGTTCTGGCCCAGGAAGCAGGCTCTCACCAGAACGTGACCATGCTGGTGTCTTGATTCTGGGCTTCCCAGCCTTCAGAATGGTGAGAAATAAGGTTTCTGTTTATAAGCTGTGTGGTCTGTGGTATTTTGTTATAGAAGCCTGAATGGTCTAAGACATCATGAAACATTTGACTCATTCAGCTCACTCCCTCGGCCCATACACCGTACTCACCAGTTAGCAGGATGCTCATGATGTGGTCTTTCACATTAATTTCTCTATGGGACACATCTCAGTCTTCTAATCATTGCTTGTCCCCCTACTACCCTTGACTGAGGTTACTTATGGCCCTCTCTTTTCACAGGACCTGGTACTTAGCAGCAACTCATGAAATTTCTATTAAATGATGAAGGCTGGAGGGAGCTATCACATTTAATTGTGGTGGAAGTGGGCAGTGGTCAGAAGAAATGAGATGTAACATTTGAGAGCTGGGCTTTCCTTGAAGTGGGAGTTCCTCATTCAGCACTTGCTGAGTCCCTATTATACCCGATACTGATCTAGGGGACACTGGGTGTACGGAGGTGACAGATACAGTACTTTTTCAAAGAATTCCATCGGATAGAGGAGACATTCCAGGCTGGGGGAACTACACACACAAAGTCCTGGGAGTGCTTGATATGTTTGAGGGGCTCTACTACGTATGGCTGGAGATTAGCCCGAAAAAGGGCTAGAATGCAAAGGGTCACTAATCAAAATAGGAAATGCTGTAGGATGATATGGCCTTTAAACCTTACTCCTCACAGGCCGCTTGGGCCAGAGTTTGGACTTTATCCCGGAAGCAGCAGAAAAATCAATCACAGGACACTAACATGGATGAGTGACGTAATCAAATGTGGGTTTTAGCAATTTTCCTTGTGGTAATGTGGAGGATGAGCTGAAATGCCTGGATACTGGGAGGGAAAGTAGAAAGCTATTGCAGTAGTCCTAGCAAGAGATGTTAAGAGCCTTTGGGATATGCATGAGGAGGGAACAGATGTGAGACATTCTAGAGATTAGGTACAACAGACCATGGTGACCAGTTGCATAGGGTGAGGAAAAAGGAATCATTAGAGATGACTAAAATGTCTGTGGAATGCTTTCAACTGAGGGGAAGGAGGATTTGGGGAAGGTGTGGCAGGGTATATATTCTGAGATGGAGGGAGGGTCATGAGGTCAGCCAGGGGAAAATACTCTGTAAGAAACTGGAAGCATGGATCCAGAGTTCAGGGCAGAAGTACAGATCAGAGATAAAGGTTAAAGGTCATTAGCACTGGGGTGGTGAACAGAGCCATAGAGAAATTGAGGTCTCTTGTGGGGAGAAGCCCAAAGACAGAACTCTGAGGCAAGGATAGAACCCATTCTTCAGAGCTGGTGGAACAGAAGCCCCAAAGAGAGAAAAACTGGCCAGAGAGATAGAAGGAGAATCATGGAAGCCAAGAGAGAACTGTGTTTCAGGGAAGGTCCCAGGAAGGGACATCTAAGTTTGCTTTGGAGGTCAGGATATTTTGCCTAAGGGAGTGATGTCTGAATTAGTGTTAAGGACGGAGAACAGGATGAGGACTGGAAGGGGGAGGTTGGATCTGGCCATTTGGATGACTGTAACCTTCTCTAGGGCAGAGTCAGTGGTGGGGCCAGCAAACACATTCAGTGGATTAAAGATTGAGTACAAGGTGAGAAAGCGTAGGTGGCAAATATAAACATTATTTTTTGAAGCTCAGTACTAAAGGGCTTCCCCGATAACTCAGTTGGTAAAGAATCCACCTGCACTGCAAGAGACCCCAGTTCTATTCCTGGGTTGGGAAGATCCCCTGGAGAAGGGAAAGGCTACCCACTCCAGTATTCTGGCCTAGAGAATTCCATGGACTGTACAGTCCATGGGGTTGCAAAGAGCTGGACATGACTGAGCGACTTTCACTAAAGGGAAGGAAAGAGAGGAAAACGTAGGCTGAGAGTTGGGGTTTCCTAAGGATGGTGACTTGTACCCCAGCACACTTCTCTGCATCATGCATGTTTGCGCTGTTCATCTTGATGATCTAGTCATTCTGTGAGCGTTTATTGAGTATGGTCCCTCCTGGGATAGGGACCATTCTGGGTGCTGGACTGCAATGGGGAACAAGACCTCTCAAGGACCTCATCCAAAGGTTAAAGAGACAAATAAGAAATTTCAGGGGCTTCCCTGATGGCTCAGTGGTAAAGAATCCACCTGCCAATACAGAAGACATGGGTTCTGTACTGTGAAGATCACACATGCCGTGGAACAGCCAAGCCCACGTGCCACAACTACTGAGCCTGTGCTCTGGAGCCTGGAGCCTGAAATTACTGAGCCCACGTGCTGCAGCTACTGAGGCCTGTGCACCCTGGAGCCTGCGCTCTGAAACGAGAGAAGCCATTGCAGTGGGAAACCTGAGCACAACTAGAGAGCGGCCCCCACTTACCACAACCAGAGGAAAAAGCCCACACAGCCACGAAAATCCAGCAGAGCCAAAAATAAACACAATTATTTTAAGCAAAAAAGAAATTCCAGGTCAGTGCCACAGACAGGGTTAGTACTGGATACGATGGGAGATACTGGAGGTCACAGACCCCGCCTGGAGGCCTGGGAGGACTCCCTGGAGCAGGTGACATCTGAGCTGAGGCCTAAAGTAGAAGATAGCCAGGCAGGGCAGGGCAGGGGAAAAGGCATTCCAAGCAGAATGTCTTTCCTGCGCATCCCCTCCCCACCTTTCTCTAAACCCTAGACACCCTGGATGTCCATGGAGAACACAAGGAACCTCCTGTCCATGGTACCCTCGCCTCCCAGAACTTGTTTTTGCCCCCATTTGGCATGCCTTCCTATGTCATAGTGACTTTTGCCCCCTCATCTATTAGAAACGTCTAAAGAGAAGAGACTTGGCTTAGCCATCTGTCTGTCTGCTGACATATCTACAGCAGTTCTCATGGCTAATGCTTAAAAAAATTTTTATGTGACATCATCTAAGGGCCAAGGACCACTGTCATGGCTAATGCATTTTCAAGGGAGCCACTGGCAGGCTTAGTAAATAGAGGTATAAAGGGAAACGAAACATAGACAGGAATTAAAATAAGGCTGCGAGAAAAGCCTGTGGTGGAGAGGTGGAGAGGAAGCAAAGAAGCGAAGAGAAAGTGTGCACAGAGTGGGGAGGGATACAGTTCCAAAGAAAATCTAACCCGAACTCCCTACTCCACACAACCCTGCCTTTGGTTTCTTTTCTGTCATGGGCAGGACTCCTTGTTCTCCCTCTTCTTCAGGGTTTTCCTGTTGGAATCTGATTTCTAGACATATTTCATCAGTTATATGCATCACAACTGCATTTTTTTCAGGAATGAGAAGAAGCTGAGAGAGAGAGAGGTGAGGAAAAAAGCCCTCCAGACCCAGTAATTTTCCCACCTCACAGGGTTGAGCCCAAACAGAATTCAAATTTCCTTCCCTTGAGAGAGGGAAGCTGGTGGCCGTGTCACACTTCTGAATTGGGTACACAACTCACAAGCTAAGTTCTCTAGCACAGCAAAACTAATTTTGTTTTGCAGCTGGATAAATAAAGTAAGGAAGAAAAAAGCAGGCATTACACATTTTTGAATTAGCACCAAGTCTTTCAAACTCCGCCTCTTTCAGGAAATGTTCCTTAATGTGGTGGGAGGTGGTAATTTCATTCCCTCTCCCAATCCTGCCTCACCACAAGAAACCCTGTTTAGAGCTGCACTTACCCCTTCATTTGTCAGGCTGACTTTGCTTTGCCCGGTATCTCTGGGTCCTTCAGTGAATTCTCTGTCTCTGCCAATGGGGTCAAAAGAAAAGAGTGTGGAAGAACTCAAAAACTACCAAGGAAGTTGTACATGGTGATGGTCTCTGAGGGTGTCAGTATCACTGGTCCAAGACTGAAAGTTTCTAGAAAAAAGAACAAAGCCCCTTTGAGTTTTTCCTGCAATAAACAGGTGAGTATTATGCTGAATTAGTGGTTTCTGAATTAATTGTAATTGAAAAAGAAAAATTTTCCAGCCAGTTATCATAATATATGCAAGAGAGGAAACAAAACTTCTAGTTTAAAATTCAGAGCAATACGATCCTACAAGGAGTTGGACAAGCCACCCAGAATCTTGTACGTTACACATGAAGTGGATTTCATGAGCTTTTGTCAATTGAGCTATATCTTTTCTAAAGAGCAGTTAGGAATCAGGTTCCCTCCTCTTCTCTAGAACACACTTCATATCAGTTTTCATAAGCCTAGGAAAAAGTACATTTATCAAAGACCAATAAAGTTATTTTAGATTAAAAATATAGTGGAGGAAGAAAGAAGTAGCTGGGTGTAGATTTTAAAGATGAAAACTATATGAAGTTATTCCTGAGGTGTGTATTTATGACGAGTCATTAAATATATTAGATAATCGTTATGCCCCAGGCACGTAACTGCAGTAACTCATGTCTCATCATGTCCTCTCTGAGAAAAACAATGTTCTGTGTGAAATTTACAGCTTGGGCTGAAAGATGTTGCCATGAGCTTTCCTCATAGTCTAGAAGCCACAAGTACCTTGTCCAAGGAGCTTTTCATGGATTTCTCTCTGGACCTTGAATATTCTCTGATTGTAAGTCGTATTATTGGAGAGGAAGCACTTCCCTGGTGGCTCACTTGGTAAAGAATCTGCCCGCAATGCGGGAGACCTGGGTTCAATCCCTGGGTTGGAAAGATCCCCTGGAGAAGGGAAAGACTACCCACTCCAGTATTCTGGCCTAGAGAATTCCATGGAGTGTGTAGTTCATGGGGTCGCAAAGAGTCGGACACAACTGAGTGACTTTCACTTACTTACTTATTTACTTGGAGAGGAAATATCTTTGTCAAGAACAATAGTCTTGGTGAAAAGACATTTCTAACTTTAATTTCATTGATTGTCTTTGGTGAATTTTAGGTCCTTGATAGGTAGTGGGCTTAGCAAATGCTGCCAGATTTGATAGACAGCTAGCACGCATTTTCATTGGAAAAGACTCTGATGCTGGGAGGAGTTGGAGGCAGGAGGAGAAGGGGACGACAGAGGATGAGATGGCTGGATGGCATCACCAACTCGATGGACGTGAATTTGAGTGAACTCCGGGAGTTGGTGATGGACAGGGAGGCCTGGTGTGCTGCAATTCATGGGGTAGCAAAGAGTTGGACACGACTGACTGAACTGAATTGAACTGAGCATGCATTTTATTTTCAAAGATAACTTTTCCTCTATGATTTCAGTCTTCACAAATATAGTAACTGTAGGATCATTTAATAGGAGTTCAGGCATTGTTTGATCAGCCATCTTTTTCTTTTCACTCTATGCACCACACACTAGAAGTGAAAGGTATGACTTTATTTTTAACAATGTTGAAAGGGAGGCAGAAAAGATAAGGATGTTATTTCCTAGGACTTCCTCAGGAGGATCAAGCTTTGGCTAGAAGCCAGAGACCCCTGATTTTTCTTCTTTCATATCAGATGTGGAGCGATTTGCCTCAGATCCATCCCTGCCTGGGATTGTTGGTGCTCCTTTTGATCGAAGGTTATCTCTTCTCTATTTTGTGTGCTGTAAGACATTGCCTGGAAGACGCGCAGGTCAACTGGCTGTCTCCATGCTTGCTCAGTGAGTCAGGGTCCATGAAACATCTCTTTAGGAAAAAGGGATACATTCATCCCTCATGATCTGTGGAGGGTTGGTTCCAGGAACCCTGAGGATACCAAAATCTTAGGATGCCCAAGCCCCATATATAAAGTATTTGAATATAAAGTACATCCTCCCATATACTTTAAATTATCTCTAGATTGCTTATAATACTAATACAGGGGAACACATGTATACCTGTGGCAGATTCATTTTGATATTTGACAAAAATAATACAATTATGTAAAGTTTTAAAATAAAATAAAATTAAAAAAAATACTAATACAGTGTAAATGCCATGTAAATAGTTATGTGCAGCCAATTAAAGTTTTGCTTTCTGGAACCTTCTGGAATTTTTTCCCCAGAAGTTTAGTTGGATTCATGAATGTGGAACCCCTGGACACAAAGGGCTGCCTGAGCTAACTTAGGGTAATGATGAGGTAGTGAAATAGAAGAGAGGGATCAGGAAGTTGCCTTAAGAAGAAATGATCATAACTTACGGTTTCTTAGAAATGTAACTACGTTAGGGGAACTGGAGTGGCAGGTCTGGGATAACTGACACTCTAGGACATGTCAGGCAGAAACACGTGTTTAAATACTGCATAAAATCTGCAAATTATATGTGAGATAGCCCTGAGTAGTTAAGAATGAGAATCCATCTATCTGGTGGGAAAATGACAAACAAGATAACAAAAAAGCACAGTCTTTCTGGTTGACCAACATAACCACCATGGAGTTTTCAAAAACAGAACCATCTGTTGTATAAGGAACCCTGGAGAGAGAGTATGTATTTACAGAATCCCGCATGGGAAAAACAGGCATATTAATAAACTTTTTAAAAAATTAATTACTCTGAAATCCATTTTTCTTCTAGTTTCTCTGCTGTCAGCATATACTGTGTTGAAACAAACAAACAAAATATCCAGTCAATTTAAAAGCAGACAGACTTGCTATGACTAATTTAAGCACTTCCCAAAGTAGGCTCTTTTCCAAAAATACACAGCAATTGACAATACTGGCAGCTCAGTCTACAGGGTTATGATACAACTAAGACCCTGAGGCTGAATGTGAAGTTTACTGCTAGTTTGGGCACAGCAGGGTAATCTGTAAAGGAGCGTCTACAGCCCTTAACTGTTTTTGGTATGGGGCTTCAAAATGAAATCTTCCTATAACCTAATGTTTCCAATGGGTGTACCTTAAATAGTCTACCTTAATAATTCTTATTTTTCCCTCTTGGTTTCTAAAATGGAAGTTGTTGTAAGGAAAAATCTTGAAGGGCCCAGGAGCCCTAGTTGTATGCTCCTTTTAAAACACATTTCTTAGTGGCCTCCTTAGCACAGTAGGCAGTATGTCAGTCTCACAAAACATATATTTCTTTTAATTTTTTATTGAAGTTTAGTTGGATTATAGTGTGGTGTTAATTACTGCTGCGGAGAAGGCAATGGCACCCCACTCCAGTACTCTTGCCTGGAAAATCCCATGGACAGAGGAGCCTGGTAGGCTGCAGTCCATGGGGTCGCTAAGAGTCGGATGCGACTGAGCGACTTCACTTTCACTTTTCACTTTCATGCATTGGAGAAGGAAATGGCAACCCATTCCAGTGTACTTGCCTGGAGAATTCCAGGGACGGGGGAGCCTGGTGGGCTGCTGTCTATGGGGTCGCACAGAGTCGGACACGACTGACGCGACTTAGCAGCAGCAGCAGCAATTACAGCTGTGCAGCAAAGTGACTCACTACACATATATTTACATTCTTTTTCATGGTCCCAAACTCCCACCCCTTGGCAACCACCATTCTATTCTCTAAGTCCCTGATTTTGTTTCTGTTTCATAGATAGGTTCATTTGTAGAATACATTTCTTTACCA
>NW_011494910.1:3210411-3212310 GCF_000754665.1 Bison bison bison | reverse complement strand
TTCTTTACCAACTGCACTATCAGGGAAGCCCTGTAGAACACCTTTCTTTATGAAAATATGTGGTAAAATTATTTTTTAAAGCCTAACATCTTTAGGTGTTGTTGCTTTTTCATGAATACCTTTGTGCGTTATAATCACTCTGTATTATGGTGGAGGAGGTTGGAAATCAAAGTAAGTGATGATTCTCTTCCAAAAGGCTTCAAAGGGATAGTAAGATCACATTTCTTCCTTCCTTCATTCCTTTTAAATCCATAATTTTTCTAGGAACTTTTTCAACTAAGTTTTCATATATACCTTCATAAAATTATTCATAGTATTTTGTATGTATGATGTAAGTATGATAGCTTTTTAAAATTAATTTTTATTGGAGTATACTTGATATACAATGTTGTTACTTTGTACTGTACAGCCAGGTAGATCAGTTACACATATCCACTCTTTTTTAGGGTTCCCTGATAGCTCAGTTGGTAAAGAATCCGCCCACATTGCAGGAGACCCTGGTTTGATCCCTTCCTTGGAGAAGGGAAAGGCTACCCACTCCAGTATTCTGGTCTGGAGAATTCCATGGACTGTAGAAGTCCATGGGGTCACAAAAAGTCAGACACCAGTCAGCGACTTTCACTTCACCACTGTTTTTTAACCTTCTCCCATGTAGGTCATTCCAGAGTATTTGAGTTCCCTGAGAGGATCATGTTTCACTGAGTTCAATTAATTTTACCAGGAGGAATTCCCTGGCAGTCCAGTAGTTGGGACTCCTGCTTTCACTGCCGTGGCCAGTGTTCAATCCCTGGTTGGGGAGCTAAGATCCTGCAAGCTTCTCTGTGCCGCCACAGAGAAATCAACTGTGGAGTTGAGGAGGCAAACATAAATGACCTCAGGACTTCCCTGGTGGTCCAGGGGCTGAAACTCCATACTCTCAATGCAGGGGGCCAGGATGCATCCTGGTCAGGGAACTAGATCCCACAGGCCGCAACTGAAGATTCTGTGTGCTAAGACCTGGCACAGCCCAGTAAATGCATTTTTTTTAAATGGCATCATCATTTATTATTTTATCTTCTCAGGAGTGCTGTACACGATCTTCATCTTATATGAGGGGGACTGAAGTTCAGAGAGGTGAAGGGACTCAAAGCTAGTAACTGGACACTGGACTGGCTTGTTGTTGGCTTCCTGTTAAGTGGGATACACAGTATATTTCTTGGAGGTTTTGTTCAGCAGTCTCTATACACCTTCCGCCTCTATACTGTTCAAGTAGTTGTACCAAGTGTGACCTGGTTCCTTAAGAATTCTATTTAATGAGCAAAGAGTCGGACACGACTGAGCAACTGAACCGAACTGATGGGCTAGACACTCCGCGAGGTGATTATACTTGGGTTCTCTCCATTTTACATATGATGAAATTGTTTCGGGAGGTAAAGAAAGTTCTTAAAGATTGGCGAGCTCGTGAGAGGCAGAGCCACGGCTGGATTCCAGGTCTCTGACTCCAACGCCAGAAGGAGCTTTCCCCTCTTGACCAGTGTTTCCCTTTGTCAGCCCCAGGGCTAGAGGGCCACAAGGCTGACTGAAGTATATCAGCTGTTCACAGCGCCCTGGGGCCTGGCACTTCCACGAGACAGCTGTGGCGGTTCCGACCTCTCTGTCCACCCTGCCAAGAAGGCAGGACAGGCGGCCTGGAGGGAAAAAGCCCTCACACTCAAGCTTCGCGACGACACACGCGGCCCCCTGGAAGCCACTCAGTGAGCGCCACCCCTTCCCTCGGGCGGGGCAGACACCGAGGCCCTCGGAAGTCCTGACCCAAGCGGCAGCTCTGGCGTGCGGGCTTGGACCGCGCGCCTCAGGGAGCAGAAACCGCTAGCGGTCCGGGGGAGAGAGCAACGCGGGGAAGCCCAGGTGGCGGCTTCC
>NW_011494910.1:3179242-3209678 GCF_000754665.1 Bison bison bison | reverse complement strand
TTCTGTGGTGACAGGAAGTTGGAAAGTGAAAGCGCAGCGAGTCAGTGCTCACCCGGGCCCGGACTTTGATCTCCCCGGGGGCACGCGGTCTTCCGCGTTTCTTCCTCTCCCCACGCTCATAACTCATCCGGCGTCGACTTTCAGTTCTTTTTCTACTTCTTTCCAGCCAACCCTCTCCCCTCGTTACTTTCCGGTTAGTACACAGCTGCCGCGAGGCTTCTTTCTTGGGAAAACCAGTTGGAAACATCTTTTGGGGGCTGAATGTTAACTGACCTGGGCAGGCAACAGGGGACCTAGTTGACCGAGGTAGTCAAGAGATAAAAGGTTGGCTCCCACCCCCCGCCCCCCAGGCTATTGGTATTTGAAGTTTAGGGCTTTTAAAGAAAAAGACTTCAGAGTTTCATCCCTCATCAGAACGGTTCACCCATCTCTTTGGTTGGTGTATAAGATCCTTCTTCCTCTCCTTTTGCCTTCTTCCACTCACCGTCCCACTGCGTGGAAAACTTGGTACTTCAGTATTTAAGACTGTCAGTGGTATTTTCTTTAAAACCTATTGTGATTCAGTTTTCCCCGTCCGTAACTCTCCCCACTTTGATTTTATTTAAACGTTAAAACTGCCTAAGTGGAATCCATTTAGGGAAATGTTTTAAAGTTTTTATTGTAATAGTACACTTTTAGTATTCTGTTGGTATAGAGTACTGAATAGTTAGATACACCAGGTTACTTTTTGACAGATACAAAGATTTTAACTCAAACTTCGCCTTAATGCCTTTTATAATTTGTTTCTGTTTTACTTAAGTAGCACTCTGAATTTGGAGACATTTATTTTTTGGGTCTTAGCTACTGTTTCTGAAAAATAGTTGGGCCATGGGTCACCACAGCAACTGGGCTGTGTGTATGATAAACATGTTTAGGGTGGAAAAGGTTTCGTTTAGTAGAGACTTCCTTTCCCTAATGAGTTACTTCCAATATGCTCCTTCTTTCCTTTTAGCACAGGGGTTAATCTACTGTCTTTTAAGTATGAGTTAGTTAGTGTTAGTCGCTCAGTCCTGTCAGACTCTTTGCATGGACTGTGGCCCACCAAGCTCCTCTGCCCATGAAATTCTCCAGGCAAGAACACTGGAGTGGGTTGCCATTTCCTTCTCCATTTTAAGTGTTAGAATCAATTATGTTTTCCATATATAACCCCTCAAAAATCAGATTCCTTCATTTGGAACAGTTAAGTATTTCTCTTCCTCATTATACTACTTCTAAAAAACTCTTTAAAACTGAAATTTTGGGGAAAACTGTAGTTGTGAAAACATTGAGGTTTTCATGAAAAGGTTTTCAAGAAAAAGGATTTGGGTTTCTTTTGATAAGAATAAGAATAAATGTATTAAATATTTGTGTCTCTTTATTTCACCTTTGTAATTTTAAGTAACTTCTGACTGTTTTTACTTTAATCCCCTTTCACAGCTGAAGAAATCGTTGAATTTCATATCAATGGCACACTTTTAGGAACTCAAATGAAGAGGTTCAGCTTATGTGCCCAGTGGTTCACCGCCTTTTCAATCAAAGAATAAACATATCAAAGTTGAATGAGTAAAATATTCCTTTAAAGTACCTGCTGAGGATGTCCATTTTACGTCTTCGTTAGTTTTTCCCAATAGAAAAAAAATTTTTTCCAGTACTTCAGTCCAAAACCACAGTGCCCATTTTCTTTCACAATAATTTTCTATCCTAGACATACTGTCAAGTACTACAGAAGCTTCAGCGTTTTCCACACAGTTAGGTTCTGCCGTGCAGTATCCAACAGCTCCACCAGGATTTGGCTCAGTCCACAGTTGAGTTCAGTTCAGTCGCTCAGTGGTGTCTGACTCTTTGCAACCCCATGGACTGCAGCATGCCAGGCTTCCCTGTCCATCACCAACTCCCGAACTTACTCAAGCTCAATCCACACTCTCCCCTAATAACCGAAGGGAGAGGTGGAAATTAAACCCGCACCACCTTGGGAACACTTCCCATTTGCTCAGGATGACTCTTGTGTGATTGTTGCGGAAATATTCACTGTTATTTCTGTCGTTTTGTACGTATTGCTTAGCCAATTATAAACCTGTAGGGCTCAAGCATTATCTGCAAGATAGGCATAAAACTCTAGGATTTGGTTTGGGGAATTTTTCCAAAAACAAAGGAAATTATAGACACCAAACCTGTAATAGTCTTGATATTCCAGTTCTCTGCTTGTCTGTCCTTTCCCTCCTCCCCTCCTCCTAGCTTCGGCATGGTCACCATCATCGTCTCTCTCACACATACACTGCTGTAAGCATTCTTAACATGAAGATGGTGTCTGGAAATGTAAAGACTTGGGTTCTTTGGTTAAGCTGAAATTTACTAGGGAATAGTTGTAACAGATTTAGACTAACAAATTGTTTAAGTGGGAAATATATATAGTTTAAAAGTAACTTACCATGACAGTCACCATTAGAAGAAAAGCCTCTCTGGTAAATTAAGAGAAATGACAGGGGACCCCTCCCCCCCAACTATACTTGATGGATATAGTATAAAACCACTGTTTTAATCCAGCTTAAGTGAGGCTCTAGAAAGCTGTTTTCTAGTGAACATGGTTATTTAGCATTAAAGTAGCACTTCATATTTGTACATTATTGTCAGTTATTATCTAACAATGTAATACAATGTAATACTTCTTTATAATCCTAGGTAATGTGAATGCTCTTATCCATCTAGGAAAGTGGTTTCCCTTGGGGACAGAGTACATGACTGTGATGAAAGAGACTTGGATTCATGGCCTCAGTTTCTCTGTTAACTCCCTAACTTTGGGAGGCATCTCCCTTTTTGTATTCTTAATTATTTTCTCATCTCTACTTTTGGACGACAGTATCTCTGTATAACCAGCTTCAAATTTATGACAATAATAGGAGGACATTTTGAATGTCTCAGAAAAATTACTGAGATATCTTACGATATAGTTGCTCATCTCTGGCCTTTTTGAAAGCAGACATCGTTGACTTAAGGATCCCGTCCTTTGTGAGTTGTGCATTGTTAGTGTTAGGTTTCTCAGGCCTAACTTTCGTGTTGTTTGGAGTGTTTGTTTTTAACGTTTTTATTGAGATATATTTCACATAGAGTAAAATTCGCTTGAAGTGTACAGTTCAGTGGTTTTAGTATATTCCCAGAGTTGTATCGCCACTACCACAATCTAAATTTAGAATGTTTTCATCACCCCATTAACAGTCACTCCCCTTTTCTTTTCCACACCCATCCCCCATTCCCAGCCCTAAGCAACCACCAGTCTGCTTTTTTTTTGCCTATGCAGATTAATGGCTGGTTTCTCTCCCTTAGCCTAATGTTTTCAAGGTTCATCCATTGAACTAGCCCATATCAGTACTTCATTCATTTTTCTGGCTAATATTCCGCTATGGGGTTATATGGAGGCTTTCCTGATAGCTCAGTTGGTAAAGAATTCGCCTGCAATGCAGGAGACCCTGGTTCAACTCCTGGGTTGGGAAGATGTGCTGGAGAAGGGACAGGCTACCCAGTGCAGTATTCTTGGGCTTCTCTTGTGGCTCAGCTGGTAAAGAATCTGCCTGCAATGTGGGATACCTGGGTTCGATCCCTGGGTTGGGAAGATCCCCTGGAGAAGGGAAAGGCTATGTTTTGCTTGTCCGCTCATCAGTTGATGGACATCTGGGTAGTTTATACTTTTTTGGATATTATGAATACCACTCTGAACGTTCCTGCATATAAATGTCTGTGTGGACATATATTTTCATTTCTCTGGGACATATACCTAGGAGTGTAATTACTGGGTCATATGCTAACTCTGGGGAGCTGCTGCAGCTGTTTTCCAAAGTGGCTGTACCAGTTTACATTCCCATTGGCAATGTATGAGGGTTTCACTTTTCTCCACGTTTTAGCCAATACTTATCATCTGTCTTTTTTGTTTGGCTGCACTGGGTCTTCCTTGCTGTGTCTTCCTTGCTGGGTCTTCTCTCTAGCTGTGGTGTGTGGGCTTCTCATTGCGGTGGCTTCTCTTGTTGTGGGGCATGGGCTCAGTGTTGTGGTGCACAGCTAGTTACTCTGAGGCATGTGGAGTCTTCGGGGATCGAACCCACGTCCCCTGCATTGGCAGGCAGATTCCTAGCCACCAGGGAGGTCCATCACCTACCTGCCTTTTTGATCATAGCCATCCTAGTAGGTGTGAAGCAGTATCTTGTGTGGTTTTGATCTTTATTCCCCTAATAACTAGTCACATCTTTTCATGTGCTTAGTGGCTACCTGTATTACTTTTTGGAGAAATGTCTTTTCAAATCCTTTGCTTATTTTCAATTTTTTTAAATTGTAAGAACTCTTTATATTTTTTTGATGAAGGAGCCTTATTATTTGAAAATGCTTTCTTTCATTCCAAGGATTGTCTTCTCATTTGATGGTATTGTTTACAGCACAAAAGTTTTAATTTTTGCTGTTGTCCAATTTATCTGTTTTTATAGTATTTTAACAGAATTGATTTGACTTAGTTTCTGTTCTGATCCAGTGAGATCTAATTCACAGACTGAAAACGGGAATGTTTTGGGTATGTGTGTGTATGTGTAAAGTTCCCTTATAGACGTTTTAGGATGTGCTTATGTATATTTGGCCAGAGTTTCCACCCTAAGATTTCTTTCTTAGAAACAAGATGTTTTAAAGTTTTTGTGAGGAAAATAACTTTGAGAGAACATTTCCCTGCCGCTCCATTGCCTAAACCAGTGGTTATTAACTGAGATGATACTGTCCCTCAGAATGTTTGGCAATGTGTGTAGACATTTTAATTGCCAAATTGGGCAGGAGATGTTAGTGGCATCTGGTTGGTAGAGGCCAGGGATGTTAAACTGCAATGCCAAAACAGCCTCCAAGAACAAAAGAATTATCTGGAGAACAAAAGAATTATCTGGCCCAAAATATCAATAGTGCTGAATTTAAGAAAGACTGGCCTAAACAGGAAGATCTTAAAACTTGAGATATTGAAAGGTTTTTCAGTTCAAATCTTGATAATCAAATAAAGGTTGCTAATCAAATAAAAGGATCTGTGTATAGGTGGACTTCCTGTGGACAGAATGGTGGCAGAACTTGTAAATCAGGGAACATTCTGCTGAGTTTTCAGTGCTGTCAACTTATACGAAAATTACATTTATTATAATGGAAACTATTCCCCCTATCTCTGGGCCACCCTGAGACACACAGAACATCCTGGCATATAAATCAACTGGGCTAGTACAGATAGATGCTGAAATGGCGGTCACCTCAGAGAATATGGAGAAGGAAATGGCACCCCACTCCAGTACTCCTGCCTCGAAAATCCCATGGACAGAGGAGCCTGGTAGGCTACAGTCCAAGGGGTCGCAGAGAGTCGGACACGACTGAGCGACTTCACTTCAGAGAATATGATGATGAGTTGTTTTTTTAATATTTATTTATTTAGCTGCACCAGGTTTGAGTTGTGACATGCAGATTCTTAGTTGGGGCATGTGTGCCCAAGTTCTCTGACCACAGACCAGCCCAGCCCCCCTGCATTGGGAATATGGAGTCTTAGCCCCGGGGCCCCCAGAAGTCCCGACAGTGAGTTTTTAAGATAAAATTTAGTAACAGTGATACTGCACTGGTTGGCATTCATCAGTCTGCTCCTGTAATTTATGAAATTAGCTTTATCTCATAGCAAGACTTTTCTTAAGCAGTATTGCATGTTTAAGAGTTTGGGTCTGTATTCAGATTGCCTGGGTTTAAATCTCAGCTCCACCATTTACTTGTGTGAGCTTAGACAAGTTACTTAACTCTGTAATGAATCAGTTTTTTCACATATAAAATGAGGCTGCAGTAGTATCTGTCTTAAGGATTCTTGTGGGATGAAATGAACAATTAATAGTCTAATGCATTTAAAGTGCTTAAAACAGTATGTGATACAGTGTTGCCTCTTTCAGCTCATTGCTATGGACAGTGCTATCACCCTGTGGCAGTTCCTCCTTCAGCTCCTAAAGGAGCCTCAGAACGACCACATGATCTGCTGGACCTCTAATAATGGGGAGTTCAAGCTTTTGCAGGCAGAAGAGGTGGCTCGTCTCTGGGGCATTCGAAAGAACAAGCCTAATATGAATTATGACAAACTCAGCCGAGCCCTCAGATACTACTATGTGAAGGTAATACACGTCCACCTCGAAACAAAAGTTGTTCCTTCTCTTCTGTTGAGGTTAGACATACTAATGTTGTGGTTTGTTCAGTTATTAAAGTAACTTTTTAATTGAGGTGTAATTGACATATTGCTTTTGAGTATACAGCATAATGATGCAATATTTGTACGCATTGTGAAATGATCACTGTTTTGGTTTTAACTCAATTTATTTTACAGCTTCAGCAGCTTGGAATTAGAATAAAAGATGTAAATGTTCTAAGTGTATTTCTGCAAATTCATATTCAGTACCGGACTCCTATGCACATATTTTATTCCTAATTGCAGTTGTCTTTAAATAAAAAATGATTATAGAGTTAGAATAAGGAAAAGGAAATTTGAAATTCTTCAGCATAGATAAATACTCCTGTTTATATCATCAGATCAGATCAGATCAGTCGCTCATTTACTTTAAAAATTATCTCATACTGTTTTTTTAGATGTACTTAATTTTTACTGTTTAGTTTAACTCAGAACACAATACCTTAAAGAATAACTGTTAATACCTAGATTTGATTTCTTAGTTAAAATTTTTTTGTAATTTCTAATTATTTTGAATACATTCTTGGGCACGGAAGTAAAATAAAATGCTCAAATGAAGAGAATTAGAGTGAGAAGCTGGGATCTTAATTTCTTTCACCTTTGAGTGTTGATATTATCAGCTTTCCTGTGTGGGGAGATGAGGTAAGAAACAGCTCGAGTTTCTGAAGGAAGTAGGAACCTTAGAAGTAATGTTCTAAATTCCTTTTGCTTCCTGAGGATATGAGTGTTTTTGTACCTTTGGAGTTAAGCAATTAAAATCTTTCAGCTTTTATGCAACATATTAGTTCAGTTGTTAATAAGACATTTAAATGTTTTTAACTTGTACTCCATAATGGTCGGAACTGTGTTTGGTATGGCTGGATAAATTTAGGTGATTTTGAAGTTTTCAACTAAACTACCTATCAAATAGAAAACCCCATTCAGTCAGCTTTCTCATGATCTTTGAGGGGGTGGAGTAAAGTTTTAACAAATGCTTAAGAAAAGTTTAAGAAAGTCTGAGTGCTTATTTTATTTATCTACAGAATATCATTAAAAAAGTGAATGGTCAGAAGTTTGTGTACAAGTTTGTCTCATACCCAGAGATTTTGAACATGGACCCAATGACAGTGGGCAGGGTTGAGGGGGAGTGTGAAGCTTTAAGCCTCAGTGAGCTCAGCAGCAGCAGTTCCAAAGATGTGGAGAATGGCGGGAAAGAGAAGCCACCACAGCCTGGTGCCAAGACCTCGAGCCGCAATGACTACATACACTCCGGCTTATATTCTTCTTTTACTCTCAACTCTTTGAACTCCTCCAATAGGAAGCTTTTCAAATCTATAAAGGTTGAGAATCCGGCTGAGAAATTGGCAGAGAAAAAGTCTCCTCAGGAGCCAACTCCATCTGTTATCAAATTTGTAACAACACCTTCTAAAAAGCCACCAGTTGAATCTCCTGCTGCCTCCATTTCAGCTGGCCCGGGTATTTCTCCATCTTCAGAAGAAACTATCCAAGCGTTGGAGACTTTGGCTTCCCCCAGACTGCCTTCCTTGGAAGCACCCACTTCTGCATCAGGAGTGACTGCCCCTTTTACCACCACACCTCCTGTTTCGTCCGTGTCCCCTCTGCAGGAGCCTCCTAGAACTCCTTCACCACCGCTGAGTTCCAACCCAGACATGGACACGGACATGGAATCAGTGGCTTCTCAGCCAATGCAGCTTCCAGAGAACTTGTCCCTGGAGCCTAAAGACCAGGATTTAGCTTTGCTAGAAAAGGACAAAACAAATAATTCATCGAGGTCCAAGAAGCCCAAAGGGTTAGAGCTGGCACCAACCCTTGTGATCACGGGCAGTGATCCAAGCCCACTGGGAATATTAAGCCCATCTCTCCCTACAGCTTCTCTTACGCCAGCGCTTTTTTCACAGGTAACATTCTCTTTCCTTTTAGTGCCACCATTTATCTTGTTTTTTCTCATCTTTTAAAACAAATTCAGAATTTATAACCTCAGTTCTCATTCTTCTACATAGTAGTTTTGCTTTAGAGAGTTTATATGTGACCCTGTGAAAGTAACCTAATTTTTCCACTTTGTCCTAAAGAAAATAAGTATATTCTATCTCTCTCTGTCTCTCTGGTGGAGGCGGGGGGTGGTCTTATAAAACAACAGTGACAATCTCACGTTAGAAAATAACAGATCCTGCGGACCTTAATAAACATGGTGTGATGTTGAATAACAAGTTTTACAGTTAGCTAACATTAGCTATTTCTTAACTTTTTCGTCTCATAGAACATTTAAACACATACCTACTCATTGTTAAGGGGAAAGCATAGTTGTGACTCAGTTACCCATTATTTTTCCATACTTGAATTCAGATTGGTTTTATTTTTCTATTTGACAAAGATTGTATGAGAAACAGTTTAGAAAATACTTTGACCTTTTTCTTTTCTGGGTTGTAAAAGTAATTTCCGACTGTTTCCTGAGGATAAGATTTCAGACTTGGAGATATTTGGAATGGAGAATAGGACAATATTTGGGTTCAGGGCTAATTGTGTATTATTACAAGGATAAAACATAATCCTGATAAGCCATTTAGTTATATTTTTGGCTTGTATATTGCAGACACCCATCTTACTGACTCCAAGCCCCTTGCTCTCCAGTATCCACTTTTGGAGTACTCTCAGCCCTGTTGCTCCCCTGAGTCCAGCCAGACTACAAGGTGCTAACACACTTTTTCAGGTAAGTTACACAGAAGCTTGTCTTTTGTAACTGGGGTATGGTAAATGAACAGAGAGGCAAAAAGGCAAAACTTCTATTTAAAAAGTGTTCCTTAGATTTACTTTTGAATTTCGAAGTGTTAGTTTTCTGGCCCACACATAACTCAGATAAATATTCACAGCAGAGTTTCCTTTTCATTGTTTACTATTCCATACATTTGAATTAGACTAAGAATTGTTCAATACTGTAGTAGATTTTGAGCTCATCCAGTTTTTTAAATCATTTTAAATGCTGGACATCCTCTTTTCTAAAAAAGTGTGTGTGTGTATGTGTGTGTGTGTGTATGTATATATATTTGGGGGCATTCTCTGCACATGGATTTCCCCTTTTAACCGAGGATTTTTTTTTTTAATAGAAAAAACTCTTGAGAATAGTATTATCAAATACTCCCATTTTCCTGTCACTCAGAACTGATACTCATCAGCATTTTAAATATGCATGTATATATTTTAAAAATGAATATTGCATTACCTCTTAACGAAAATCTTATTAAGAAAGATCTCATAGCTGTAAACCATTATTTTGCCTAAACTATCTAGACTTTATAACTTGGTCAGCTTTCTTATATTGATTCATTCACTTATTCCAGGGTGACTCCCTGGGAGATTTTCTTAGATTTTGTAATTTAAATTTTCATTTGTTCTTTTGAAAATGAAATGGTAAGGGGTGGGGAAAGAAAAAAAATTGTTTAAATCTTTCTACTAATGCAATTACTTTTGCAGAAGCTTCTAAATTGCTGAATAGAAAGAGTATGGAAAATTTTCCATATTTTCCTTTTACATTTTTGTTTGCCTCTCACAAAGAGATAATTGATTTATATAGAGAAAGCCATAGTGCTCATGTAGCTTCAGCCTGGAATCTCCATACAGATTTGGTCTCAGAATACATGATGGGGAGTGCTTTTTTAGGATGAGCACACTGAAACTGTTTGCAGCAGGTATGAGATGGGCATCTCCTCCTGGACCTCTTTTTGACAGTCTGTGATTTGCTATATGACTGAATTATAGTCTACAGTGTGCCTACTATCATTTACTGAACTTTCATTCGAAGTCAGGTGTGAACCTGTGTACTTTAGCATCTAAGGAAAAGTATAGATTTGTTCTTTACATTCCATCAAGGTAGGCTGGAGAGTGTTAATATGTAAGACAAACATTTTTTTTACAGTTTTTGTGACATCATATTGTTCCATGATAAACAGTGCCTTTGTCCTGTGAGCCACTGCAGGTGCTGCTGTGTTCTGCCTTAGGGAATGTAACAGGGACAGAAAGTGAAGTTTAGGATTGCATAATAGGATGATAATGTGTTTTATTTTCTTTCTCAGTTTCCTTCTGTGCTGAACAGTCATGGGCCGTTCGCTCTGTCTGGCCTGGATGGACCTTCTACCCCTGGCCCATTTTCCCCAGATCTACAGAAAACATAACCTACGCACTTGTGGAAGGAGAGAATCAAGGCGTAAGGAAAGAGAAAGACATTCAACACGATTACATTTAAAGTGAGGGTTGATACTTCACAATGCTGATAATAGACTGTTATGATTTCTGCCGTTCCCCATTAAAATGCTTTTTAGGATTCCCTTTGAATAGGACTCAAGGTAGACTGTATATAAAAATGCCTTAATTGGAGTCCAAACTCCACCTTCCTCTTTCTTTCTTTTTAAAAAATATTTTGAACCTTGTGTTAAGGAAATTTTTAATGGGGTTTAGCAGCAAGCTATGCTTTGCAAGAGAATTAAGAACAAAGTTATTCCTCTTGCCTTATTGGGACCCTTTGGCAGTTGTGCTTTGAGCATATTATATAAAGAAATACTAGTTAAATGAAATTAGCCTTATCTTTAGGACTTACATGTGCTCTGTTGAATGCTAAAAGTGAGTTGTGCATAAACAGTGGAGGAAAAAGAATCATTCCTATTCACACGAAATAAGATTGGAGCAGGACTATTGGGGATATTCTGTTTTGCTGTGAAGTATAATCTATGTAAGCAACTCCACAAACAGTTACCTTATTTACATTTATTCAGGGTGGTTCCCTTAGCCCTATGTATGATCTTGCCTGAATCTGAACAGAGCATGGAGCTAGTTTATTCCCACATAAGATTTTTAAACCTGGGGCTTAAGGCAGTATTTGGAACAAACAGTGAGAATATGGGGCCTCATATCTGGCACAGAAATGTCATCTGCTGGTATGATTCCACACCCATGGAATACTTATGGTAAATGATGGCTTTTAGGGGGATGAACCTGGGATTTGAGAGTCTGAGGCATCTCTAAATCAAGGATTCAATTGAAAAAACTTGAAACATGTAGGCGTTTCCCAGTTAGAAGATACCCATTGTGAAGGACCTTTTTTTCTGTTCGTTTTATCCCATTTCGTACTATTTATTTATCTTTTAAATTTAAAGTTGTTGGAGGTTATGATAGTTTTAATTAGGAAGATGAAATGCAAAGTGAACTCTTTAAATCTGTAGTGAAGTAAAAATACACTTGTTTGTTTTTTTTTTTAAATTAGGAAGTAGCAAAGCTCATCTGGAAGTGCTCATACATAGGGACTGGATTATTCATATTAGTAGTGAAAAATGTAGGCCTTCATCTCTGCCAGATTTGTGAAATGTTAGCATATAGTCATCACTGCCAGGTACAGACAGATTTGTTGAACCCCTAAGCTGATTTGATGCCAACATCACAGTGGAGTCTTTTGAAAAATTTGGCTTTAAAGTCCAGGATTAGATGATACGCTGCAGCCACCCCTCCGCCATCACCCCTGCCCATTAAACTACTCTTTTAAGCCTAGAAATAGTTCCTGTAATTGAACAACTTGAACTAAATGGTATACGAAAGTAGTAAAGGACTTGAGGGCTCAAAGTGACACTGCTATAAACCAGCATCTCCCAGTTGTATATGTTTGCTTGAAATTTGTTTTATACAGGATAGAGAAACTCTGGTATAAGATGCCTGTGCTAGTTCATTAGTAGCAGAAGGATGGTATTCAGGGAGCTGCCTTTATATTTGTAGTGTTGGAGACCTGTTACTGTTTAATTGGTGGTTATCAGCTGAAAAGTTCTGTTCCTGAGATGTGCAATAGTAGTGTTGAAAGGTGCTGTTCAATAGTGATGGGGAACAGACATACTGGATTTTTTCTCCCACATTGAATCATGTAGTTTGCATGCTTTTTTGAAATCAGACTGCTCAGCAGCGCTTTGGACTAGTTTTATTAGGTTAATTCACATTTTATACATTAGATAAGTAAATATTGATGGCTTGATTTAACTAGTCTTTAAAATTTTGAAAGCACAAAAAGTATTTTATTTTGAATCAAAGGAGAAAAGCCATTGGTTTGTTTTCACAGATAGTATCTTTGATAACGAACTGTTTCAGTAAAAGGGTGCCTGGGAACCAACAGCACTATTAAAACTCAGTCAAAGCAACTTCCTAGGAACCAGTTTTAGTGAGTCCTCTGCCTGTAAACCTCTCCTGGAAGTCTCTGAGAGGTGTGGGCCTTACGAGGTTGATGATGATCTGCTTTTTCTTTGAGATAACTATTTAGGGGAAGCTGGTGTGTGTGTGTGTATGTGTTCATGTTTTTAAGTGAAATAAAACTGCAACCATAGTGAAGTGTATGAGGCAGGCTGTTCTATTTGTAAACTACCTCCTTCCTGGGAAAGTCTGATTTTGAAACATCCACAGAGTTCTTCTTAGCATCAAAAGGTGACATACCACTTCAGATCAGTATTCACTGGAGAGGCTTATATTTGGTAGCTGTAGCTGGTATCCATCACTAGTCACTTTGCCAGGATGAATGCTGGTAGGCAGAAGTAGCCCAGGTTAAAATAGGAGAGCAGGTTTAGTGAACTTTTGCAGCTTCTGCTGTGATTAGCTTAGCTTTTCATTTGCTCTGGCCGGTATCTAAATCAGTTGTGTGCTGGAAGGTGTTTAACTACCAGGCTGTCTGAAGGGGAAAAGGCCTTAAATTGTAGCATTTGCTGAGTCCATTCTGTGGTGTAAGTGACTCCCCTGTGGCTGACTTCAGGCCACCACCTTGGAGCTGAGAAGGGATGCCCACAGGGGGCTCAGGTCCACACACTCAGCCAGTGAACCACTGCATTTATTCTGCCCTTGGGTGGATTGTCACCTAATTTCTAAAATAATTTTTTCTTTTTGGTTTGTCATAGTGCTTTTGTGATGTAATACTCTTCATGGCCATTTTTGTATTCAAACAAAGGTGGAAACTTCCATTGATTTTTGAAAAAATTTATACATGATGGAAGAATCCAAAAACCCTCAAAAGATCAACCTTAAGCTTCTTAGAGTTAAAAGTTAAAATATAGGTTTAATTTTTCTGTATTTTGGTGGCTAAAATACAGGTAATGTGACTTTTTCTTTAGATTTTGATGGGGAAAATAAGCCCATGAGCCTATATAGTAAAATGGAACTGGATTTTTTTTTTTTTTACACTGGATTTTTTTTTTTTTTTTACACTCAAAGAATTCCTTGGAGATTTACATACTCTATTAGAGATCAAAAAAAAAAGAGGGCTAGACTGACTGTTCAATCTATTTTACACGGCATGATTTCTAGTTTTTTCATCCTGTGTGTCACTTAGGTTTGGAGGGACATGTAGGTCAGAGGCTTGGAACTCTGGAGCCGAAACTGCAGGCTGTTGATGTTACACTGTACTGTCCACTCTGATGACAGTATTTCCTGCTGATCTCAGAACTTGTGTTACGATCCTGAAGTTCTCAAAGTCAGTTCTAATGAATTTAGGCCCATTAGAGCCACTCCTTGGCATTTCAGAGAAACATTCTCTAAGCTTTTTGAACACACACCTTGATCAATAAAAGGCTTTGAACACAATCCCCTATTGCAAATTTGTGTGTATGTTTGTTAGGTTATGTACTGCTAAACACAAAAACAGAAATTAAGGATGATATAAAAATAAACCTTGAGTAGAAATTCTGACGTTCTTCCTGCGTCCAGTAGATTGTGTTGTGCACCCCCTGGGGCACACTCTGCTTTAAAGACCCCTGACTCAGCATATTGTTCCTCAGTCTGATCTTGAAAAAAAAAGTTTTGGTTGTGATATATGGGGAAATCCTTTACATATTTGATCTGATTTTTATGTAAAATCTCTAGAAGAGATTAGGAACTTTTCAGCAGAGCTTGTCATCAGCTTTCTGAAATTTGCTCTTTCTTTTTCATACGTTGGTAAATAACCATTACCAAATGTTTTACAGAGCTTCGTGCTTACTGTTTGTTGACAGTGTGGCTGTCTCTTTCCTTTTCATATTAGGTGACTTTAAAATTTACTGGCCACTCACAAATTTCTTTTGGCCTTATTATTGTTATATTTTACCAACACTTTCAGAATTACTTCAAGTTGCTTTGTTTTAAAATACATAACAACTCCATTTTCTTGCTGCATTACTCAGTTTTTATTATGATTATTTTGGTAACATTTTGGTGTCTGAAGAAATACTTTCTTGATGAGCCTGTTCTGTGTATCACTTCATTTACTGTATATATATTTTGTTTGCCTATGCCAGAAATGTAGAGTTGTGCTGAGGTACCATTCTTAGCTATGTAAACAAGTATGGTGACAAGTGTAGGTCTCTGTGCAGAAGCCTGGAGTTCTGAGTGAAGGACCGCTTTCCAGTAGGAAAGCTAGACTCCTCACAAAGTTGGTGGTCTGTTATCTGAGGGTGTGATAGGCCGGAATTGAGAAGTTAATTGTTCAATTCATAGTAATGAAGTGGAGGCCAGCCATGATTGTTCCAGCCAGGTACTCTGACCAGAGAATCAGTTGGGTGGAAAGTGTTTTGTTAGTTATCTTCCTGGTTTTGGGTCAGCAGAGTGTTTTGTTACTGTATTTAATGCTGCTTGCATTGCCTGAAACAAGGTGCCTGTTATTCTTCTGTGTCAACAGAACTGTGCTTACTGAGGTTGAAGTTTTAATCTTAGAATCTAGAATTCTTGTGGGTGGTGGTGTATTAAGCAAGAAGAGAAGGCGGTTTGATTTCATTTCTCGTACTTGGTGGAACCTGTTAGAAGGAAAGTCATGTTTTTACCTGTAAATGGAGCAGATCTGAAAAGGTGAGTTGTTGATGTAGTATAAATGTTCCATTTGAAGCTGCCGGTTTCTTCAAGCTCCTTTTCTAGAAGAAAAAAAAAAATTGTGATAGATTGACAGCCTGGCAGAAAACAGTGATCTCTAGGGTGCTGTGATCTGCACTTAGCCATTATGAAAATGGAAATGAGAGTGGTTTATCTGAGAGGGGCAAGGGTAGCTCTAAGCTTTCTACAGAAACCAGGAGATTCAGGCAGTTGTTAACATTTTCAGTGATACCTTTAACAAGAAAATTTATGAGGGATACAATCCGGCATAGAAAGTCTCTTGAACTCTAATCTTTTGAGTATAATACACATCAAGAAGTTTTATGAGGCTTAAATTTTTATTTTAAAATATTTAGTTGGGAAACCAGAGCATTTTTTTCCAAGTCATTCTGATTGGCTGAGTGCGTGTGTATGTGTACTGATTATTGACTTGAGTATGTGTTTGTATGTATGTGTATAAATAAATCTATGTTTCAGAGGGAACATGGTCATCCTACTCTAGGATGGTTCCTAGGCTATTTTATACTAAAACTTAAGAAAAAAATTGGCTGCACTTTGCAGTTGTCACTTTTTAAAAAATAAATGCCTTGCACATTTCCATTTTTTTAAATGCATAGAATCATAGGCCTTAAAAATGGCTTGTCAACATTTTAGAAATACTGTATAGTGCCACCTGTGATATACTTTAAGCAAAGTCACCATAAACTGTTCTCTTACGTTCATGTATTATTGAGCAAATAAGGATGTTCTTTCTATAAATTTCTACATTTTTGTGTAAAATCCTTGCTATATTGTGTTCTAAGTTTCTCAGAGAGGATGTTTATACCAGATGTAGTATTTCTAAAATACAGCTCTAACCATGACTGAGCTAGTGGTGGAGAGATTCTGGCACTGTAGCCTGTTTATCCTTTTGAACTATACATAGAAAGCATTCACAGAAACCTCAGAGTATCTTGGGCTGCATGTTCTTAGTTTTGCCTTGTTTCCCATCTCATCAGGGCCCATGCTGGTTCTTGTCCCCTCCAAGGATTATGAGCCCTGCGAAGACAAGGCCTGGGATCTTCTGGACAAGTTTGGGGGGTGGGGGTGCCCTGTGGTTGGGCCTGACTTCTAGTTGGTGGAATCGTTCAAGCCTGCCTAGAGTTCAGGGGTGGGAATGCCATGTACTGGTATGACATTCATTACTTGGCACTTTTGGGGCACCATTATTAGCACTGTTTCGTTTTTTAATAACTGGAAGCACTTAATGATTATTTTGTTTAATTTCAACTTAAGGATATTGAGGGTCAGGGACGTTAAGGTTTATTGTTTATACTTTCTGGAACTTAAGACTATTTGGATAAGGGATAAATGGATTACCCAGTGAGCCATTCTAGGCCCTGCAAGGTATGCTCTTTTGACTAGGATGCTTTAAAAAATTTACAATCTTTTAATATTGTGCTTTTGTAAAAATGTATGACTTTTAATAATTTGCAGTTGGTGCATTATACTCAACTTTGTGAACTTGCCAACTTTCTTTTCTGTTTAATCATTGTTGCTTATTGTCTATCATGTAGGGGACATAGTTCCTTCTAAGACATTTCATACTTTTTGTTTTTGATGGCAGTATTACCAAGGGTGTTTATGTGTACATTACATTCATTGCTTATGTGATAAAGGAACACCAACATATTGTATGAATTTCCCTGTTCAGTGTTAGTGAAATTAAGATACATATATGTGAAATTAACTAAGATGCATATATGTAAAGGCAGAAATGAATACAACTAATTTTTGATTACTTGAGGCCTATTTATTTGGTTTGGCCATTCAGCCTTTTCTAGTCACAATCATAGGTATTTTTTTCACTTTTACCTTCTAGCAGTTTCATTTATCTTTGTGGGTAGAGAAGATTAAATATGAAACTCAGTCCAGTCATTTTGCTACTGATGGGCTTTGGATTGAGGCAAATACAATTTTCGACTAAAACTAGATTTTTAGAATGAAAAAACTTTTCACTAGATAATCAAGTTGACTTTTTAAAAAAGTGTACAATCTTGTGTTTTGAAGAACAAATAATTTTCTATGAGTCCTACTGGATCTTCAAGTGTGGACATCACTTGAAAATTAAATAATGTTAAACTTTTGATTTTCACCCACTGAATCTGTAAGTCAGAAAGAAAAAGCACGTCTGCTCTGGTGTTAACACACAGAGACGCATCCTTTACATCATGTGTCTCAGCTTGCCTCTGTGGTAATGAGAACTTGTCAGGGTGCTCTCCTCAGACTTTGATTCTTTCAGCTGTGAAGACAGTTACTTCATTGTTTATTTTTCCCCTTGTTTATTCTGTTGAAATCTGTCTCTCATAATATCTAGTATCCTCTACTCTTGTATAAACAGAATACTTACATAAAATGCCAGTGTACACCTACCTACCCAAAAGACTGCATTACTGCTAAAGTGTCATTAATAATTTGTCTTGATTAACTTCAGTGTAACTTACATGAGGGAGACCTTCAAAGTATTAAAACCACATTTCTTTTCTTTTTCCTAAAACAATTCAAGTGACGGTAACTGCCTACACATTTATTAAAATCACATCAATCATTGATGCAACTGGAGAGAGACTGCCACCTCTCTAGCCGAGCAGTCTGACTTACCTGTTGGGAAACTAAGGAGTGTTGTCTTAAGGTGATTAAGATTAGCCAGAGCCTTAGCTCTACGTGTGTGTGGCAGAGAAATTTTACAGAATCTAGGTTGGTGAGGAAGAGCCTGCGCTGACACTTTGAGGGCTTCAAAATATGCTGCTTTTAAGAGGAAAAAGTGTAGTTAATACTCAGTGCATCTCCAGACAGAGTAAGGGATTGCTCTGAAAACTAATCAGGTGATCTTTGTTTTCTATTGCTTCAAGTTTTATACAAAATATTGTTAAATTCTGTAATGATGATATGCATCTTTTTAGAAAGATAATACATTTTAAAAAACTATTTTATGTAAGAACTGACAGAGGAATTTGCTTTGTATAATGGCAAGCTGGCTTTAAGAAAGCACTGTATCAAATTTACTAGTCCAAAATTATATAGATATGTTAATAGATGTATGTGCAACTAGATATGGACAATTGTATTTTTTTAAATAAATATTTTTAATAAAATGACTTTCTGAATTACTTCCCTCCTTTCTCATCTATTGAGGTGGTCTCTATGTATTAAATTTCCATCTGTGCCAAATGTGGATAAGGAAAGTTCAGCTTTTCCAAAGGTTATCATTAAAACCTGGCCTTCAGCTATTTGATATATATCTACATTAAAATATTTAAAGCCTGTGTTGAGATAGGTAGTGAAAAGAGGAAATTGTAAAATGATTGTTGATATAAAAAGGAATTAAAAGAATACTAACTGGCTAGAAAAATTATTTGCCTTGTGAAATCTTTTTATTTTGCTTTTAAATTTTACTCACATTTTTCAGTTCAGTTCAGTTCAGTCACTCAGTCATGTCCGACTCTTTGTGACCCCATGAACCGCAGCACGCCAGGCCTCCCCGTCAATCAATGACTCCTGGAGTCTACCCAAACGCATGTCCATCAAGTCGGTGATGCCATCCAGCCATCTCATCCTCTGTCATCCCCTTCCCCTCCTGCCTTCGATCTTTCCCAGCATCAGGGTCTTTTCAAATGAGTCAGCTCTTTGCATCAGGTGGCCAAAGTATTGGGTCTCAGCTTCAACATCAGTCCTTCCAATGAACACCCAGGACTGATCTCCTTTAGGATGGACTGGTTGGATCTCCTTGCAGTCCAAGGGACTCTCAAGAGTCTTCTCCAACACCACTCAAAAGCATCAATTCTTCGGCACTCAGCTTTCTTTACAGTCCAACTCTCACATCCATACATGACCACTGGAAAAACCATAGCCTTGACTAGATGGACCTTTGTTGGCAAAATAATGTCTCTGCTTCTTAATATGCTGTATAGGTTGGTCATAACTTTACTTCCAAGGAGCAAGCATTTTTTAATTTCATGGCTGCAATCACTATCTGCAGTGATTTTGGAGCCTCCCCAAATAAAGTCTGCTACTGTTTCCACATCTGTTTGCCATGAAGTGATGGGACCAGGTGCCATGATTTAGTTTTCTGAATGTTGAGCTTTAAGCCAACTTTTTCACTCTCTTTCACTTTCATCAAGAGTGGAAAAGTTCTTAACTTCTTTAGTTCTTCACTTTTCTGCCCTAAGGGTGGTGTCATCTGCATATCTGAGATTACTGATATTTCGCCCAGCAATCTTGACTCCAGCTTGTGCTTCATCCAGCCCAGCGTTTCTCATGGTGTACTCTGCATATAAGTTAAATAAGCAGGGTGAAAATATACAGCCTTGATGTACTCCTTTTTCTATTTGGAACCAGTCTGTTGTTCCATGTCCAGTTCTAACTGTTGCTTCCTGACCTGCATACAGATTTCTCAAGAGGCAGGTCATGTGGTCTGGTATTCCCCATCTCTGGAAGAATGTTCCACAGTTCATTGTGATCCACACAGTCAAAGGCTTTGGCATGGTCAATAAAGCAGAAATAGATGTTTTTCTGGAACTCTCTTGCTTTTTCCATGATCCAGCGGATGTTGGCAATTTGATCTCTGGTTCCTCTGCCTTTTCTAAAACCAGCATGAACGTCTGGAAGTTCACGGTTCACGTATTGTTGAAGCCTGGCTTGGAGAATTTTGAACATTACTTTGCTAGCGTGTGAGATGAGTGCAATTGTGTGGTAGTTTGAGCGTTCTTTGGCATTGCCTTTCTTAGGGACTGGAATGAAAACTGATATTTTCCAGTCCTGTGGCCACTGCTGAGTTTTCCAAATTTGCTGATATACTGAGTGCAGCACTTTCACAGCAGCATCTTTGGATCATCACTGGAATTCCATCACCTCCACTAGCTTTGTTCGTAGTGATGCTTCCTAAGGCCCACTTGACTTCACATTCCTAGATGTCTGGCTCTAGGTGAGTGATCACACCATCGTGATTATCTGGGTCACGAAGATCTTTTTTGTACAGTTCTGTGTATTCTTGCCACCTCTTCTTAATATCTTCTGCTTCTGTTCCTTTATTGAGCCCATCTTTGCATGAAATGTTCCCTTGGTATCTCTAATTTTCTTGAAGAGATCTCTAGTCTTTCCCATTCTGTTGTTTTCCTCTATTTCTTTGCAGTGATCGCTGAGGAAGGCTTTCTTATCTCTCCTTGCTATTCTTTGGAACTCTGCATTCAGATGGGTATATCTTTCCTTTTCTCCTTTGCTGTTCACTTCTCTTCTTTTCACAGCTATTTGTAAGGCCTCCTCAGACAGCCATTTTGCTTTTTTGCATTTCTTTTTCTTGGGGATGGTCTTGCTCCCTGTCTCCTGTACAATGTCATGAACCTCCGTCCATAGTTCATTTTTCATAGTTACATTTTAAAGAAGTATTTAAATTTTAATCAGACTTTTTTGTTTTAGTCCTTTGTAAATAGCAGCTTTTGCTTATTTCCACTCTAGGCACTGTTTCTTCACATAGTTTTTCAAATTAGAAACTAGAGACTTCAGTTCATTTAGCAAATGAAATTAGGCCTTTTTAGAACTGTTCTGATAAACATGGGTGCAGGTGGGGTTAATAGGTGTAAAATCACATTGGAGGTCTGTTTGATGTGTCCAGATGAAAGTCAGAGGAACACACTGCTCCGAGGGGCATGGCAGCCCTGGTGAGACCCCTTCAGACGGTGGGCAGTGTTCCCTCAGCACAGGGGGTGGTACCTACTAGTAAGGCCTGCTGGATTCTCCTAGACCAACGTTCTGGTACCTAGAATGGTAGTCCCATGAGGGCGAATAAGTTTGGGAAATTGGGTCTTCACCTCTTGGAGAGTCAGAAAGCCTTTTAGAATACTAAAAGCTCTAAGGAGTCCTTTAGGAAAAAAGCTTGCTTAATCCACCACTTCTAACCTCTCTGACTGCTGACACACCCTCTTTTGAGAGCCATAATGTTGATTTTATAATTACTTTGTATTTCAGAGATGCAATCTAGTGATAAACAAATATCCTAATATTGGGTAATTTTCCAGGTGGGATTATTAGGTAGGAGAGAATCATTAACAGTTGTAAGATTTCATATTGATTGTCAGTACAAAGTACTGCACTTATTGGAATACACCATGTTACCATGAAGGGAGCGCATGAAGTTGACTTCATTTGGAATAATTTTATAGTAAGAGGGCATTATATAATGAAAAATGAAACAGGAACAGTAATTTCTAGCAGCTGTGCAAGGTTAGGTGGCAAGCACTGGTGTCAGGGGGGTTCCTGAGACATCAGACTTGATTTCAGGATTCTCATATGTTTTGAATACACCATCATTTGATAGGAAACCCTCTCTAGTCAAGGTCACCTTCGGTATTGCCAAATCCAGTGCCTGGTGTTCAGTCCACGTGGGACCTTGTGGCAGCGCTGGTTACTTCCTCCTCGGGATACTCTTCACATGCCTTCCAGGAAACCACATTCTCTCCTGAACTTCCTCCTGCTTCTGTGGCTTCTCTTATTTGCTCTGCTGGATCCTGTTCTTTTTTTTTCCCCAAACCTCTCCGTGTTACAGAATCCCAGGGCTCAACCTTCGAGCTCTACATTCCTCCCTGGAAGATCTCATTCCGTCCCATGGCTTTAAACAATCCATATATATATATATATATTATATATAGCAAATAAATATATATATATAAGATATATATATCCTATATATATAGATAAACATAGCAAATATATATATATAATCCTATATATACCTGAAGGTATAAATTTCACGGTCACCTATATATAGGTGACCGTGAAATTTATACCTTCAGGCTTGACTTTTAAGCTCTAGATTTGATATCTATCAGCATTCTTGACATCCAAGATTGCATCATAAAAGAACTATCCTGAGACAACTGTTGAGCAACCCCCTTGTCTTCAGTGTTAAATGGCGTCATCACATGCCCATTACACAAGTCAAATGCCTTGGGGTTATCCTTGATTCCCACCTTTCTTTCATGCCCCCAACCTGATTTATCAGCATATTTTGAGTTTGACTTTCAAAATACACTTTAACCCAATCACTTTCACCACTTCTGATGCTACCAACATTGTCCAAACCATCACCGCCTGACTTACGTAGTTGACTGCAGCTGTACCGTTTCTGGTGTCCCCAGTTTTATCCTTGTTCCACAGTCTCTTCACACAGCCACCAGAGTATCACATTTAAACACGTAAATCAGATCATGAAACTTGCCTGCCTGGAACTCTCCCAATAACGGTCACGTGACAAAAAAAAACCACATTCCTACCATGGCTTATATGATCTAGTCCCCAACTCCCACCCTGAGTTACTTCCTGCCACTCTTCCGCCTTCCTCACCGCACTCAGCCACACTGGCCTGCTTGCTGGCCCTCAGATTCTTCAAGCGTACTCAGTCTAAGGGTCCAAGGCCTTTGCACACACTGTGTGCCCTGCCTGACAGGATCTTCCCCGGGTGCTTGATCGTGTCTTTCTTTTTGGTTTCTTCATAAATGCCACCTCTTTAAAAAGGCTATCTGGAGCCTCTCTTGACATGCCGTCTTCGCATCCCCCTTTCCTACTTTATTTTTCTCTGTGGCACTCGGTTGTCACTCATCCTGCAGCATGTTATTTCTCTGTGTACTGTCTTTGCAAGGCAGGGACTTCTAATTCTTTGCTGTATCTGCACCTAGATCAGTGCCTTAAACCTAGTAGGTGACCAGCAAATCTTTTTAAAATGAATGAATGAATGATCTAAAAGACTTTAGTCACTGTGTCTTCCTTTTGCGAATCTGGTGTACTGATGGGTTCGATTCCAAGTAGCAGAAGGAAATGTAGGAACAGGATAATTCCACAGCACTCTGAAATGTCAAAACCCACCAAAGAAGATCAGGAAGAAAGCCCCGCTTTCTCTGTACCTGATAACGGAAGTGTGGTATAAAAGCCTTCGGTCTCTCCTTATTCTGAGTCTGTGTAAGAGGGAAGAGTGGTTTTCAGTCCCCGCTCTGAGAATTTTACTTCTAAACTTTCAGCCACGTGTATGGCTGAGAGAGACCCACGTCAGGAGAGACCCGTCTTCAGGGAGCATTGGATCGTTTGTTTCTGTGTGCGCGCTCAGTCATGTCCAACTCTTTATGACCCTGTCGACTGTAGCCCACCAGGCTCCTCTGTCCATGGATTCTCCAGGCAAGAATACTGGAGTGGGTTGCCATTTTCTCCTCCAGGGGATCTTCCCGACCCAGGGATTGAACTTATGTCTCCTGCGGCTCCTGCGTTGGCAGGAAGATTCTTTACCACCAAGCCACTTGAGAAGCCCCCATTTGCCTTTGAGCGTATATAAAAGGATCGATTGTCCATAATGGACAACAGGCTTATTAAATTTAAAATATTTTATTTTAGGAAAGATACTCTTAGATTGGTTTCAGTCTTGTTTTTTATATTCACAAATTTAATCATGATCACCTTAGATATAACCATTGATTCTTCTAAATCTGTATGAAAAGGATGTTTTCTTGGAAAAACACAAGGAAAATATAGCTGCTTTCTTCTTCCCCAGGTCAGTCACTCATTAAGGTTAGATTGCACATACATAAATTTGGCTGTCATAAAATAAGTATTTATGGACATAGTTAAAACTATACACCTAGGCCACCAGCTTTCAAAAGATTTTGAATCTTTTGATTTACAGTAAATACATACCAAACATATGAACAGTTTCTAAGCTGCTAATGAGGGGGTTTTCAAAATAAAAATGGCTCACCATTTTTAAGCAAATTTCTATGTCAGGCATATAATTGCTTTACACAAATTTACTTAATTCTTTCGGAATTCCTTTGAGGTAGGGTAGTGTTCTTTTAGAAATACCACTTTACAGGTACAGAAAGCAAGGCTGGAAGGGCCTCAGTGATCTGTGCAGGGCCACACGTCCACAAGTTGAGGCCAGGGCTTGAACCAGGATTCTCTCTCTAGCCAGGTTCTCATCACCACGCGGAGGGCAGATGGAGCTGGCTTACATGACCATGCTTATGGTTCCAGGATAAGCCTTTTAGTGTGGGGCAGGTAAATGCTCCACCTGGACAGGTTATTGAGAGCCATGACCCACTTATTCTGCATATTTATATGCATACATTTGTATTTACACAGAGGAAGTGCAGGTAAACTAACAGAGAGCCCCTGTGGCGGCGGTTTCACTGCTTCCAGAAGTCTGCGCACTCCGAGCTCCTCCAGGTTGCTGAGTCTGCATTCTCTGTGACTGCAGGACTTGATCTGGACAAGAGTTGGTACTCCTTGACTGAACTGCTTTCACTATACTGCACAGCTCAAGGTGTCCAGTCGTCCAGGTTTTGTTAAAGAAAAGAACTCTGACGTGGTATAGTTTTTCCCCCTATGGAAGATGTACAGTTTAAATTAGATATTTTTTGAGAAATTCTTAGTACTGTTTCTGCGCCTTTGCTAAGCTATTCAATGTCAGTAAGAAAAGCAGAAGCTCCATCCCATTCTCTCAGACAGCTTCTGGACCAATTAGCATTGGTGATTAGCAGTGGTATGCTGATAAATGTTTATCAGATGATTCTCCAAGGAGACAATAAAGTCATGATTTTGCCAATTTCTCACCATAAATACTCTCACCATGGCTGATCTCAAGCCACTAACCTGTTATCACTGAAAGTGGAATTGGAAAGATATACACCGAAGGATACCTTTATATAGTATTTCTACCCTGCAGGTACAATAAATAAGCCTCAAGAGCATAGGTATAAAAAAATTAAGAAATGGTATCTTTTGAGTGAAAGTGTTAGTTGCTCCGTTATGTCTGACTCTTTGCAACCCCATGGATTGTAGCCTGCCAGGCTCCTCTGTCCATGGAATTCTCCAGGCAAGAATGCTGGAGTGGGTTGCCATTCCACTCTCCAGGGATGCTTCTGACCCAGGGATTGAACTCGAGCCTCCTGCATTGCAGGCAGATCCTTTACCATCTGAGTGCGTGCGTGCAAAGTCACTGCAGTTGTGTCCAACTCTGTGCGACCCTATGGACTGTAGCCTGCCAGGCTCCTCTGTCCATGAGATTCTCCAGGCAAGAATACTGGAATGGCTTGCCATTTCCTTCTCCATTACCATCTGAGTAGTTATAAATTACATTAAAAAACAAAGGCAATAAATTTCTCTAATTTTAAATAATAGCTATGTTTAACAACTAGCTCTCAAAATGAAAACTTAACAATTGGCTTTTATAAGCTGGTATGAGCTAGCCCAGCATACCGCTGAATTAGTGTCCCAAAGGTAGCAAGATTCAACTTTCCTTTCGATGTTTTAGACTATAGATGAACTACTGATAGCAGGGGTTGGAGGGATTTTGGACGATTAATAAGTAAAAGCACAGTCCTTTGAGCATGCCAAGGAATAACCTGGGGTTTGTTTTGATTAACTTAAAATCTGTCTATATATAGCAATGATCATTGCTCTTTATAATTTCAACTTATTTTTTCAAACTTCAACCAAGAGTGATCTTCAAACTCAGGGTGTGGTTCATGCAGAAGGTGGCCAATGGATGAAGCGTCTTGTTATCTTCCTTTCCAGCTGAGTATCTTGACTCAGTCTCACCAAAAGTCTGAGCCAGGGAAGAGGAGAGCAACTTGAATAGCCAGGTAAACATCTAATGATTTGCCCAGGGAGGTCCGGGTACAGAACTCAATTTAATTTCTTTTACCCCACCCAGTATCAGTGAAGATGAGAACCAAAGAGTCGAGAGGTGCCTCTGCTGCCACCCTGGCTTCTTCAGCCCTTTGAGCTGAGCTGCTGCTCAGGAGACTGGACGTCTTCACCTGCCTCCGCCTCCTAGCTCTACCTCTGGTAGCTCTCCAGGCTCTCCATTCCAAGTGCTTTGTCTCGAGTAGGACCTACCAGAGAGAGAAGACAGGTAGCACGTTGCAGCAGCTCTGATTAGCCCTTATTTACTCCAAGACCTTACCCAGGCTTTTTGTTTCCCTGCTATTCACTGGCTCACATCAGGGAGCCAAGTGGAAAGTTAGACCTACTAATTCTGGCAAGCTAGTTGGTGGAGGCAGTTTGTTGAGACTAGTGTCTAGGGCTTGGGAAATATATACTTCTTTTTGTCTTTTGTGAACAGGGAACTCCTTAAGTGTTACTCCTTGGATATTCAGCAAATCTTTCTTGAACGGTGGCTTAACTGAAGGCACCGTGCCTAAGGTTGGACTGGACCACACGGGTCCTACCACCTCCGGCTCAAGGCTGCAGCGGGTGCTGACTGGGGCCCTCACACTGATGTTTAAAGGGAGCGTATGTCCACCTACTGAGGGACAGGGCTGAGGCTGTGGCCCTTCAGTCTTTGTGAGGGGTATTTTGCTTTCACTGATGAGGAGGAGGGTTTGCCTGGGCACCTTCTCTTAAGAATTGGCTACATGCACAGCTGGTTCAGTTGCTGGGATTTTGAGAGCGCTGGGTGGAAAGGCAAGTGAGGTTTCAGGGTTGTGAAAATAGCTTTGGGACTTCCCCTGCCTGGGGGCTCCAGGAGCGAGACTATTCTTAGGGGGTGCCTCTGTCCTGAACAAGCTTTTCTGTGCCACTTGGCCTGAGGACTTCTTTTTGAGAAAGAGAGTTGGACTGGAGTCAAATCCCAAACTGCAAAGAGATGACCAATTAGGCTTCTGGGCCAAGTTCCAGCCAAGGAGGCAGGCTCTGCCTCTCAGTGCTCGGCCCAGGCTGGAAAGCGATTCTTGGCCCATGGTCCCCGGGCCTGGTGGGATGCAGGAAGCCAGGTCACAGACCATGGCCCGCTCCTGATGGAGAAGCCGTGAGTCAGCCTCTCCCGCTCCCTCCAGCCCTGGGAGCCCAGAGCGGACAATCGCAGGGCAAAGCAGGAAGGGGGAAAGGAAGCTGTAGAAAAATAAACATTTCCTTGCATTTTACTTGGAACAGAACATCATTTGTGGCGTGCTAAGATCCACGGCATCTCCCACACACCCCCCTGCTCTCTTTTCCTCCTCTTGTGTAGAAATAGATTCTTTCCTTACCTGATGAGAGTCCAGGGTGCATCCTGTGGAAAAACAGGAGCAAGATATAGAAGGTAAAAGCCAAGCCACCAAAGATCACACCACAGACCAGGAAACTATAGCTGCCCTGAGCCTGGAATATCTGCCAAAGGGGAAAACACAGAGATACAGGCCATCAAAACCTCACATGAAGATGTATTGGAGGAAGCGCCTTCTCAGGCCGTGGCAGGTTTTTCAGTCAAGTTCAGGCCCGCCACACCTCTAGACAGAAACACAGGCAGGAGGGACATCTTGGCCTCGTTTCAAGGTTATGTTTCTGGAGGTAGCAGAAATCCTGCTGTGCAGGCAGCGGTTGGACCCGCTGACCCCTGCAGTCCCTTTCAGCCCTATGTCCTGGACGCTTTGAAAATCTCCATCTCTTCCTTAAAACTCCAGTCATATTAGGTGTTTCTGTACCCACAGGCCCTGAGCAGAACTCTGCAGAGAAGGTGTGTATATATGTACGTATATATATCCTTTTATTATGGAAAATGTAAAACATACGCCAGTGTGTTTCATGGAGTTCCCATGGGCCCATCCCCAGCTTTAGCACTTAGCACGTTTCCTCTGTACCCCTCATGTCTTCCTGCACTAGATTCCACTGTGGTGAAGCCCAGGTACCACCTCATTTCGACGCAGAGGGTGTCCTAAGGGAGCGCTCTTCCCCTGGTCCAGCAGAGCGAAGGGAGAGGAGAATCAAGCAGTGGTTAGAGGGGTTTCAGGGACTGAAAGGCCTAACTCTGGACATCATCTCTGTTGGTTATTAGAAGTGTGACTGAGGGCAAGTCGCTTAATTTCTGAGTTTCAGTATCCTCTCTAAAAACAAGCATCACAATATCTACATTATAGTCTACCCTAAAAAGCAGATGGGTTTTTTTTTTCCCCTGCTGAACAAATGAAACGTGGGTATGTTTGAAGAGAACTGGGCGACTTGGCCCTTGATCAGGCAGGAGTCGTGCAGGAAAACTGGGCCCTTTGTAGGGTAGCCAGAGGTGAGGAGAGGTAGGGCAGGGAATGGGGGGTTAGGGGGATGGAAAGGAACTCCATTCTTGGGCCTGCAGCCCAAGCCTGTCCCGGGCTCTGAGAGTTAAACGTTCCCACGGGGCCCCTGGCCCCGCTCCCAGACACGGCTTGTGTTTGCTTTGGACCATGCCTCGTGGCCCTTCACATCTCCACTCCCGCATTTGGAGGCTCAGCTTCCAGGGGTGGCTCAGAAGCGGAAACAGGCGACACAGACGGAGTGGGGCCCTGCCTGCCGTGCGGGAGGCCCGGGGAAGGGACAGCCGGGTTCAGGAGGGGCTGGCCACATCTTCTCACTGCCTGGAGGGCCACGCCCCTCATCCCCCCGCCCTGGGTCTCCCGACATACCGAGCCGACCAGCATCTGGAGGACCATCTCTCCGATGCCCGCGCCTGTCACCAGCACTGTGGTCGCACAGCCTGAGCAGGAGAGAAGGATGGGGCTTAGTGATGGCAAGTTAAGGAGACATATCCACTGGCATAATCCAGGTGGACTCCTGAGGTTTCTCAGATGTGAGCCCTTCACCGTGCTTGGGTCTGCCATTATATTATTTCCCTGTTCTGAAACCTTCAGTTACTCACGATTATCTCCAGCATTTATTCCAAGTTGCTTAGCCTGGCATTCAGGGCCCTTCCCAATGTGAACACCAACTACTTTTCCAGGAAGATTCCCTCTCTCCTCTGCCAGGCAGGCCTCACTCCCTGGCATTGCACTAATCAGCCAGCTTCTGATCAACCTGGCCACGTGGCACAGACCTTCAGAGCCCAAGCTTCAGAGTCAGACCTGGGTTCCAAGCCTGCTCCACCACCTACTTACTACAAGACCTCAGGCAATTCCTTCCCCGTCTCTTTGGTAAAACAGGCATGGGATCTCCTCAGGGCTGTTGTGTGGATAACCCTGACGCAAACACATGTGAGCGCTCAGCACAGCGCTGCCCACAGTAAAGCCTCAACACCATGCCGGTTCTCTGCTTAAACCCTCACTCACCCTGCCGTCAGGGTCAGGGCAGATGCTTTAATGTGGCTTGCATGGGCCCTCATCACCTGCCCCACTGCAAGCTCAGACTGTCACACTGTCTGCTCACAATCCACCTTCCTGCCAGGAGAGACTCCTGAGTCTGCTAATCTGCACACACGCTCATAGCCAGCTTCTGACACGCGCCTTCACCCTCTCCTGAACACTCCTCCTCCTCCTCTTGGTCTGGAAAATTCATTCGTCATTGGAGACTGCCTTCATTATCATCTCCCCCAGCCCTGAACCTGGATTAGCTGCTGTTCCTCTGTGCTCCCTCTGTCCCCTGCTCCCGGCTCTCATGTAGCGCCCCCTCCGCCCGCCCTGGCTGCCAGGCAGCCTCCCTCACAGACTGGAAGCCCACTAGAGAGGCCGCACCTTGAATTTTAGTTCAGCGGCCTGTATCACTGCCTGTCGCCAGCACCAACATATGCTAGACACTCAGAGATCAGCGTCATCTCCTCTGGCATTCCAGGCCCCCGTTCTTCCCACGTAGGTGTCCCCCCGTCTCAGCCTTCGCTCTCACACTGCCCACTGCCCTGCCCCTCCCTTCCCCAGCACGCCCTTGCTCTTGTGACTTGACCCACCCCGGGCCAGCTCAGTCCTCTGTCCCCTCCGTGAGCCTGTCTCTAGATGGTCCCTAGCACCCGTGTGAGTGTCTGCTCTCCTCAGACAATCAGAAACCTCTCAGTACTGTCTATGCAGCAGGTACTGTGCTAAACCCTGAGGGCACTCAGGTGACTCATCCGAGTTAACACCTATACTGAGCACCTGTGAGCACCTTACGCTGCTGAGTCAGGAGCTTTGCATGCCCTCTAATGCACAGAACAACCCTAAAAGGAAGGGGGGAGGAAGATGAATTGCACGAGGTGACAAAGCCAGAAGGTAGGGAGGCAAGGCGGACCTTTAGGTCTGCTGCTGACCTCAAAGCAGCCTTCTTGCCTCCGTCCCTTGCTGGTGCACTTAGGGTGCATGTCGAGAAGCAGCAGATAATGTTAGGATGAAGGTCTCGAGGTGGGACCGACAGGCGAGACGGGGCGGGGACAAGGAGGGGGCTTGCCTTCCCAGTGGGGTCAGAGAGGCTCCTGAGGGTGTGAAGGTGGGGGCACCAGCAGGCAGATGAGAGGGCGTTCCAGGCGAGGGTCCCCACTGCGGGAAACGGTGGAGATGGACAGCGGGTTTTGTGCCATCGGGGGATGGCAGGGTTTTGTGCCGTCAGGGGATGGCAGGTGATTGAATGAGGCAGCCTCTG
>NW_011494910.1:3170516-3179142 GCF_000754665.1 Bison bison bison | reverse complement strand
CTCTGAGGGGAAGCAGGCAGGGCGGCTGCAGAAAGGGAGAGAGCTCCGGAGGAAGGCGTGAGGACTGTGAGCAGCTCTGCATTTCCAAGTGGTCCCTCTGCATCTGCAGAGGGTGGTGGCCCAGGAAGTGGCCCTCACCCTGGCTACACATTACCATCACCAGGCAGCTCGAGTACATCAGAGTGTGTGGAGATGAAACCCAGGCTCTGTTTACAAGGGCTCTGGGTGATTTGAATGTGGAACCACATTGAGAACCTCTGATGAAGGCAAATCAGAAGGCCAGGAGACAAGCCAAGAGCTGCCACGGCACGGATGGGGGTGATCAGAAATTACGAAAAGGTGGGCTCCATTAACTATTCCAAGCAGGTGAGAGGTTGATAAAGGCCTGAACCAAGGCAAGGATGGTGAGAAAAGAGGAGGGATTGAGTGATTATCTGCAGCAGAATCAACCAACATAACATTGTTATTATCATTAAACTCTAACATTTGTTGATCCCTTTAACCTCTTGGGATATACTAGGTGACGTGTGATACCCACATCAGCTCATTCCTTCATTTACTTCTTTGAAGTTTGGGATTTCAAGGATCCTGGTCTCAGGATCAGCTCAGCGGATGGGTGGGCTGTAGCACTAATTGCTCTGATCCCGTCTTGCCCCACACCCCAGCCCCCCAGACACCAACTGCCCCCACTCCTGCTCCAAAGAAATCACTCATCTTTAGTGGTGGTTTTCCAACACTCTAGGGAATCTCTGATTGTGTCTGAGGGTAACATTAAATGTTCAAAACATAATTATTTTTAATTAACTTGTTTTTCTGAAAAAGATCTTTGCTATGCACACTTGGGAAGCTACAGAAAGGGAAGATTAGTTCAGAGAATCAGAGGTTTTCAAAGAAGCCATGTCACAACCCTGAATCAGATGTGGAGTCATTGTTCCAATCCTCTGTTTCCAACAACATCCACAAGAAAACAAAGCAAGGAGCTACTTTTACTGATGAGTTATAAAACCCTTTCCCTGTGCTATAATTCTTCCCATGCATATTTGCTTTTCCTTGAACTTGGAATTTCCAGCACATGCATGTTACACAAAATGCCAGCTGTGTAACATGCTTGGTTGGTAACGAATCTGCCTGCAATGCAGGAGACTTGGGTTCGATCCCTGGGTCAGGAAGATCCCCTGGAGAAGGAAATGGCAGTCCACTCCAGTATTCTTGCCTGGAAAATCCCATGGACAGAGGAGCCTGGCAGGCTACAGTCCAGGTCACACAGAGTGGACTGAGCGACTAAACCACCACCACCACCAACCACTATGGGGAAAAAGAAGATGGGGAAGAGGTGCTCACTGCTGGTCTATGGTCTGAAATCTCACATCCACCACCATATGTTGAAAGAAGGGGGCCATGCTGGTCCGAACAACACGGTTTATGAGCCTTTCCCACATTCAGGCAGTGAGGAGGTGGGCGGGGACCTTCTGGCTGGAAGGCCCCAGGGAGAGGGTGAAGGCGGAGGAAGGAGGGGCTCACCTCTGTACTGCAGCACGTCCTCGGTGTAGGCCAGCATGCTGGGGAAGGTGCTGCTGAGGGACAGACCCAGGCTGGCCGTCCCCACGAACAGGAAGACCACGTTATGCGAGAAAACAAGAAGCACCAGGAACGTCGCCACCACGCCGACCTGTCACAGCAGAGAAGGGGGCGCTGAGGAGCTGGGGGCAGCTGGGTGGCCGCTGAGAAAGGAAAGCCTGTCCGTCTCCAGACGTGAGAAACGCCTCCTGGCCCCTGGCGGGCTGTGTGACTAGGGCACGGCCCTGTGGAGTGCGCGGGAACTGCACCTTCCCCAGCTGGCGTCTGCCAAGGAAGGAGAACGCGGAGAACAGGAGAGACCCAGGGAGAGGAGGGCGAGGAGCCCCGGCATCTCGCGGACGGCCTGCCGCGCAAGCTTAAGGGGCGTTCTCCTGCTCCCCTCCGCTTGCACCAGGCCTCCAAGAGTCACCTGAGAATCGCTACACTTGGCACGTTTGAAAAACACCTAACTCAGGACTTCGCTGGCGGTCCAGCGGTTCAGAACCTGAGCTTCCATCGCCGAGGCGGGGGTGGGGGGGGGGTGGGGGGGAATGGGGGGTGGGGGGTGTGTTTGATCCCTGGATGGGGAACTAAGATCCCACATGTTGCGAGGTGTGGCAACAACAACAACAAATCCCACGTCACTCTCTTATTTTAGCCTGATTGACAGAAGACGCAGGATGCCAGGGCAAATTAGCAACTCCGCCCCTACTTGGCGTGCCCCGCCCGCCAGCCGGGGAGCAGACTGGCGCTCAGCCCGCTCCCCAGCTGCCTACCAGCCCCTCAACCTCGCCTTGCCTTCCAGCCAGGACACAGACTCCCTCTCCCCATCCTCTTCCCTAGCCAACTGGAAGCGCCCTAAACACAGAGAGCTCCTCTTAGAGAACGCGGCAGCCCAGCCGTTCCCTGCAGGGCCCCGCACAGAGCGTGTGTGCTCATCAACCTGTGAGTGACTGCTGAGATCCAGGAGAACATCAAGAGCAGAATAACCCTTAATTTAAAACGGAGCGGAATCTGGGAAGAAACCGCGGTGAATTTGAGACTTGGCAGCTGCAGCCTGTTCAGAGCGGTTCAGCTATGGTCCCAGCAACCTGCCCAAGGAAAGTACCTGAAGAGCTTAAAAACAACTTAGACACCCGGGTTCCACTCCACTCCTCCCCCACTCCCCGGGGCCGGGGCCCAGGAATCTGTATATTCCAAAAGCACCTCAGCAGGGGTGAGGGGGCTAATGTATTTGGGAATCACTTGCTGTAGGACAGTGTTTTTCCAAACTTCTTGATGACAGACGGGAACACCGCCCCTGCCAACTCCGACCCCCACCCCCGGGTGTCTGTTGACCATATAGATTGCTAGCCCCTACCCCTGGACATTCAGATTCACCAAGTCTGAGCTGGACCGAGGAATCTGATTTTCCTCTTTAAATCCAGCACCCCGGGTGAGTTTATTGCCAGTGCCTGAGTCCTGTGGAGGCCTCCAACTTCCTGCTTTCTCCCAAACCCAGAGTCACTCTGTCTTTAAGCATCTGGCCTCGTGTGCTGGAGAGCCAGGCCACCAGCAGCCTCTGTACCTTCATCTTCTCCCCCGGGGGGACCTGCATGGCTCCACCCCCCTCCACAGAACTGGACCTCTTCTTCCTGAGCTTAGCACGCTGCCCTCCAGCCCCTCGCCTCTCCCCGGCCTCCCCATTCGCATTCCCTCTGACACGGTGTCGTCACAGGCTCCCTCCCTTTCTCCTCTGCCTGCAAACGCACCCACAACACCCAACTCTTGTCAAACAAGCCTGTTCAGCTCAGACATATTTGTAATCCTCACACGTCTACTTCCTTCTCTCCCTCTCCCTTCCCTTCCCTGCTCTCAGCCCCCATCAAATCCATGCCCCCTGCAGTAGAAGCAATGAGTCCTCACCACTAACCCGCACCACCAGGGAATTCCCACCCTCAACTCCTTGAGGTTGGCTTCTACGCCACCCCCACCTCCCAGCTACATTGAACAAAAGTTCTTTCTTTTAAGTTATCAGTCAGCACAAGGCCGAATCCAAGGGCCTTTCTTGGGGCTCATGACCTTTGGCCTCTATGGTGGTGGTGGTGGTGGTGGTTTAGTCACTCAGTCGTGTCCGACTCTTGCAACCCCATGGACTGTAGCCTGCCAGGCTCCTCTGTCCATGGGAATTCTCCAGGCAAGAGCCTCTACATTATTTCCCAACCCTCTCTTCTCTAGAAACTCAAAAAAGTACATTCTGACAGTGGATTGGACTTCTTGGAGAGGTGGTGAGTTTCCATTCACTAGGGGTGTTTAGACAGACTTTGGGGCCCCTTGGAAGCGGTATTATAGAGGTGATTTGAGCCCTGGTCAGAAGTTGGGCTAAACCACCTTATAGGAATCTGTAATCTGGACCCTTTGTCATAGGTGGTGGCAGGGATACACATCAGGACGAAAAGTTTTAACCACCTCTCAGGCCCAGACCTCCAGAGAGACTAGCTCCTTGAAGGTCATTCTACGTGCCACTTTGGGAGAGCTGCAAGATGCAGATTCCCAGGCGCCATCCCCGAGATGGTGCCTCTGCCGGCCACAGCGCTCTGACCCCCCTGGGCACCAGGGTGAACCAGGGAGGATCGAGGTCAGCACTGCTTCCCTCCTCATCCAGCAGGCTGTCAGCAGGGAGCTGCTCCTGACACAGCACCAGTCACTTCCCATAGCCTCTTTCTTCAGTGGGTACAAAGTCCGAGCCCCAGAGAGAGGAAAGGGCTTTTCCAAGACCATGCAAGTGGGCCTCACGCCTTGAGTTTCCACCCCAGCATCTCTTTCCCACCCTTGTACGCCGACATCTCCCCCAACCCCACAACCTGGGGCACAGTCCAGTCTGAGAAGGTGTCCTGGGGCAGGGCTGTGGCACAGGGTGAACGGTTCTTCTGGGTCTCCAAGGAGTGAAAGGGGCCGCTTACCACATTGATGAAAACCATGGTGGCTGGCTTCACTCTGGAGGAGACAGGAATGGAGATGAGCCGGCCCAGGGTGATGAAGCCCCAGAAGAGGCTGGGGAGGTAACCGGCCACCTTGTGTCCCACGGACAGCGGCTTCTCCACCGCGTAGCTGTACACGAAGGCGGAGTATGCGCCCTGTGGGGAGACGGGTCCCGCTGAGCACACCTGCAGCGTCCCCAGCCGGGCAGGCGTGGTCTGGGCCGGCGGGGACCGGCCCTGCTCCACCCGGCGACTGTAGGCCTGAGCTGAGGCTGGAACCTGGGCGGCACAGCGGGCAGACGGTGCCCGCGGGAGCCGGGGGCTCAGGAAGGCGTGTCTGGGCCCCAGAGGAGCCCCACAGGGTCCAGGCAGGCAGGCAGGCTCCGCCCCCCTCAGCCAGAGCAGAGTTTCACCACATGCCCCGTTTAGGAGGATTCCACAGAAGGTTTTTTGCTAAAGGAAGGGTACTGCAGCTAAAAAAGGTGTGTACAGGCATCTCATTTTACAGATGAAAGGGTAGAGGGAAGTGACTTGCCCAAGGTCACACTGAGCGTTGGAAGTCAACCAGTTCTGTCACGAGTACTTTCTACCAGGTCATCTAGGCCTTTAGGGCCTTTTCTTTGGAGAGTCCCTCATATGGCAACCAGTTAATCAAGCAGCTGCTGCAAACGGTCCTAATCTAATCCTGCAGAGGTTTCTGGAGAAAGGCAGTAAATAGAGTAACAGAGGTCACTGGTGGCCCGAACAGCTAGCTGGGCCCGGACACTGCCTGCAGCTTGTTTACCACGCAGCTTGAGAGGCCGAGGCTTGGAATGTGTTCCAGGAAGCAGAAAGCCCTAGCATCTATATGGCATGACCTCTACCTGGGGGAACCGGGCACTGCCCCTTTGAAAAAAATGTAACACACCAGAGTCTCCTATCCACAGGGTTCATGAAAATAAAAACAGAACGACACAGAAGACCATAGTTCCAAGAGGCTGTATTCAGTTCTAGAGAGGCTCTTCCCTGGGACTTATACTGGGTTTAAACACTTGGATCGACTGTACTAGAGGTGCGGTCTCTAGGAAACCTTGATCCACCTCCTTTCTCTCTCCATGCCCGGACTTGAGGCTCAGGGGGTGCCCCATGAGGGGCGCCCTCCGAGGGCAGGCTCACCGTCAGCCCGTCGGTCATGAACAGGACCAGGGCGGCTGTGATGTGGATGGCGAAGAAGGAAGAAGGGACCCCTCTGAAGTTCTTCCTCTGGCAGCAGCTGAACAGGTCCTCGTGCCCTGGACAGGACACAGGAATGGGGGACAGGTCTCAGTTCTGGCAGAAAGGAGACCACTTCCTGCCTCCCACCTTCCGACGGCTCATGAGGACAGCCCCCGTCCGTTTCGCAGGGCGGTTGGAAGCAGGGCTCCGAGAGGCCAGGCAGCGTGCCCGAGGTCACACAGGCAGGGTGCCTGAGGTCACACTGCCAGGGTGAGGCAGGGAGGGGGCGGGAGCTGCTGTCCTCTCCTCCTGGCCCATTTGCTCCATCTCTTGCCCCTCCCCACACCCCGAGACCAGCAGGGCCAAGGGTTTTTTCCCAGCCATTACCACCTGTGATCCACGTCCGCCCTCTGGGCGGAAGGGCTTAGCAGGGGAGCCTTGGAACGGGGCCTTGAGCCTGAGGGTTCCTTAGAGCCCCCACCTGGGTGGAACTTGGGGGACAGCGAGGATGCGTCTTCCTTCTCAGGAGGCTGTGTCTCCAGGGTGAGCTCGTCCGCGGACAGCAGCAGGGGCCTCCTCTGAGGGCAGCAGGCCAGCAGGCGCTCTTTGGACAGCAGATGCAGCACAGCCAAAGGCACTGGGAGCTGGGGGTGAGCAGAGGGTCAGGAGAGCCCGTGCCCCGCCAGTCAGCCCGTTTCCCAGCCAGGCCTGCTGCACCCCCTCCGCCTGGCTGTGTGGCCAAGGTCTGCACAGTCCTGGGAGACGACGGCTCCTTCCACAGGGCGTCCCCTCAGAGCCAACCCCAGCTCAGATAGCGAGGTGCCTCGACCCCTGCAGGCTTGCTGTAATTGCTGCCAGACTTCAACCGCAGTCATTTCCCTGAGACAGGTGCTTCTCACACGCGAAGCTTGGACTCACATGGGGCCTCTGCTGGCACAGGACGTGCAAGAGATAAACTCCTTTCCAACATCCTTGTCCTGAGCAGGGCTGGAAATGGCCCCTCACACTCATTCACGCTGGTAGAGCATGTGATGCTTTAGAAAGGAGTTTGGCTTTTGTTCATCACAATTCTGTAAAACGTGCTGGGGGAAATCATTAAACCTACTTTCCAGGTGGGGCACCTGAGGCTCAGAGTTATCTTAGTCTAAACCTGCTGCAGTGGGAAGGTCTGAGAGCATTAGTGCGGGCCACACAGCTGACTTGAGGCAGAATTAGACTGGCACCTAGGCATCCTGATTCTGACCAGTGCTATCTCCATGTCAGGGGCTGTTCTGGGTGATATACCTCACAAAAGCATAGGGACTGCCCTCAAGGTAAACAGAGGCAGGGACTCCTTTAGATTGAGAAATACATGCTACGAGCAACACGCACGCAGAGCCCAGAGTCAGGCTGACTGATGTTTGTGTTAAGTCGCTTAGGTTTTACGAACTCCCCAGAGCAATGAGAAATGTCTCCTCTCCTGGAGTTGCCTCCACCGCCTCCCTCAGGTGCCTTGCCTGTGTCTAACCACCCTTGCTGCCAGGAAGTCCTTCGTCAGGTCTAACCTCTGCCCTTCCTGCTGTAACTGCATCCCGGCTCCTTTTGCTTCAGAAGAAGAAGCCCAGGGAGCTGTAGAAGTGTCCCAGGGGCCAATAGGCTCCTCGGGGCTCACAGGCAAAGCTGGCGCAGACATCAGCTAGCTGCCAGCCTCTGCCTGGCACTGCCCTGGGCAAGCCTCTACCTTGCCTGGAGACAGGCTGGCTCACACAGGCATTTCCCCAAGTCACCTAAACACCACCTCTGTGCTGGCACCTCCCTGGGGGCACCTTGGAAGCCTCCTTCCACTTATTAATGTCAGTCAGGCACACCCCAGCAGCATTAGAGCAATAAACTGGGCCTGAATGGAGGAGATGGCCCTTGCCTCCGGAGTCCTGGGTCTGATGCGGGAGGTGAAGCCCTCTCTCCAGTCTGATGGGGGAAACAGGAAACCCACATGCAGAGCCCTGTGGCAGCAGAATGCCTGGGAGAAGGCCAAGGGGAAACAGCTGTAAAAGAGGTGTGCTCACTCAGGCTGGGCTTTCCAGAGAGGTGGGTGGTGGGAAGGACTTCACCAGGGTTGGCTGATGTTGCCAGCAGGAACACACTGGGTCTTTATTAGGAGCCCATTCAGGAAAGAGAGGCTCCACTTTAAAGGTCAGAGGATGCCAGGTGGGCTGGCCTGTGTGTTTGCATTTGCCCACATGCATGCTTAGCCCATTCTCTTCTGGGGTGGACTGTTTATCTTCAGACACAAACCAATGGAAAAAGTCCGGAAATCCTGCAGCAAACAAAGTGCCTCCAGTCTGTACCTCGTGGAGCAAGAGAAAACAGACCTCAGGCTTAAGCTGGCTGGACGTTCCGGCCTCCTGGTCCCAGAGTCTCAGCCTTGACATTGTACTGACAGGGCACTCTGCCTTCCTAGGTCCCCCTTGGAGGACAAGGCCCAAAGCTGCATTGTTCCCCAAACAATGATGGGCATGGGAAGAAAACAGAAGGAGCAGAGGGAGAGGGGTGCACTTCTGAGGCCTTCCCGTGAGGACTCTGGTACAGGGAAAGTTACAAAAGAGAAGGGAAATGAGCAGTTGATTACAAGGCAGCTGGGAGGGGCTTGTGCCAGAAGTCAGGGTTCCAGCCTGGTCAAGTCTCTTACTGGCCCCTTTATCAGGCCCTGGAGCCAGTGACGGTCTGACTGTTTAGTGGGACTGGGTGTCCTCAAAGGCCTCTTTCAATGCTACCTGTATGGCGCCACTCTGAGGCCTGGCCTGCCTGCCTTGGGATGGGTGACAAGACTAGCAGACTCCAAATCAGGCTGATAAACTATGAGGCACCTCCATCCCACGGCCAGACGGACCACCCCCGCCCCAGCGCCTGCTGCACCTGCACCCCCCAACCCCAGC
>NW_011494910.1:3165645-3170399 GCF_000754665.1 Bison bison bison | reverse complement strand
GCTCCATTTTCCACCCCCCCCCAACCCCAGGGCCTGTTGCACCTCCACCCCATGGGGGCAGACCACCCCCGCCCCAGAGCCTGCCCCTGCTGCTTCCAGCCATTGGCCCTAAGCTGGCCAGGAGCTGGTGGGGGTTCCCCATCCTCTCCCTCTGGCCCCAGCCTGGGCTGACCTAGGCTGCAGGGCCCCGGGGGGTTTCCAGCCAAGTGCGAGTCAGCCCTGACTTGGCAGAGGAGCATGCGAGCTGGGGTGCAGAGAGCCCCAGGATCCACCCCGGCCACCATGCGGTGGTCTCCCTATTCTGTCCCCACCAGGGCAGCCACATCACGTGGGGCCCCTTGGAGGTCATTTTGTCCATCCTCCAGCCTCCACGGGGGCCCACCTCATAGCAGGAACAGGAGAAGCCCACTAGTGACTGAGGACCCCAGAGGGGAGCCTGGCGTGTTCTGCAGGGCTCTGTCCCAGGGTCCATTGCGCCTGCCCGTGGAGGAGGAGAGCTGGTTGCCTTAAGGGAGCTCTGAGGACTTGGAAGTTGACCCTGATGTGATGGTGCTAAACCTGCTCACTGTTTACCTCCTTGGAGAATCGCAATCCCAGGATGCCACAACCGAAGGGCCTTAGAGGTGACCTCCTGCACTCCTTGTGGTCAGGATTCATCTCTGGGGGTCGGCTCTCCCATCTTCCTGAAGGCATATCTCAGCCCCAGTCCATTTCTCAGAAACGGAAGAATCTGTACTGGGAGCTGGTATGGACTGGTAGGGGACTGTCCACTAGCCCTCACCCAACCCTGCCCAGGGGCACTCACGTTGATCAGGGCCATAATCCAGAAGGCATAGGACACACGGGTCCCTGCCCCGTCCTGCGAGGGCAGCCCAGGCAGCGTCCGGTTGGACCGAGGCTGGGCCTCAGGGTGCTGGCGGCCCAGGACCCTGGAGGCATGGAACACAGAGGTGGCATTGGCTGTGCTATTGGCAGGCAAGCAGTTGGCCTCAGACAGGAAAGGGTCGGCGATGAGAGGGCTCAGCAGTGCACCAAAGCCCACAAAGAAATGGAGAACCTGCGGGGGAAGAGAATTGGGGGTGGTGAAGGCATGGCTCAGGCTTTGCATGACCCCCCGGCGTGTCCCATCTGGGGAGCCCCTGCCTGGGAGCAGCAGCGGGTGGGAGGCAGGAGGGGTGAGGAGTGAAGTTCCTGTCCCCACCTTCCTGCTTGAGATAACTTGGTGACAGTGACCAACCCCTCCCTCCCTCCCTTCTTTCCCAAAGCTTAACCCTCAGCTGGGGCTATCCGCATGCTAGAATCCACCAGGTAACACCCCAAAGGGAAGAAGGCTTGATAAAGGGAAGGGCTGGACTAGAGTCCTGGGCAACAGGGAGGAGAAGGATGTAAGAAGAAACACAGGAGGAGACGAGAGAACAGCAAGTCCTTCCATCACACTTCTTCCCAATTTACAAAGAGCCTTTTCTCATTAGCACTTAGATTCCTGTGACTCTCTGAGCACAATGGTCATGACCCCGTTTTAGAGATGAAGACATCCAAGTCCAGAGATAACAGCCAGTATGGCCCAGCTGGAAGTGGTCACTCTGAACTTGACCCTGCTGCTCTTTCCAGGTCACCGTCCTGGCCGTGAGGAAGGGACACTCGGCCCGCGGAGAGGGCTGAGGAAGCTCCTTTGAGTCCCGCCCTGCCCCGCCCCAGCCCCAGGCCCGCCGGGGGGCTCACCTGGAGGAAGACGGCCGAGTCCTTCTGGTAGATCCTCACCAGCTGCATGTTGGCCACGGTGTCGATGCAGCCCATGGCCAGGCCGGCCAGTGCCATGACGGAGGCCAGCACCTCCACGTCCCGGCAGAAGGGGATGGTGGCGAACACCAGGGAGATGGCCAGGGAGGAGGTGAAGAGGGCCCACAGCGACTGGGCCAGGCTGCAGGGTGGGGGGCGAGGTCAGTGGACGGGGCTGCAGCCCTTCGCGTGAGGACCCCCCCAGCCCCATCTACTCGCTGGGTAGGTCCCCAGGGAAGCCGAGACATTCCTCTCATCCTCTGGTCCGAGGGTGAGGGGAGCTGTGGCGCTCTCTTGCTTATTAGCTATAGGTTGTGGGCAAGATGTCTGGGTCTCCTCCAGTGATAGTCCCTGCCGCGCAGGGTGGCCGTGAGAACCATGTGAGGGATGCTTCACAAAGCATAATTGCTATTATTGGACTTACAAAAGTGATCTTGCATCATTTACTTTAAACTGTTTGCTGATAAACAATTATGATGCGAAGATACCTCCATCCCTCTCAGGGAAGGTGTGGGGTGAATTGGTTCTGAGCATCTCCAGGGAGCTATGCCACGTATGTGAGGCTGGAGGTGGGCCCGGGAGGGCAGCCAGACCCCCGCCACACACAGGTGTAGGGCACACCGGGCCCTCTGCAGGCGCCAGGCCCAAGCTGCCCAAACCAAGCCCTCAGCCTGGGTATCTGGGTAATCTGGTGACCCTTCTACGTGCCCAGCAAGTGTCCAGAAGCGAGGCCCTCAGCCTTCCCCACGGAACAGTGTCTGGGTGGAGAGCTTTCCCCAGAGGAGCCCAGAGCAGCTGCTGAGTGAGTGAACACTGCATGGAAGCCTGCGGCTTTGTCGAGATCTTTCGGGTGCACCTGCCCAGCAACCAGACTCTCGAGAAAGGAAGGAAGCCTCGTGTTTTCTGGGGCCAGTCTGAAAGGCTAAGGTGGGGGCAGGGGGGGTGAGGAGAGTGGGAAGAAGAAGGTTCTGGAAGGGAGGGCTTGTAGAGGAAGCACCTCAGATTATGAGAAGTTGGAGAGTCCTAGGCACCTCCATCTGGCTCTCCAGACCTGGAGGGTCAAGGGGGTTAGTGAGAGTCAGTATTTACACGTCAAGACCTGCATTTCCAGCTCACTGACGACAAGCGAGAGGCCTCAAAAGACCCCTCAGACTGTCCTTTCCTAGGAGTTCTTGCCTGTGACCCTGTTGGCGCTGTTTTCATCTCGTTCCATCTTTGGTTAAATCCCTTATCAGAAGGGCTCTGCTGATAGCAGTGGATCGTTATTTCTTCGTTTTCTTGTTTGCAGGCTAGTCTACCCATTGTGACCCCTGCCAACTCCCAGCTCAGAGCTGTGTGTGAGAAGACAGGGGAGGCTGAGCCGCCAGAAGGGCAGCAAGAGGGGGTCATGCTGTGGGCAGGCCTGCTCGGGTCCCCACCCCAGCCAGCGTCCTGCTCCCCCCGCACCCCTGGCCTCCAGCACGGACGGCCGGCCTGCTCCCCGAGCTTCACGTGCTTCTGCTTCCTGCTTCCCACTGGGTCGTCTCCTGGTACTGGCACAGAGAAGATGCCCACACCTCGCAGGCCAACAGGCCTCTCAGACAGCTCTCTCCCCTTCCTTTCCCTGCACAAGACTGACTGGGCAGCCTCCGGGGTGGCCTGACTTCAGGGGTAGCAGAGGGTCCCTGTCCCCTCCTCAAGGTCTCCCCTCTGAGCTACTCCATGGACCTGGCATTGCCACTTCCTCACTCACCACTTTCTGGTAAAGCACAGATGCCCCGAGTACAAAAAGGTAAAGTATTACCCTAAAGTATTACTCCTAAAGCTGTCTGGAAAAACACTATCATTCCTGTCTTGAAAAACCAGGATGAGAGTGGTTAAGCAGCCTGTAGTACAGTCCTGGGGGCACCTGACCTGGGGTCGGTGAGCTGAGAGGGGTGGGAGTGTGGGAAGGTATGGGGAAAGAAGGGAGAACTAACGTTAGGTGGGCATGAGAACAAGGACACTTGTTCACAGCGTCCAGGACATTCGGTGCACACGACAAGGCTGTGAGCTAGACCTTGCAACTGGGCCTCGTGTGACTCACAAGAAACCAAGGTCAGAGAAGGATCAGAGACGGTTAGGAGAGGGCTAGAAAGCAGTGGACAGATCCCTAACCGCCGCCCGGGGCTGCTGACTTGTTCCCTACGCCATGCTGCTTTCCCATGGAGGAGTGTGCACACACACTTGTGTGCGTAAAAAGGCAGGTGCTGGGCCACAGACCCCGCCGGGCTGAGAGGGGAGCATGAATGAGGCCAGGTTCTGCAGAGCCTTGCACATAGAAAGCGCAGCAAACGGCTATAGTCGCTAGAACCTAGTGGACTCTCTGCTGGCGTTCCGGGAGCTCCAACTGCTTCCCGATAATGCTGGCTCCATCGCAAGTTTCCTAAGGAAACTGCTGCCTTCTGCTCTTTGTGGGACCCACGGCTGGACTGTCCCTGGACCCCATCCCTGAGGTGTTTGATCTGGGGTTGCTAAATATTGCCAGTGAGATGGGTATGCTTGAGGAAGGCCTGTCTTATCACCCCATGCAGCACGGCCTGGACAAAGGGATCAGAGACAGTTAGCAGGCTTATGGTATGGTGGTGACAGAGAGAAGGAGACAGAGGTGACGAGATAAAGAGTCTAGAGGGCCAGGTGGCCAGAAGGTGCGGAGTGAAACAGCAGGTGGCTCGGGAGACAGGGTTGGGGCTCAGAAGGGCTGGGGGCCAGTGGGCAGCCCTGCCAGGCCTCTCCTCTCTCCAGTGGGCACCCTCTCACTTTGCTGTTCTAGAGAGGGACACTCAGTATCCAGAGGGGGCCCTTTTGTTCCCAGGCCCAGGGACAGACAGGAGAGAGGGATGGAAAGAGAACTCGAGGAAAGGAAAGGCTGGAGGCAGGCTGGCCTGGGAAGTCCCTTCTGCTAACCCCGGGCCAAGCCAGGCCAGCTCCTGCCAACCTCAGGCCGCGGGTTGGGC
>NW_011494910.1:3158421-3165545 GCF_000754665.1 Bison bison bison | reverse complement strand
GGGTGGGGTGGGGTGGGGTGGGGGTAGCCAGGGGGTGAAGACCAGTTCCCAGGAAATGGGGACAGCTGCAACTCAACGAACATTGGGTTTGCATCCCAGGCCGCTCACCCTCCCCAGCTGTTTCAGTGGGGCTGTGCCCGGTCATTCCAAAAATCACCCTGAACAAATTTCTTTAGGATGGTAATGTTGCTGTCAGGAAAAAAGGAGTCCTAGAGACATCCTAGAGCCAGACTGAAATATACTAATTGGCCTGGTCACAATGATTTGGTCAAGGGTCGCTTCTAAGAAAGTGGGTAATTGAAAATTACAGAATAACAATGTCATTCCCTGGTGGCTCAGAGAGTAAAAGATCTGCCTGCAATGCACGATACCTGCGTTTGATCCCTCAAGAAGGGAGTGGCAACCCACTCCAGGATTCTTGCCTGAAGAATTCCATGGACAGCAGAGCCTGGTGGGCTACAATGCATGGGGTTGCAAAGAGTAAGACACGACTGAGCGACTAACACTTTGCACTTTTCTTCAAGGTCACTGCCGCTTTGGCAGCATGAATGTGTTTGTAATCAGAAGACTGGTCCTAGGCCCACCTTTGCCAGTTCCCAGGGGGTGGCTCGGGGCAAGGCATTTACACTTAGCCCTTCTGAGCCTCAGTTTCTCTGCTGTATGTCGAGGATGGTGAGCGCCTCCTTGCAAGGCTCCTGTGCGGAGGGAGTGAGATGTCCGCTTGTCCCCCTCTGCTTAGCTGTCCGCCTCCCTCGTTCAGCCATCTGCAGCTCACCTGCAGGTCCCGGGCTGCCCCAGGGGGACACACCAGCCCACTCGGCATTCAGGGTCAGAGGCTTGGAGCCAGCTCTTGCTTGATCCCTGGCCCTGCCCCTGGTTCCTGCTGCCAGGCCCTCGGGTGATCCTGCGAGGCTGGCCCGGAAACTGCCAGAGTGGCACCAAGGACCGAAGAGCCCTACCCTCATTTTACACATCGGGAGGCGGGCCCAGATGAGAGAGGTGTGAGACAGGCCCCGCGGGGACCCAGCTTCTGACCACAACCCGGGAGAAGGCCAGTGTGGTGTCACTGCCTGTCCCTCCCTGGCCTGGGTTCTGAAGCCAGTGCAGGCCAGTGGAAAGAAGGGCCCCGGTCCCCCAAGACAGTCTGGGGAGCCCTTCCTCAGGAAGCCGGAGAAATGTCCAAGTTACTTATTAACGGCCCCACACAGGAGGTACAGACCGGGGCGGGAGCAGAGTCAGGCCCTCTCGGCGGGCAGTGCTGAGCTGCCGCCCCCCTTGGCCACGTGACCTTGAGCACGGCTGACTGCTCAGCCCGGGGCTTGGCCTTGCCCAGAGGGCACCTGTGACCCCCGTGCACCTGCACTGGCCTTTCTGGTTCTGTGATAAGAGGCGGGGCTGCCTGGCTCTGAAACAGGGGAAGGGCTTGAACAGGCAGATGTCAGCCAGGGTCCCACCCCCGACTGCCTGGGTGTGGGGAAGAATGCGGCCACATTCCCTTCACAGTTCTACTGCAAGGGAGTCCCTCTGTCCACCTTGGACAAGCTCCTCCCCGAAGGGCAAGGGGCAGAAGGCAGACCCAGGAGGCGTCAGAGGCATCCAGACCTTCTCCACCCCCACAGGGGCAAGGGCGGGCTGCAGACTCTGCTCCAGCCTGGGAGAAAGGGCAGGGCTGACACCCAGAAGGAGGGGCAGGGGAAAGCCCTCCAGCAGGGTCACCCCCACACTCACACCCCTGCCTGTTTGACACCCTCTGCTAAGGCTGAGGGGACCCTGAAGGAGGAACAAGGGAGCCTGACTTGGGAGGGATCTCAGCCAAAGGCAGCTGCCCTGTTAGCCCCAGATCAGGGCAGCACCCTCGCGCGACGACGTCCCCTGGCCTGGCGGGTGCTGGGCCCACACGGAGTGCCCCCTGCACACCGGTTAAACTTGTAGCCCTGTCTGCCTGAAACACCTCTCCCCACATTCTTTGCTTGCACGGCTCTCTCCTGCAGTCAGGTGTCAGCTCAGAGAGGTCTTCCCCACAGAGCTAAAGTAACCCCAACTCTGTAACTCCACGTCCTTACCTTGCTTTATTTCCTTCATCTCACCAAAATAGTCTTCCAGAATGTAAGCACCCTAGGAGCAGGGACCTGTGTCATATTCACCCTGAAAACAGGGTCTAGCTCAAGAGATATTTGTTAAATTACTGAATTAAAGGCTAGGATGGGTTTTGAGATTTTTTTTAATTAAAAAATATTGAGATAATTTACATGCCATAAACTATCTATTTAAAGCACACAGTTAAGTGTTTTTTCAAAAATGTATTCAGAGTTATGAACTCATCACCATGATCTACGAGCATTTATATCACCCCCAGAAGAAACCCTTCACCCATTAGCAGTCACTCCCTGTTCTTCTCTGCACGAACCCTTAGCCCTAAGAAACTACTCATTTACCTTCTGTCTCTAGCTGCTGCTAAATCGCTTCAGTCGTGTCCGACTCTGTGCGACCCCATAGACGGCAGCCCACCAGGCTCCCCCGTCCCTGGGATTCTCCAGGCAAGACCACTGGAGTGGGTTGCCATTTCCTTCTCCAGTGCATGAAAGTGAAAAGTGAAAGTGAAGTCGCTCAGTCGTTCCCGACTCTTAGTGACCCCATGGACTGGAGCCTACCAGGCTCCTCCGTCCATGGGATTTTCCAGGCAAGAGTACTGGAGTGGGGTGCCATTTCCTTCTCCAATGCATGAAATTGAAGACGCTCAGTCGTGTCCGACTCCATGGACTGCAGCCTATGCTCCTCCGTCCATGGGATTTTCCAGGCAAGAGTACTGGAGTGGGTTGCCATTGCTGTCTCTAAAGATTTTCCCAACTCTGGACTTTCATGAAAATGGCACCATAAGAGTGGTCTCCTGTGACGGGCCTCTTTCACTTAGCATAACGTTGTCAAAGATCACCCACTTATAGGATGAGTCAGTTCTTCATGCCTTTTTATGACTGAATCATATTCCATTGTGTGGACAGACCACATTTTGTTTGCCCATCCATCTGCAGATAAACATTTGGCTGTTATGAATAGCCACTATGATCCTATAGGATGCTGCTATGAACATTCATGTACAAGTTTTTGTGTGGACATGTTTTCAGTTCTTTGAAGAATATACCTAGGAGTGAAACTGTTGGGCCAGATGCTATCTCCCGTGGAGACAGATTTTTCAAGCTCAGGTCTGCTGCATGCTGGAAGGTGGACAAGCTGCTGGCGGGAGAGGAGGAGGCTTTCTAGATGGGAGACCAACCCGGGCCTGGCTCAGAGAAGGGGACTGGCTTTCGCACTGTGTTCCCAGGACCGCGGGGAGCCAGCATCCTGGGGAAGTAGGTCAGAGAGTGGCCTGGGGAAATGGCCACGGAGACCGGGTTCCATGCAGTGGGCAGGGAGAGTCAGAGGTGGGTCTTGGGAAGGTGGGACTTGTAAGAAATTGAGGGAAAAAAAGAAAGGTAGAGAAAAAGATAGTTAATAGAGCAAAGAGAAGACGAATTCAAGCCTTCAATTAAGAGCACACACGCAGAGGAGACACCCAGGCAAGGCTGGGGAAAGTTTGGGGAAGCTCTGAAAGTCATTTATCTGCCCTGATATCTTTGAGATCAAGGGGTCTCCCAAACTGCCCAGGGTTGTAAGACAGGTCCCCGTGAAACCAGGAACAAAACCCCAACCTTTTGTCTAAATACCCACCCCTTCTTCCTGTCTGACAAAGCACATATCTACACACCCTGCCAGCTAGGTGGCTTTGGGTTTTTTTCTGAAAAGTTTCCTGCTCTTGATAAGATTTCTCTAAGGAAGGTTGTGTCCAGCTTCTTCTAGCCCTAAACACACCCTTCTCCCCTCTCGGCCTACATGTAGTGCTTGCTTCGAGCTCTCCAACTGTGTCAGAAAAGAGGGAGAGCTGGTCCCCCCAAGAAGAGGGCGCCTGCCCTCCTCTGCACCCATGCTGATGTTGAGGCTCTCCACACCCAGTCCCTCCAGAGCACGTTCTCGTGGAGGCAACCAGAGAGCCAATTCAGCCCTGCTCCTCAGTGCAGGCCAAGGACTGGGCAGGACCCGAGCAGGAGCTGCTCTGACTCTCCCCTCCCTGGCGTGTGCCATCCCACACTTTCCTCACTCCCTCGCAACAGCTGGCCCTCCCGTCCCAGTTTGTTAAACCAACTCCCCCACTGCAGAACTAGCAGCACACTGGCAGTAATCACTTAAGCGGAAAAGCACTAGCAGCCGTATTAGCATTTTAGCTCTGGTGAGGCCCCAAGGAGTCGAGGCTGAGAGGCCAATTTCAGGCTGGCAGAGGTTCTGTTTGCTTTGAGGGATGGAGGATTGTGATGAGCTGTCCAGCTCTTCTAGGTAGGTGATGACTCCTGTCTGCGCACAGGCCACTCCTGTGACCTCCCTCTACTTCCACTGACGTCTACTTTGCTCTTAACCAAGGGACAGGATTAGGACATGTTGTCTTGCAGTGGGAGGACTGAGGTTCACAATTAAAACCTGAATCACAGATGGGACATACTCCCCCTGCCCTACCCGACCCCCACCCCTCACTCCCAGCAGGAGGTCCCAGAAGGCCACAGTTTCCTCCCTGGGAGTGTCCGCTTAAGAATACTCGGCCCATGAGTATGGACTGTATGCCTCTGCCTGGAGAGTATACGGTATAACTTGTACCCTGCAGAGCTGAAGCTGACTACTATGAGTCAGCTTGCTTTTTTATGAAAAAGCAAGAGGCATTTCCAAACTATATGGTTCTAGACACAAATGTGTGGGTTCATATCCTGGCCAGCTTAATAGCTCTGTGACCTGGGGCATGTTTCTTAACCTCCCTGTGATTTGGCCTCTTTCCGCACAAAATGAAGATAATAGACCTTATCTACTGGATTGTCGTGAAGGTTAAATGAGTTGATACAAGAACGTTACTAAGAAAGAAGTTACAGGCTTGTGTGCTCAGCCATGCCTGACTCTTTGACAGCCTGTCAGGCTCCTCTGTCCAAGGAATATTCCTGGCAAAATACTGGACTGGATTGCCATTTCCTTCTCCAGGTGATCTTCCCAACCCAGGGATCGAACCTGTGTCTCATGCATTAGCAGGTGGATTCTTTACCACCACGCCACCTCAGAAGCCCAAGTAAGAACAGTGCTTGGCATGGCCTAAATGCTCAAAAAAACAAATTATTATTGCTACCATGATTATCCTCCTTTTCCCTGAGCCAGTTTCCTGTGCCAAGACCCTTCCCACTGCCTGTTTAGAGCCCCTTGTTGAGTAAGGAGCCCTGAGGGAGGTCCTGAGCAGGTAAGGAAGAGCCGGCCCAATTGGGTGTGTATCTTTGCTGTTCTCGCAAATCCTGGCATGCCAACCTGCCGTTCAGAATTATCCTCATTCCCCTTCCTGTTCTTTGCCCTACACAGGTTTCTAAAAAGTTCCAGGTAAGGGAGCTTTTGTAAGTCAAAATACTTAAAAACAAAAACAGAAAAATACCCTGAATGATTTCTAATGAAACCTGTAGGCAGAATCAGAAAGAATCTTGAGCTTTTTCTTAAGATTTTCTGAGTTCTCCACACATCCACTCTTGTACAAAACCCACAGAAACACTAGTGTCCATAAGGATACTTGCTTCTTAAGAGGAGACTTCTTTGGTTTACAAGAGGATTTTGGCCATGGGGATAATCACTCATGAATTGATGATGTTTGGTCAGCTGGGTGGCATAAAGTGGGATCTCCATGCATGGACACTGTGCTCCTCCCCATCAGCTCTAGGGGACCCACCTCACAGACACTTGTAGCAGTGAGCTGAAGAGCAGAGCTTCGGCCCAGAATCCCACCCCCACATCCCCCCAGAGGCTTCCACTGTGGCTTGGTTCCCAGGCTTCTGCTTGTCTGAGGCCATGCAGTCCAGGAAACCACCCAGCCAGAGACCACGACTAGGGACGCCTCCAGCAGCCTCTGGCTCGCAAGTCATCCAGCCCCTGCTTGGGTCTCCTCTCCCCGGTGCCCCAGGAGAGTGGATCCTGCCGCCTTTCCAAAGGGCTGCATGGAGGTGGCCCTGTCAAATTCAAGCCTGGAGAATGAGGCTCTGCAATAGTAGGCAAAGGGGAGCCTCTGGGGGCCATGCCAGACAGAGCTCAGAGCCCTGCCCTGGGGCAGACAGCGGGCAGGAGTAACATGGGGTGGGAGAAGCAGAGGGGGACCCCAGGCCAGAGATGGAGGGTCACCTCACTAAGCTACGGGTGGGTCACCCTGCACCTCCCCTTCGGTGAACTCAGAGCTAAGGTCCTGCTTGTCTCAGAGCCAGAAGGGTGCTGCCTGCAGAGGCCAATGCAGGAACCCTGGCGCCCCCAGGAGCAGGACCACACAGGACCCACCAGCCCCGTGGTCACCGGGGAAGGGACACCCTTTGTTGGCTGCTGTGGAGCTCAGGATCTGAGCGGAGCCCGCCCCAGGGCACTCTGTCCAGCTGCAGCCAGCCGTGGCACTGGGCACAGCCCCTGAGGTCCAGTCCCTCTCCTGCCACCTCACTTCCAATTCCGCCCCCGGCGGCAGGGGCTACGGACAGACCTCAAACCGATTGTGCCAGAGGCGACCCCGCGGCCTTTGGGAGCTCGCTGCCACTCTCCCTAGGGGGTTGGGGTGGGATAAGCAGGATGAGGGCTGGGTCTGTGAGTAAGGGCAAATAAATAATCCAGAAGTCACCTTCAGTCTCCGGAGAGTTTTGGGGAGAGAGCTGGGGAGAGGGGGTAGGGAGGCAGCCCTCCGGCTAAGGTAGGGCACCGCTGGCGGGGCGGGGAGGGGTGATCGCGGCCTTCCGGAGGCAGGGATGACCCCCGGCGCGAGCCTCGCAGAAGGCAGAACGAGGGCGACGGGAAGGGCCGGGGGCTGGCACTCACGTCCTCTTGAAGACGCCCCCGAGGGCGCTGCCCAGCAGGAGGCAGAACTGCTGCGAGAAGAAGACCCAGGAGATCTCGGGCAGCGAGCTGCGCGTCTGGCAGCGCAGGTCCAGCAGCGTGGGCCCCAGGAAGGCGATGCACAGGCCGAAGCTGAAGAAGACGCTCCAGTAGGTGAGCGTGGGCTGCAGGTTGCGGCGGAGCAGCCCCGATACCCGGACGTCGCAGCCCAT
>NW_011494910.1:3145363-3158083 GCF_000754665.1 Bison bison bison | reverse complement strand
ACTTGTCACCCCCCCACCCCGTCCCCCATCCAGCTCCGTGTCTTTCCAGTCTCCTTATCCGGCCCCGCAGGGTCGGAGGGCCCTGGACGCCCATTGGCGAACTGGGCAAACTGAGAGCCTGAGACGCCCAGTAAGGACACCCGGAGGCTGGCGAGCGGGGTCTTCCGGCGCTTCTCTGAGGCTGGAGCTGCCAGCCCTCCGCAGACAGCGTTCTGGCCTGTGCTTTCATAGTGAAGGGACCCCGATCCCTCCCCACTAAACTAGGGGCTTCACTGATGGACTTCGGGCATCCGACAGCGCCCGGTCTCCCCCTGGAATAGAAGGCAAAATCTCCTGCATACGTTGTTTTTTTTTTTTTTTTTTCCTAGGCAGAGTATTCCTGGCTTTCACCAGAAAGGTAATCGCTCTAAGCTCAGCAGAAGGGCCTGAGACACATCTCCTTGGTGCCCTGTCCAGGTGGGATGGAGGAACACATCTCTCTCCTTTCCTCCTTATTGAGAAGGGGGCGAGAGGAGGGTGGGAAGAGCAGGGTAGTGACTTGGAGGCATTCTAAAATCGTCCTCGAGGGAAAGAAAAAAAGAGTTTTGGGGGAAATTGCTTTTTTTTTTTCTTCACTGGAAGAAGAGCTGGCTGGGGGGTGGAGTGGGAGGGTGTTAAACTCCAGACTGGGAGTCCTTCCAGGAGCCTGCAGTTGACACAGGCTGTTACTCCCCCCCAGTGGCCGTGTGGCTGTTGGGTCCTGTGTGGTCCTGCTCATGAGGGAGCCAGGCACCTGTCCTGCACTGACCTCTGGGGCAGAGCAGAAAGGCCCCTCAGGTCACCTTGACCCAGGCGCTCTAGCGGTGGCAGGAGCCATGATGTCATGGCCGCTCGCCGGGCACAGGGCACCAAGGCTGAAAGGGCCGAGGTGGTCAGGGAGTGGGTGTCCCCACGCTGCTTCGACGTGTGGTGGAGGCAGCCAGCTTCCCTTGCACGTGCCTGTCCCCTCTCACTGGGCACCCTAGCGTCTGCTCCGTCCTCCCAGGGTGGGGAGCCCCAGGGTCCCTCTGGCTTGGTTGTCTATAGTTGATGGTAGTGATTATGTTGGGCCTGCACAGTACTTGCAATTAAGTAAAATGTTATCCTCTGGGGAGGGGGGAGAAAAATAATTGAGTCCTCTCTGCCACTCTCAAAGAATTCCAGAAGCTCAGAGTTGGAAGGAGCTATCTCCAGTTGAGTCCCCTGTCCCCACCCCATCAGTGCTGATAAATGCTCATCAGTACAGTGCTTGACTGGTGCCTCTTAGTGACAGGAACCTCACTTATCATTTCCGGGGGTCTGCTTCCAGTTAGAGTCAGCTCTGGTTGTAGGAAAGGTTTTATGCTGAACTGAAATGCTTCTCCCTGTGGCTCCCCACTGCCACCCACAGGACAAGTCTAAGTGCTTTGTGCATGCTAGTCCTTCACACACATAATGACCTCACCCCCACACTTGGCTTCTGCAGCCCAGATGTTTGAAATTCTTTCATAATTCTCTTAGACGGTACTTCCCAGTTATATCATCCTACTGGTTCAGCTCTGGACACTGACTCTGATACAGTGAGGAAGTCCACAGTGTCTGGAATGCTAGAAGCTTTCTATAACTTGATCTGGGGGGTGGTTACACAGTTGTGAACATATAAATATTATACCCCACCTTGAATGCAGCACCCAGTCACCTTACAGTCAAATCTTTCTGCCTTCCTTCTTTCCTTCCTTCCTTTCTTCCTTCCTTAGGTGTGAGGCCCTTGAGCAGAGACAAAGAGGTAAGGAAACAAATAATAATGTACATTCTATAATAGGAGTGCTTTGAGAGCCTAGGGGAGAGGGAAGACAGTTCTGCCTGGGAAGGCTTCATGGAGCAGGTGATTACTAAACTGGATCTGGAAGGGCACATGTGAAAAAGTTTTGCTTATGTGCTCTTTCTTCTCTTTCTCTGTCTCATCTGTTTTCCAGCACCATCACATTGTCTACCTCCTCCAGGAAGCTTTCTCAGAAAAATATCTATCTAGCTCCCAAGTCCCAGCAAGCCCCCTCCACTCCTTTTGCCCTACAGTCTTTGTAATGTCAGCTGTTACATTTCACCAAGTGCTAGCTTCCTGTTCCTGCCACCCTGCCTCTCCTGCGGCCAATTAAACAGTGAGTTCTTAAGGACTACAACTATATTTGCCTCTAACTCCCCACCTTTGCCTTCTTTGGGATCGGAGTGAAAACTGACTTTTCCAGTTCTGTGGCCACTGCCGAGTTTTCCAAATTTGCTGGCATATTGAGTGCAGCACTTTAACAGTATCATCTTTTAGGATTTGAAAGAGCTCATCTGGAAGTCCATCACCTCCACTAGCTTTTTTTGCCGTGATGCTTCCTAAGGCCCACTTGACTTCACACTCTAAGATGTATAATCATAAGGGGTTTGATTTAGGTCATACCTGAATGGCCTAGTGGTTTTCCCTACTTTCTTCAATTTAAGTCTGAATTTGGTAATAAGGAGTTCATGATCTGAGCCACAGTCAGCTCCTGGTCTTGTTTCTGCTGACTGCTGATAGAGCTTCTCCATCTTTGGCTGCAAAGAATATAATCAGTCCAATTTCAGTGTTGGCCATCTGGTGATGTCCATGTGTAGAGTCTTCTCTTGTGTTGTTGGAGAGGGTGTTTGCTATGACCAGTGCGTTCTCTTGGCAAAAGTCTGTTAGCTTTTTCCCTGCTTCATTTTGTACTCCAAGGCCAAACTTGCCTGTTACTCCAGGTATTTTTTGACTTCCTACTTTTGCATTCCATTCCTCTATGATGAAAAGGACATCTTTTTTTGGTGTTAGTTCTAGAAGGTCTCGGAGAAGGCAATGGCACCCCACTCCAGTACTCTTGCCTGGAAAATCCCATGGACAGAGGGGCCTGGTAGGCTGCAGTCCGTGGGGTCACTGAGGGTCGGACACGACTGAGCAACTTCGCTTTCACTTTTCACTTTCATGCATTGGAGAAGGAAATGGCAACCCACTCCAGTGTTCTTGCCTGGAGAATCCCAGGGACAGGGGAGCCTGGTGGGCTGCCATCTATGGGGTCGCACAGAGTCGGGCACGACTGAAGTGACTTAGCAGCAGCAGCAGCAGCTAGAAGGTCTTGTAGGTCTTCAGAGAACTGTTCAACTTCAGCTTCTTCAGCATTAGTGGTTGGGGCATAGACTTGGATTACTGTGATATTGAATGGTTTGTCTTGGAAACAAACGGAGATCATTGTCATTTTTGAGATTGCACCCAAGTACTGCATTTCAGACTCTTTTGTTGACTATGAGGGCTACTCCATTTCTTCTAAAGGATTCTTGCCCACAGTCGTAGATATATGGTCATCGGAATTAAATTCGCCCATTCCAGTCCATTTTAGTTCACTGATTCCTAAAATATCGTTGTTCACTCTTGCCATTTCCTGTTAGACCACTTCCAATTTATCTTGATTCATGGACCTAACATTCCAGGTTCCTATTCAATATTGTTCTTTACAGCATTGGACTTTACTTTCACCACCAGACACGTCCACGACTGGGTGTTGTTTCCTTTTTGGCCCAGCCTCTTCATTCCTTCTGGAGCTATTGGGGAGTTCATCTTTCAATGTCATATCTTTCTGCCTTTTCATACTATCCATGGGGTTCTCAAGGCAAGAAAGCTGAAGTGGTTTGCCATTCCCTTCTCCAGTGGACCATATTTTGTCAGAACTCTCCACCATGACCCATCTGTCTTGGGTGGCCCTACACGGCATAGATCATAGTTTCACTGAGTTAGGCGAGGCTGTGGTCCATGTGATCAGATTGGTTAGTTTCCTGTGATTGTGGTTTTCATTCTGTCTGCCCTCTGATGGATGAAGATAAGAGGCTTGTGGATCCTTCCTGATGGGAGGGACTGGCTGCAGGGAAAACTGGGTCTTGCTCTGGTGGGCAAGGACATGCTCAGTAAATCTTTAATCCAATTTTCTGCTGATGGGTGGGGCTGTGTTCCCTCCCTGTAGTTTGATCTGAGGCCAAACTTTGGTGGAGGTAATGGCAATAATGGTGACCTCCTTCCAGAGGACGGAGCCTCCCAGGACTGCTGTAGTCAGTGCTCTGACCCCATGGAAGGCCACAGTCAACCCACATCTCCATCAGAGACTCTGGACGCTCACGGGTAAGGCTGGCTCAGTCTCTTGTGGGGTCAGTGATCTCCAGAGATCAAATTTCCAACATCTGTTGGACCATAGAAAAGCAAGAGAATTCCAGAAAAACATCTACTTCTGCTTTGTTGATTACACTAAAGTCTTTGACTATGTGGATCACAACAAACTGTGGAAAATTCTTAAAGAGATAGGAATACCAAACCACCTTACCTGCTTCCTGCAAAACCTGTATGTAGGTCAAGAAGCAACAGTTAGAACCAGACATGGAACAACGGACTGGTTCAAAATTGGGAAAGGAGTACATCAAGGCTGTGTATTGTTACCCTGCTTCAGTTCAGTTCAGTTCAGTCACTCAGTCGTGTCCGACTCTATGACTCCATGGACTGCAGCATGCCAGGCTTCCCAGTACATCACCAACTCTCAGAGCTTGCTCAAACCATCTCATCCTCTGTCATCCCCTTCTCCTCCCACCTTAAATCTTTCCCAGCATCAGGATCTTTTCAAATGAGTCAGTTCTTCGAATCAGGTGACCAAAGTTTTGGAATTTCAGCTTCAGCATCAGTCCTTCCAAAGAATATTCAGGAATGATTTCCTTTAGGATTGACTGATTGGATCTCCTTGCAGTCCCAGGGACTCTCAAGAGTCTTCTCTAATGCCACAGTTCAAAAGCATCAATTCTTTGGCATTCAGCTTTCTTTATGGTTCAACTCTCACGTCCATATATGACTACTGGAAAAACCATAGCTTTGACTAGACAGACCTTTGTTAGTCACCCTGCTTATTTTACTTATATGCAGAGTACATCATGTGAAATGCCAAGCTGCATGAAGCACAAGCTGGAATCAAGATTGCTGGGAGAAATATCAGTAACCTCAGATATGCAGATGACACCACTCTTATGGCAGAAAGTGAAGCAGAACTAAAGAGCCTCTTGATGAAAATGAAAGAGGAGAGTGAAAAAGCTGGCTTAAAACTCAACATTCAGAAAGCTAAGATCATAGCATCCAGTCCCATCACTTCATGGCAAATAGATGGGGAAACAATGGAAACAATGTCAGGCTTTTTTTTCTTGGGTTCCAAAATCGCTGCAGATGGGCAGCCATGAGATTAAAAGACTCTTGCTCCTTGGAAGAAAAGCTATGATCAACCTAGACAACATTTTAAAAAGCAGAGACATTACTTTGCCAAAAAAGTTCTGTCTAGTCAAAGCTTTGGCTTTTCCAGTAGTCATGTATGGATATGAGAGTTGGTCCTTGAAGAAGGCTGAGTGCTGAAGAATTGATGCTTTTGAACTGTGGTGTTGGAGAAGACTCTTGGACTGCAAGGAGATCAAACTAGTCAGTCCTAAAGGAAATCAAGAAGACTCTTGAGAGTCCCTTGGACTGTAAGGAGATCAAACCAGTCAATCCTAAAGGAAATCAACCCTGAATATTCATTAGAAGGACTGATGCTGAAGCTGAAGTTCCAATACTTTGGCCACCTGATGCGAAGCGCTGGCTTATTAGAAAAGATCCTGATGCTGGGAAAGATTGAAGGCAGGAGGAGAAGAGGGCAACAGAGGATGAGATGGTTGCGTGGCATCACTGACACAATGGACATGAGTTTGAGCAAGCTCTGGGAGATGGTGAAGGACAGTGAAGCCTGGCATGCTGCATCCAGTCCATGGGGTTGCAGAGTAGGACATGACTGAGTGAGTGAACAACAGCACCCTTGCCTTATGCCTCACAGAACACCTTGCAGCTAACAAGCCCTGGATACGTAGCTGTGAACTGAATTATTTACATAACACCTTTTGATTATTTTTTTATTTTCATTTACATATCTTTTCTCCTAGTAATACCGACTTTCCCAAGGGCAGAGTCTGTCTTTTGTGCTGTGTATTCAAATGTCTTGCCCTATCTAGTTACCCTGTGGCCATTCTTAAATTTGAAAGAAAACCTTGGGTAGTCCCAGAGCCATTCTCTGATTTACCTCCTTGTAAATTGGAAAGAAATTACCCCTGTTTCTCACAAGCTTTGGAAAGCAGTTTGAGACCTCAAAATACGAAAAAAGTGACCTGGCAAAAAGAGTGAAGAGTTCTCAGATTCTTGCTTGCAATCTGCTCTTTTGCTTCAAGTGTCACCCTCTCCAGGAAGCTTTCTCTGACTTTCCTAGGGTCCCTCCTTGGGGCTCCCAACGGAAACCATTGATAATGACCTGTTTACTGCTGCTGTTCAAGGCAAGGGTCATGGGGCTTGTTCTTCACTGGGTATGAGGATTGACTCCTGGTGAGAAGTGTTTGCACTGCACTTACTCCTGCCTGCACTTCGAAGTTTACGAGCAATAAACCAGTGGCTTGTCCTGGACTATGGATAGGTGATCTAAATCCTGAGAATACTCAAAGTGAGAGCAAATAAGATAGTGTAACAGTGTGAAGTGAGAGCCAGATGCCCTCACCATGATTCTTCCACACGCATCGCAGCTCCCCAGATGCCTTAGTGTGCAAACCTACAGTGTACATTTTGTTGTTGTTACTGTTTCTATTAGCATTGAAAACCTTAAGTATTACAAAATGGACAAAGAGAAAAGGTCTGATTATAGCAATCTAGAGGGGGAATTCCTGGGACTTAGGCCTATTTCATGCTTGGCAGAATCCTCTATGTGACCACAGAGACCCCCGGTCCCCAGGGCCCTGTGTTCTCTGCTTCCCAGACTCTCATAAAGCTAGGCAGGAGCAACAGAGTTAAGTCTCTGTTCAAGATCATTAAGCATATCCTGCGGTTCCTCTGGCTTTTCCAGGGCATGAGACTGGCCCTCCCCCACTTCTAGATTTTGGCTACTTGTCCACATCCTCACCTGGTTGGCCAGACTGTGGAAAGTGGGTTGGCAGGCTCTGTCTGGGATTGGCATAGGGCGGTTGGCAAATAGCTTGGTACCGAGGACTGCCCCTGGATGACCCAGCCACCCTACCACGCACATAGCAAAGAGCCTTCTTTACCAAGTATCCAGGTGAACTGAGTTTTCATCTTCGTGGACGGTGAAGAAGGTGGTGGCTGCAAGGTGCCAGGAGGGATAGGAGGGACAGGAACAGGCGAAATGGCCCAGAAGCATCTTAAAAATTAGACCAGTGGCCACACATATCCTGGAGAGAATGTTGCATGCTGCTGCTGCTGCTGCTGCTGCTGCTAAGTTGCTCCAGTCGTGTCCAACCCTGTCCGACCCCATAGACAGCAGCCCACCAGGCTCCCCCGTCCCTGGGATTCTCCAGGCAAGAACACTGGAGTGGGTTGCCATTTCCTTCTCCAATGCATGAAAGTGAAAAGTGAAAATGAAGTTGCTCAGTCCTGTCCGACTCTTCGCGACCCCATGGACTGCAGTCTACCAGGCTCCTCTGTCCATGGGATTTTCCAGGCAAGAGTACTGGAGTGGGGTGCCATTGCCTTCTCCAGAGAATGTTGCATAGAACCTGACATTTAGTTGGAGTTAAAAGTGTTAGTTGAAGCTAATCTGACTTTGAAAGTTGAAAGGACTCTCTGAAATTATCTAGTGCAACCTCCCACTCAGAAACAGAATTTTATTTACAGCATCCTTGAAGGTGGCCACAGCTTCAATGTGCTCAGGCTTGATGTCAGAAGAATCTAGTCTAAACTATAAGACCTGTGAAAAATGAGCCTCTGTTCTCTTCCTCTCTAAAATGGGAGGAATAATTCTTCCCTTACTGAGAGAAAATGTAGACATTGTATAACACAGGAGCTAGTACACCAAATTCTCATTAAATGATGATTATTATTATTTTCAACACCAATTCAAACTGCTCTCCTAGTCTTGTACGCTAAAACAGTGGCTAATGAGACCAAGTCTGCCTAAAATTGAGTCCCCATTCTGAGTCCTCTCTGTCTAAAAGTATTCCCCATCTTATCCCTTCTGACCTCAATCCTGTACTAAGCACTAATCACCCAGAGTTAGAGGACTAAAATTGCTGTTGACAATAACATTGTTAATGTACAGACTCAGATGGTTTCTCCAGACAGGATGAGCTAGCAGAGTCCTGGGTCATGGGCCACCAGACCAGAGACTCATAAACCTTAGGCATCCTGACCCCTAAAACTATGAACTATGATTAAGAAATGTCATATGATGATGATTAATCTTTAACTTCCCCTTTAACAACCCCTAACTTAGAGACTTCCCTGGTGGTCCAGTGGTTAAGACTCCATGTTCCCATTGGAGGGGCCTGAGTTTGATCCTTGGTCAGGATCCCACACGCCACAACCAAAGATCCTGTATGCCACAAAGAATGTCGAAGACCCCACGTGCTGCGAATAAGACCCGTGCAGCCAAATAAATAAATAAATATACTTTTTAAAAATTAAAAAAAAAAAAACCTCTTAACTCAAAAGACCCCGTGGGGGTGGATCTGAGGCTTATCTCCCACTCCCTTGTTTGATGCCCTGCAGTAAACCCTGACTTTGCTGCAAATGTCTGCTTTCAGGGGTTGGCTTTCTAAATGGCGGGCTCGTGAGCCCTCTGGCTAGGTTGTAATTTGGCCACCATAAAGGGACCTCCCAGGTTCCTCTGAAGTTAGTGCCTGTGGTCTGCAGCCCTCTGCCACTGTGGAGCTTCCCTTAGCAGATCCAGCAGCTGAGGCTCTTTTGGCCAAGAAATCCAATCAGGGAAGTTCCTTTTGGACCAAGAGTCAGCAACCCTAGGCAGTAGTCCAGGCTTGCAATGAAGGAATGGGTTTTGGATTGGAAGACCTCTATGGTAAAGAACTAGCACAATGGTATGGGCTGAAAACTTTTATGTTTGTAAGTTGATGCCCTCCTAGGTCCATTGCTGGATACGGAAGGATGCATTGGGTTTGATAAAAGTGTGAGCCTGAAACTTCTCTGGTGGCACAGTGGATAAAGAATCCTCCTGCCAGTGCAGGGAACATGGGTTCAATCCCTGTTCTGGGAGGATTCTACATCCTGGGAGTAACAAAGCCTGTGTACCACAACTGTGGAGTGGGCACTCTTGAGCCCACGTGCTGCAACTACTGAAGCCCATACGCCCAAAGCCTGTGCTCCGCCACCAGAGGAGCCGCCTCAGAGAGAAGCCTGCACGCCGTAACGAAGAATAGCCCCCCGCCCCCGCCACAGCAAAGAAAGCCCATGCACAACACGAAGACCCTGTGCAGCCAAAATAAAAACAAATACTTTTTTTTAAAAAAATTATGAGCCTAAGGTTTCTTTTGGAATTGGTTTGGCTTTAAACTTTGGGAATTGGGTTGACTTTTGTCTTATGTGTGGGTCTGTTTGGCGGACTGGGAAACAGAAGTTCATTTTCTAAACATAGCCTTTTAGGATACTGCAAAATTAGACCACCTTTATGTATTGTTCCCCAAAACTGGGTTGCTGACTTAATAAAACATCTTTTCAGTGTTCCAACTCAGGGAACAAGCACTTCTAGGGGGAACTTGCTTTTTTCTACCTGTGCCTTCTCTACATGTAAATGTTCTACCAGGGCTCTCAAGAAATTTTATCTTACTCTTATCTAGACCATCTCCAACTCCTGAGACTGAGAGGGGAAAGGGGAAAAGAGACCCTTTTAAACTTAACTTATTCCAACTGTTATTTATAAACAGATGAGTTTTGTATTATACCTGATTCTTGACTAAGTTTTAAAATGAAGCTATGAGATCTCTGGTTGTGTCTGTCTATAAGTCTGTGTGTGCATCACAAATGTATGTCTTTACATTTTGATAGTATTATCAAAGTTAATTTGTAAGTAAACTATTTCATTGGCTTAAAGGAAATTAAATTCTCAGAAATACAAAAGAAACTAACCTGAATTAATTAAAGTTCACATGATTTGTGAAATATTCAGTATTAAATTGATACCTGATATTATAAAGTTAGTTTAAGCTTGTTGGCTTAACTAATATGGATGTGTCTTTATTTTTTTTTATATTTATTTTATTTATTTAGCTGAGGTGGGTCTTAGTTCTTACATGTGGGATCTAGTTCCCTGACCAGGAATTGAGCCAGGCTTCCTGCACTGGGAGCATGGACTCTTAGCCACTGGACCAGCAGGGAAGTCCCTGATGTCTTAAGAATCATCAACATTAAATATAATACTTTTCTGGTACCTAGGTTTACTGAAAGTCAAATAAGATCATATTTCTTCCTTTCTGCTTTCTCTTTATTTAATTAAGGTATTGTTGATTTGCAATATAATGTAAGTTTCAGATGTACAATGTAGCACTGTGCAATTTTAAAGTTATATTCCATTTATGGTTATTATAAAATATTTGCTTTCCCTGTGCAGTACAATATATCCTTATAGCTTATTTGTTTTGTGGCTGGACCTCTTAATCCCCTGCCTGTATATTGCCCCTCCTCCCATCCCTCTCCCCACTGGTAACCGCTAGTGTGTTGTCTATATTTGTGAGGGATCTTATTGTTTCTGTTACAAAAATTGGTCATTAAGAAAAATAACATGATATAATGAAGTTTTATAAGCAAATTAAATGTAAATGAAATGAGAGTTTTTAGGTAAACTCTTTAGAAATGATTATTTTAGGAATGTCTACTTAAAAGCGGTGTCTCCGGATTTTTAGTGAGTTGAAATTTTAGAGTTTTGCTAAATGAAGTTAACTGATGGGAGTTTATTAAATATCTGGGTCATTCCCAAATAAAATAAGATACTGGAATATTAATAACTGAATGTAGCCTTCCTTTTACAGAAAAGCTAAAGATAGGACTATTAATAAATATTTTGGTGTCATACTGAGATATTTTCTAAAAGAAGGCATGTGTTTTTTGTATTTATAAGTTTGCAGTCTACACAGTGATCACATGAAAGGCAAAAGGTTTATATGACCTGAAGAGAAAGTCAGGTCTACTGAGTTCTCCTCAGTACCGGTAGAATACTAACATAAAAGACAAAAACTGCTTACTTTTAAGTTTTTGCTAGAAACTAGGTTTTTAAAGGTTAAGGATTAGAAATAATATCTCTAATTAAAACTACTAAAAAGTAATAAGGAAAATATTTTTGTATGCAAGAAAAAAGAAGGTATAAGGAATGGAAATGTTTTTTGTTAAGAGAAAAGAAAGTGATTTTGTCCTAAAGCTGATCATTTCTAAATGCAAAAGAAAATAAGGGACAAATTAATATGAATATAGAAAGTATACAAGGTTTATAAGAAAAAAAAAAGAATCATTGGAAGGGAATTCTATGTATGGTCAGGACTGACTAAAATTAGAATACATTTAATTGAATAAATGAATTTTAATATTAAAGATAAGATGGTGCACAACTAGAATTTGTTTCCCCTTTATAAAGAAGACAAAATTTTCTTGGAAAATAGAGCTGCTTTTGATAACATACTGTAAGTTTCTTTACATTTTAAGTGATCGTTATGACTTTATGTATTTGTCTTTGAATTATTTTACTATCACATTGGTTAAGTAAGTATAGTTTCACAGTAAATCATGATTCTACTCTTTCAGGTGTTTTTGTTTTCCAGTTATATATATGAAAGTGAAAGTGTTAGTCCCTCAGTCGTGTCCCACTCTTTGCGATCCCGTGCACTGTAGCACATCAGGTTCCTCTGTCCATGGGATTTCCCAGGCAAGAACACTGGAGTGGGTTGCCATTCGCTTCTTCATGGATCTTCCCAATCGAACCCGGCTCTCCTGCACTCCAGACAGATTCCTTACTATCTGAGCCACCAGGGACTTTTAGTTATATATGTATATATATATATATATATACACACACACACATATATATTAGTTATATATTTATTTATTTATTTTTAATTAAAGGATAATTGCTTTACAATATTGTGCTAGTTTCTGTCATCAGTTCAGTCACTCAGTTGTGTCCGACTCTTTGCGACCCCATGGACTGTAGCACTCCAGGCCTCCCTGTCCATCCCCAACTCCCAGAGTTTACTCAAATTCATGTCCATTGAGTCGGTGATGCCATCCAACTATCTCATCCTCTGTTATCCCCTTCTCCTCCCACCTTCAGTCTTTCCCAGTATCAGGGTCTTTTTCAAATGAGTCAGTTTTTTTGCATCAGATGGCCAAAGTATTGGAGTTTCAGCTTCAACATCAGTCCTTCCAATGAACACCCAGGACTGATTTCCTTTAGGATGAACTGGTTGGATCTCCTTGCAGTCCAAGGGACTCTCAAGAGTCTTCTCCAACACCACAGTTCAAAAGCATCAGTGCTTCAGTGCTCAGCTTTCTTTATAGTCCAACTCACATCCGTACATGACTACTGGAAAACCATAGCTTTGGCTAGACAGACCTTTGTTGGCAAAGTAATGTCTCTGCTTTTTAATATGCTGTCTAGGTTGGTCATAACTTTCCTTCCAAGGAGTAAGCGTCTTTTAATTTCATGGCTGAAGTCACCAACTGCAGTGATTTTGGAGCTCCCCAAAATAAAGTCAGCCACTGTTTCCACTGTTTCCCCATTTATTTGCCATGAAGTGATGGGACCAGATGCCATGATCTTAGTTTTCTGAATGCTGAGTTTTAAGCCAACTTTTTCATGCTCCTCTTTCACTTTCATCAAGAGGCTCTTTAGTTCCTGT
>NW_011494910.1:3138689-3145258 GCF_000754665.1 Bison bison bison | reverse complement strand
CAGCCCAGCATTTCTCATGATGTACTCTGCATATAAGTTAAATAAGCAGGGTGACAATATACAGCCTTGACGTACTCCTTTCCCTATTTGGAACCAGTCTGTTGTTCCATGACCAGTTCTAACTGTTGCTTCCTGACCTGCATACAGATTTCTCAAGAGGCAGGTCAGGTGGTCTGGTATTCCCATCTCTTGAAGAATGTTCCAGAGTTTGTTGTGGTCCACACAGTCAAAAGCTTTGGCATAGTCAATAAAGCAGAAATAGATGTTTTTCTGGAACTTTCTTGCTTTTTCAATGATCCAGCGGATGTTGGCAATTTGATCTCTGGTTTCTCTGCCTTTTCTAAAACCAGCATGAACATCTGGAAGTTCACAGTTCACATATTGTTGAAGCCTGGCTTGGAGAATTTTGAGCATTGCTTTACTAGCATGTGAGATGAGTGCAATTGTGTGGTAGTTTGAGCGTTCTTTGGCATTGCCTTTCTTAGGGACTGGAATAAAAACTGACCTTTTCCAGTCCTGTGGCCACAGCTGAGTTTTTCAAGTTTGCTGGCATATTTAGTGCAGCACTTGCACAGCATCATCTTCCAAGATTTGAAATAGCTCAACTGGAATTCCATCACCTCCACTAGCTTTGTTCGTAGTGATGCTTTCTAAGGCCCACTTGACTTCACATTCCAGGATGTCTGGCTCTAGTTGGTGATCACCCATCATGATTATCTGGTTCATGAAGATCTTTTTTGTACAGTTCTTCTGTGTATTCTTGCCACCTCTTCTTAATATCTTCTGCTTCTGTTAGATCCATACCATTTCTGTCCTTTATTGAGCCTATCTTTGCACGAAATGTTCCCTTGGTGTCTAATTTTCTTGAAAAGATCTCTAGACTTTCCCATTCTACTGTTTTCCTCTATTTCTTTTACTGATCACTGAGGAAGGCTTTCTTATCTCTCCTTGCTATTCTTTGGAACTTTGCATTCAGATGCTTATATCTTTCTTTTTCTCCTTTGCTTTTGCTTCTCTTCTTTTCACAGCTATTTGTGAGGCCTCCTCAGACAATCATTTTGCCTTTTTGCATTTCTTTTCCTTGGGGATGGTCTTGATCCCTGCCTCCTGTCATGAACTTCCATCCATAGTTCTTCAGGCACTCTGTCTGTCAGATCTAAGCCATTGAATCTATTTGTCACTTCTACTGTATAATCATAAGGGATTTGATTTAGGTCACACCTGAATGGCCTGGTGCTTTTCCCTACTTTCTTCAATTTAAGTCTGAATTTGGTAATAAGGAGTTCATGGTCTGTGCCACAGTCAGCTCCTGGTCTTGTTTTTGCTGACTGTATAGAACTTCTCCATCTTTGGCTGCAAAGAATATAATCAATCTGATTTCAGTATTGACCATCTGGTGATGTCCATGTGTAGAGTCTTCTCTTGTGTTGTTGGAAGAGGGTGTTTGCTATGACCAGTACGTTCTCTTGGCAAAACTCTGTTAGCCTTTTCCCTGCTTAAGGCCAAATTTGCCTGTTACTCCAGGTATTTCTTGACTTCCTACTTTTGCATTCCAGTCCCCTATGATGAAAAGGATATCTTTTTTTTGGTGTTAGTTCTAGAAGGTCTTGTAGGTCTTCATAGAACCATTCAACTTCAGCTTCTTCAGCGTTAGTGGTTGGGACATAGACTTGGATTACTATGATATTGAATGGTTTGCCTTGGAAATGAACAGAGATCATTCTGTCGTTTTTGAGATTGCACCCAAGTACTGCATTTTGGACTCTTTTGTTGACTGTGATGGCTACTCCGTTTCTTCTAAGCATCAGTCCTTTCAGTGAATATTCAGGACTGATTTTCTTTAAGTTTTCAGCATGAATCTATACCTATACATTAATTATATTTATTGATTTATTTTTAATTGAAGGATAATTGCTTTACAATATTGTGTTAGTTTCTGTCCTATGTCAGCATGAATCAGCCTTTGGTACACGTTGTTCCCTCTCTCATGAGCCTCCCTCCCACCTCCCACTGCATTCCACCGCTCTAGGTTGTCACAGAGCCCCAATTTAAGTTCCCTGAGTCATACAGCGAATTCCCATTGGCTGTCTATTTTACATGTTGTGGTGCATATGTTTCCATGCTAGCTTCTGCGTTCGTTCCACTCTCTCCCACACATCCCTGCCACGTCCACAGGTCTCTTCTCTAGGTCTGCATCTCCATTGCTGTCCTGCAAATCGGTTCATCAGTACCGTCTGTCTAGATTCCATATGTGTGTTAATAAATTCTCCAGGCCGGGATACTGGAGTGGGTAGCTGTTCCCTTCTCCAGGGGATCTTCCCAACCCAGGGATCAAACCCAGGTCTCCCACATTGCAGGTAGATTCTTTACCAGTTGAGCCACCAAGGAAGCCCATATATGTTAATATTTGTTTTCCTTTTTCTGACTTTCTTCACTCTGTATAATAGGCTCTATCTAGATTCATCCACCTCATTAGAACTGACTCAAATGCATTCCTGTTTATGGCTGAGTAATATTCTGTTGTATATATGTACCACAGCTTCCTTATCCAGTCATCTGTCAATGGACATCTAGGTTGCTTCCATGTCTTAGCTATTGTGAATCTTGCTGCAGTGAGCATTGGGATACATGTGTCTTTTTCAATTATGATTTTCTCAGGGTGTATGCCCAGTAGTGGGATTGTTGGATCATACGGTAGTTTTATTTCTAGTTTTTTAATGACTCTCCATACTGGTCTCCATGCTAACTGCTAAGTCACTTCAGTCGCGTCCGACTCTGTGCGACCCTATGGACGGCAGCCCACCAGGCTCCCCCGTCCCTGGGATTCTCCAGGCAAGAACACTGGAGTGGGTTTCCATTTCCTTCTCCAATGCATGAAAGTGAAAAGTGAAAGTGAAGTCATTCAGTCATGTCCAACTCTTAGCGATCCCATGGACTGCAGCCAACCAGGCTCCTCCGTCCATGGGATTTTCCAGGCAAGAGTACTGGAGTGGGGTGCCATTGCCTTCTCTGCTGGTCTCCATAGCAGCTGTATCAATAAATTCCCACCAACAATGCATGATGGTTGCCTTTTCTTCACACCCTCTCTAGCTTTTCTTCTTTGTAGGTTTTCGATGATGGCCATTCTGACCAGTGTGAGGTGATGTCTCATTGTGGTTTGGATTTGCGTTTCTCTAATAATGAGCGATGTTGAGCATCTTTTCATCTTGTTGTTGTTGTTCAGTTGCTCAGCTGTGTTTGACTCTTTGTGACCCCGTGGACTACAGCACGCCAGGCTTCCCTGTCCTTCACCATCTCCCACAGTTTGCTCAAACTCATGTCCATTGAGTAGGTGATGCCACCCAACCATCTCGTCCCCTTCTCCTCCTGCCTTCTGTCTTTCCCAGCATCAGGGTCTTTTCCAGTGAGTCAGTTCTTCACATCAGGGGGCCAAAGTATTGGAGCTTCAGCTTCAGCATCAGTCCTTCCAATGAATATTCAGGGTTGATTTCCTTTATGATTGATTGGTTTGATCTCCTTGCTGTCCAAGGGACTCTCAAGAGTCTTCTTCAATACCACAGTTTAAAAGTATCAGTTCTTCGGTGCATGGGTTTATCTCTGGGCTTTCTATCTTGTTCCATTGATCTATGTTTCTGGTTTTGTTCCAGTACCATACTGTCTTGATGACTGTAGCTTTGTAGTATAGTCTGAAGTCAGGAGATTGACTCCTCCAGCTCCATTCTTCTTTCTCAAGAGTGCTTTGGTTATCCCGGGGTCTTTTGCATTTCCATACAAACTGTGAAATTTTTTGTTCTAGTTCTGTGAAAAATGCCCTTGGTGATTTGACAGGGATTGCACTGACTCTTGCATTTGTAAATTGCATTTTGTAGTGTAGTTATTTTCACAATATTGATTCTTCCAACCCAGGAACATGGAGTATCTCTCCATCTGTTTATGTCGTCTTTGATTTCTCTCATCAGTGTTGTATAGTTTTCTGTATATAGCTCTTTTATCACCTTATGTAGCTTTATTCCTAGGTATTTTATTCTTTTCTTGCAGTGGTAAATGGGATTGATTCCTTAATTTCTCTTTTTTGATTTTTTGTTGTCATAGGAGTGTATAAGAATGCAAGTGATTTTTATGTATTGATTTTGTATCCTGTGACTTTACTAAATTCACTGATTAGCTCTAGTAATTTTCTGGTAGTATCTTTAGGGTTTTCTATGTATTAGTATCATGTTGTCTGCAAATAGTGAGAGTTTTGTTTCTTCTTTTCCTATCTGGATTCCTTTTATTTCTTTTTCTTTCTGATTGCCATAGTTAGGACTTCCAAAACTATGTTGAATAATAGTGGTAAAAATGGGCGTCCTTGCCTTGTTCCTGATCTTAGAGCAAATGCTTTCAGTTTCTCACCATTGAGAATAATGTTTGCTGTGGGTTTATCATATATAGCCTTTATTATGTTGAGATTCCTTCTATGCGTACTTTTTGAAGTTTTTATCATAAATGGGTGTTGAATTTTGTTGAAAGCTTTTTCTGCATCTATTGAGATTATCATGTGGTTTTTATCTTTCAACTTGTGAATATGGTGTATCACATTGATTGATTTGCATGTGTTGTAGACTTCTTGCCTCCCTGGAGTAAACCTGACTTGATCATAGTGTATGATGTTTTTAATGTGTTGTTGAATTCTGTTCGCTAGAATTTTGTTGAGTATTTTTGCATCTATGTTCTGTATGTCCTGTGTTTTGCATCTATGGCCTGTAATTTTATTTTTTTGTTTTTCTGGTTTTGGTATCAGGGTGATGGTAGCCTCATAGAATGAGTTTGGAAGTGTTCCTTTCTCTTCAGTTTTTTGAAAGAGTTTCAGAAGGATAGTCATTAGCTCTTCTCTAAATGTTTGATAGAATTTACCTGTGAAGTCATCTGGCCCTGGGCATTTGTTTAGGGAGATCTTTTCTTAATCACAGTTTTCAGTGCTTGTGATTGGCTTGTTTGTAATTTCTCTTTCGTCCTGGTTCAGTCTTGGAAGGTTGAACTTCTCTAAGAATCTGTCCATTTCTTCAAGGTTGTCCATTTTATTGGCATGTAGTTGCTCATAATACTCTCTTATGGTCCTTTGTATCTCTGCATTGTCTGTTAACCTCTCCTTTTCTATTCCTAATTTTGTTGATTTGATTCTTCTCCCTTGTTTTCTTGATGAGTCTGGCTAATGGTTTGTCAATTTTGTTTATCTTCTCAAAGAACCAACTTTTAGTTTTATTAATTTTTACTATTGTTTTCTTCATGTTTTTTTCATTTATTTCTGCTCTGATATATATGATTTGTTTCCTTTTAACTTTGGGGGTTTTTGTTGTTGCTGTTGTTCTTCTTTTTCCAGTTGTTTTAGGTTGACTATTTGATATTTTTCTTTTCCTTAAGGTAGGACTGTATTTCTATAAACTTCCCTCTTAGAACTGCTTTTGCTACATCCCATAGATTTTGTTTCATCATGTTTTCACTGTCATTTGTTTATAGGAATTTTTTGATTTCCCTTTTTATTTCTTCAGTAACCTGTTCATTATTTAGAAACATATTGTTTAATCTCCATGTGTTTATGTTTTTAAAAGTTTTTTTCCTTAGCTGATATCTAGTCTCATAGCCTGACTGTTGTAGTCAGAAAAGATGCTTGATATAATTTCAATTTTCTTAAATTTACTGACGCTTGATTTGTTTCCCAAGATGTGGTCTATCCTGGAGAATGTTCCATGCGCACTTGAGAAGAAAGTATTCTTCTGTATTTGGTTGGAATGTCCTAGAGATATCGATTAGGTCCATCTGGTCTGATGTGTCATTTGAGGCTTATGTTTCCTTATTGATTTTCTGTTTTGATGATCTGTCCATTTGTGTAAGTGGGGTGTTAAAGTCCCCTACTATTATTGTTTCTGTCAATTTCCCCTTTTATGTCTCTTAGTGTGCCTTATGTATTGACAGGCTCCTTTGTTGGGTGCATAAATATTTACAATTGTCATGTCTTCTTCTGGGATCGATCCCTTGATCATTATGTAGTGGCCTTCCTTGTCTCTTGTAATGTTTTTTATCTTCAGGTCTGTCTTGTCTGAGATGAGAATTGCTACTCTGGCTTTCTTTTGATTTCCATTCCATTTAATGGAATATCTTTTTCCATCCTCTCACTTTCAGTCTGTATGTGTCTCTAGGTCTGAAGTGGGTCTCTTGTAGACAGCACATATATATATATATGGGTCTCATTTTTGTATCCATTTAGCCAGTCTGTGTCTTTTGGTTGGAATGTTTAATCCATTTACATTTAAAGTAATTATTGATACATATGCTCCTATTGGCATTCTCTTAATTATTTTGGGTTTGTTTTTATAGGTCTTTTCCTTCTTTTGTGTTCCTGCCTATAAAAGTACCTTTGACATTTGTTGCAAAGCTAGTTTGGTGGTACTGCTGCTGCTGCTAAGTCACTTCAGTTGTGTCCGACTCCGTGCGACCCCATAGACGGCAGCCCACCAGGCTCCCCCGTCCCTTGGATTCTCCAGGCAAGAACACTGGAGTGGGTTGCCACCACCTTCTCCAATGGATGAAAG
>NW_011494910.1:3110553-3138589 GCF_000754665.1 Bison bison bison | reverse complement strand
CTCCAATGGATGAAAGTGAAAAGTGAAAGTGAAGTCATTCAGTTGTGTCTGACTCTTAGCGACCCCATGGACTGCAGCCCACCAGGCTCCTCCGTCCATGGGATTTTCCAGGCAAGAGCACTGGAGTGGGGTGCCATTGCCTTCTCCGTTGGTGGTACTAAATTCTCTTAACTTTTGCTTGTCTGTTCAGTTCAGTTCAATTCAGTCACTCAGTCGTGTCCAACTCTTTGCGACCCCATGAATCACAGCACGCCAGGCCTCCCTGTCCAACACCAACTCCTGGAGTTCACTCAGACTCATGTCCATCAAGTCAGTGATGCCATCCAGCCATCTCATCCTCTGTCGTCCCCTTCTCTTCCTGCCCCCAATCCCTCCCAGCATCAGAGTCTTTTCTATGAGTCAACTCTTCACATGAGGTGGCCAAAGTACTGGAGTTTCAGCTTTAGCATCATTCCTTCCAAAGAAATCCCAGGGCTGATCTCCTTCAGAATGGACTGGTTGGATCTCCTTGCAGTCCAAGGGACTCTCAGGAGTCTTCTCCAACACCACACTTCAAAAGCATCAATTCTTCAGTGCTCAGCTTTCTTCACAGTCCAACTCTCACATCCATACATGACCACTGGAAAAACCATAGCCTTGACTAGATGGAGCTTTGTTGGCAAAGTAATGTCTCTGCTTTTCAATATGCTATCTAGGTTGGTCATAACTTTTCTTCCAAGGAGTAAGCATCTTTTAATTTCATGGCTGCAATCACCATCTGCAGTGATTTTGGAGCCCCCCAAAATAAAGTCTGCCACTATTTCCACTGTTTCCCCATCTATTTCCCATCTCCATCACCTTTGAATGAGATCCTTGCCGGGTAGAGTAATCTTGGTTGTAGATTTTCCCCTTTCAGTATATGTATATATACATACTTTTCCTTCAAATATATCCACCATTCCCTTCTGGCCTGAAGAGTTTCTGCTGAAAAATCAGCTGTTAAACATATGGGTTTTCTCTTGTATGTTACTTGTTGCTTTCCCCTTGCTGCTTTTAATATTCTTTCTTTGTGTTTAACCTTTGTTATTTTGATTAGCATGTATCTCAGTTTTTCTCCTTGGCTTCATCCCGTGTGGGACTCTTTGTACTTCTTGGACTTTGACTATTTCCCTTCCCGTGTTAGGGAAGTTTTTGACTAAAATCTCTTCAAATATTTTCTCAAACTCTTCCTTTTTCTCTTCTTCTTCTGGGGACCGTATAATTCGAATGTTGTTGCATTTAATGTTGTCCCACAGGTCTCTGAGATTATCCTCAATTCTTTTCATTCTTTTTCCTTTATTCCATTCTTCAGCAGTTATTTCCACCATTCTACCTTCCAGCTCACTTATCCCTTCTTCTGCCTCAGTTTATCTGCTACTGATTTCTTCTAGAGTATTTTTGATTTCAGTAATTGTATTGCTTGTTTCTGTTTGTTACTTCTTTATTTCTTCTAGATACTTGTTAAATGCGTTAATTGATTCTTGCATTTTCTCCATTCTATATTTGAGGTTTTGGATCATCTTTACAATCATTATTCTGAATTCTTTTTCAGGTAGTTTGCTTATTTCCTCTTCGTTTATTTGGTCTTGTGAGTTTTTACCTTGCTCCCTCATTTGCTCAATATCTCTCTGTCTTTTCTTTCTTTTTTTCCTATCTTACTGTGTTTGAGGTCTCCTTTCCCCAGGCTTTAGGGTAGTATTCCCTCTTTCTTTTGGCTCTGCTCTCATTGGGTTAGTTTGGTCCAGTGGTTTTTGTAGGCTTTGTGTTGGGTGGTACTTGTGCCTGGGTTCTGATGGGAGGAGGTGAGTTTTTTTTCCCCTCTGGTGGACAGGGCTGTGTGAGGTGGTATTTTTGGGGTGTCTGTGAGGAGTGGGTCTGCTGATGACTGGGTTTGTGTTTTGTCTTGCTTGTTGTTTGTGTGAGGCATCCTGCACTGGGTGCTGCCAGCAGTTGGGTGATGCCAGGTCTTGGATACAGGTGGAGGCCCTCATGGGAGTTCTCACTAATTAATACTCCCTGGGGTCAGGAGTTCTCTGGCATTCTAGGGTCCTGGACTCAGCTCTCCCACTCCAAAGGCTCAGGCCCAGTCTCTGGCCAGGGAACCAAGATTCCACAATCCTTTTGTCATGGCATTAAACACACAAAAACAAGCAAACACACAAAAGCAACAAGAAATAAAAGATGAATCCCAGACAAATCGTAAATACAAAATCAGACAAATAAAAACAAAGGAACTCACACACACACAATACCAAAACAGTCCAAAAAGAAAAGAAAGGTAAGAAAAGAAAGTATAAGAGAGTAACCTGGTGAGCAAAGAAAACCAAAAATGGTATCAACCAATTAAAAACAAAACTAACCAAAACACAAACCTGAAAACAAAACAAAACCAGACTGCCAACTGGGAAACAGAGCAAATAAAACAAAACACTCAAACATGGTGAAATAAAGAGAAAAGAAAACAATAGAAAAGCAAAGTTAAACAGAAGTATATAAAAAAAGATTTGTACATATTAAAGTATAACTACAGAATGAAAAGAACAATAAGGAAAACAAAGAAACAAGAACAAAAGCAAAAACAAAAGTTTTAAAGAAAAAAACCCCACAGAACTGCAAAAAGCCAACATAGAGGTAAAAGTGTATAAAGGAAATTAAAAGTGTAGTTTTTTTAAAAAGTTCTCAGAAGCTTAAAGTTAACAGTAATAATAAAATCTATAACCACCGCAGCAGATAAAAAAAGAAGAAGAAAATCCAGAACCAACTATAGGACAAATGAAAATATAAGGATAGAAAGAAATGTTTTTTTTTGGATCTCAGCTGCCGGCATCCTCTCCTTCACTGTACGTCACAGTCAACCTCCACCTCCCTAAGATGCCTTCTAATACTGGACCGGACTCTGACCTGCTGAGGGACAGCTTACTTTATCGTGGCCCTGCTCCTGCCGTGTTCTTGCCTCCAGTGTCACAGCTGGGAGAGCTAATGTGTTTGTTTTTGTGTGTGGGAACTCTCGTTTTCCTTTTATATATTCTATAGATACAGAGTCTGCCTGTGTGGATTTAATGTTCAGCTTGCACAGCTGGTGGGAAGGTTTTTGATTCTTTTTGTTAGCCACATTGCCCTGGCATTCAACTGTGGCTTTATCCGCACCTCCGCATGTGGATCATCTGCAGGAGTTTACTCCTGAGGCTGCGCTGGAGGACTTGGGTCTGCCCCAGTGAGTACCTGGCTGGAGGTGGTGTAACTGCTTGGTTTTCAGGGACCCTGGAAGCACCAGGTATGCAAGGGAGCCAGCAGTCATTGGCATGGGGGATACGGTGCTTTTAGGGCTTTTTTCCTAGCCTCTGGCAGCTCTGCCCTAGTGAGGATTGAGTGTGGAGGTGGTGCAGCTGCTTGGATCTCAGATACCTGGTGGTACCAAGTGTGGAAGGATTCCAGCTGCCTCGGGTGCTGAGGCAAGAACACGCAGGAGCAGGGCCACGATAAAGTAAGCTGTCCCCTCAGCAGGTCAGAGTCCGGTCCAGTATTAGAAGGCATCTTAGGGAGGTGGAGGTTGACTGTGACGTACAGTGAAGGAGAGGATGCCGGCAGCTGAGATCCAGATAGCAAATAGTGCTGAGGCACTATCACAGTCTTTTTCTAACCTCTGGCAGCTGACACCCAAAGGGCCTCCCTGGCTGGTCCTTCTCTGCTGCTTGGAGCAGCAGGTGCTCAGAGGCCTCCCTGGCTGGGGTTTTCTCTATTGCTTTGTGTGTCAGGCACCAAAAGGCCTGGCTGACCGGGGTTCTTCTCTATTGCTTTGGCACCAGGCACTTAAAGGACCACTGTCTCTGGGATCTCTCTCTATTGGTCAGCTGCCAGTGCTGCTGGGGAGAGAAAAGCTACAGTGAGGTCTCCATCCCCTGCGCGTGATTCAGCAGTATCACCTCGTCTCCATGGCTGCCTGGCTTTCCTCCAAAGGCATTCCCCACTAAGATCTTCTCCCTCACATCCCCTCAGGCCGTCTCCCAGCAGTCAACAGCAGACCTCCCGCTGGGATTGCTTTCCCATCCCTACGCTCCAGCTCCCAGCTGCTTCACATTCCAGGGGACTTGCGTCCCTGTCCAGGGTACAGAGGGCTGCAGCAAGGATTGTCTGTGTGGTTCTCACTCCATTCAGACTGTCACAGATCAGCTGCTGTATTCTCCAACAGTCTCAAATGCTTCTCCTCTGTCCTAAACAGTTACCCCGATATGGGGATCTGACCCCTGCTTCGGTTTCCCCACAGCTCAGGTGCAGCAGGGTCAATCCTGCTCACCCTCCCTCCTGTTTTTCTCTCCTCGCTTGTCTTACCAAGTTTTGCGTGGGTCTGTGTATTCCTTTCTGGTGATCTGGGTCTCCTGCCTGCTCTCAGCTCGTGTTCTGCAAGACCTTCTGCATCTAAAGATGTATTCCTGATGCATCCACGGAGAGAGATGTGCTCCACGTCCACCTACACCTGCGCCATCGTGGCTTCTCTCGGCCAAGTATTTTAAAATTTTGTTTTCAACATTTTTGATAAACTCCCCAAATATCACATTCTAATTGAATTTCCTTTGACCTCCAGTTAACTTTGGGATGTTTCCAAGGAACTCTGAAGCATCTGAGAGAGAGATTAAGCTAATTTAGGATTACTTGAAATGTTAAATTACATGAGAACATTGTCAAATGAGTGGTGATAAACATTAAGTTATATTGTATAGACACAATATTCAGTTCAGTTCAGTTCAGTCTCTCAATCGTGTCCGACTCTTTGTGACCCCATGAATCGCAGCATGCCAGGCCTCCCTGTCCATCACCAACTCCCAGAGTTCACTCAGACTCACATCCATCCAGTCAGTGATGCCATCCAACCATCTCTTCCTCTGTCGTCCCCTTCTCCTCCTGCCCCCAATCCCTCCCAGCATCAGAGTCTTTTCCAATAAGTCAACTCTTCGCATGAGGTGGCCAAAGTACTGGAGTTTCTTCAGCTTTAGCATCATTCCTTCCAAAGAACACCCAGGGCTGATCTCCTTTAGGATGGACTGGTTGTATCTCCTTGCAGTCCAAGGGACTCTCAAGAGTCTTCTCCAACACCACAGTTCAAAAGCATCAATTCTTGGGTGCTCAGCTTTCTTCACAGTCCACTCTCACATCCATACATGACCACTGGAAAAACCATATTAATAACATTAATATAAATATTCTAGAAATTATATAAAATTTCTAAGATTTGAATATGTCCTGGTATAACGTTAAATTGTTTTAATGTTTTACATTTACAGAAATATATTTCTTTGTCATTGCAATGTAATCAGATCGTTCTGCTGTTTTAAGTCTTTTGTCATTCATGGACAGTTATTGTTTTACTCTAGTGCTCTTACAAAGACGCTTCATCTTCAAGAAGATTCATAGAAAGGACTTTTTGCTGTGTGACTTGTGGCATCTTAGTTTAATGACCAAGGATTGAACCCGCACCTACAGGAGTGAGAGCATGGAATCCTAACAACTGGACTGCCATGGAATTCCCAAGTACAGATTTTTTAATGCTTTTTTCTTTTTTGGTCTGAAATATTGCTGGCTTTTAACCTATGTTTCAGGCTGGTTTTAGAAAAGGCAGAGAAACCAGAGATCAAATTGCCAACATCCGCTGGATCATCGAAAAAGCAAGAGAGTTCCAGAAAAACATCTATTTCTGCTTTATTGACTATGCCAAAGCCTTCGACTGTGTGGATCACTATAAACTGTGGAAAATTCTTCAAGAGATGGGAATACCAGACCACCTGACCTGCCTCTTGAGAAACCTGTATGCAGGTCAGGAAGCAACAGTTAGAACTGGTCATGGAACAACAGACTGGTTCCAAATAGGAAAAGGAGTACATCAAGGCTGTATATTGTCACCCTGCTTATTTAACTTCTATGCAGAGTACATCATGAGAAACACTGGGCTGGAAGAAACACAAGCTGGAATCAAGATTGCCGGGAGAAATATCAATAACCTAAGTTATGTGGATGACACCACCCTGATGGGAGAAAGTGAAGAAAAACTAAAGAGACTCTTGATTAACTAAAGAGACTCTTGATGAAAGAGAAGAGTGAAAAAGTTGGCTTAAAGCTCAACATTCAGAAAACTAAAATCATGGCACCTGGTCCCATCACTTCATGGCAAATAGATGGGGAAACAGTGGAAACAGTGTCAGACTTTATTTTTTTGGGCTCCAAAATCACTGCAGATGGTGATTGCAGCCATGAAATTAAAAGATGCTTACTCCTTGGAAGAAAAGTTATGACCAACCTGCTGCTGCTACTGCTAAGTCGCTTCAGTCATGTCCGACTGACTCTGTGCAACCCCATAGACGGAAGCCCACCAGGCTCCCCCGTCCCTGGGATTCTCCAGGCAAGAACACTGGAGTAGGTTGCCATTTCCTTCTCCAATGCATGAAAGTGAAAAGTGAAAGTGAAGTTGCTCAGTCGCATCTGACTCTTAGCGACCCCATGGACTGCAGCCTACCAGGCTTCATCATCCGTGGGATTTTCCAGGCAAGAGAACTAGAGTGGGGTGCCATTGCCTTCTCCATGACCAACCTAGACAGCATATTAAAAAGCAGAGACATTACTTTGCCAAAAAAGGTTCATCTAGTCAAGGCTATGGTTTTTCCAGTGGTCATGTATGGATGTGAGAGTTGGACAATAAAGAAAGCTGAGTGCCGAAGAATTGATGCTTTTGAACTATATTGTTGGAGAAGACTCTTGAGAGTCCCTTGGACTGCAAGGAGATACAACCAGTCCATCCTAAAGGAGATCAGCCCTGAGTGTTCATTGGAAAGACTGATGTTGAAGCTGAAACTCCAATACTTTGGCCACCTGATGCAAAGAGCTGACTCATCATCCCTCCCTGACGCTGGGAGGGATTGGGGGCAGGAGAAGAAGGGGACAACAGAAGATGAGATGGTTGGATGGCATTACCAACTCAATGGACCTGGGTTTGGGTAGACTCCAAGAGTTGGTGATGGACAGGGAGGCCTGGGGTGCTGTGGTTCATGGGGTTGCAAAAAGTCAGACATGACTGAGCGACTGAACTGAACTGAAACTATGTTTTCCAGATATAAAGAAACCTTTCCCTTTATGCTAATTATGACTTACAGCAATTTAGCAAATTATTCCTTTATACACAGAATTGAAACGTTTACCTTTTCTCTCTACCTGATCCTTGTAGAAATTGGAAACTCTTAGGTTTCCCATAGTTTTAAAAGGCGAATAAGAAGGGCCACCTTCCTACTGTTGCAGGAATCTCAAGATAGTTTAAGGAAATTGAGAAGAGAGGAATTCAGCCAAACCTATAGATATCACAGACAGAATTTGATGGCAAGTCCTTGATGTAGTTTTTCTAGCCTTGGGAGGCTTTTTAAAAGTTCATTCTGAGTTCTTGTTGTTAAGTCATTAAGTTGTGTCTGACTCTTTGTGACCCCACGGACTGGAGCACACCAGGCTTCCTGTCCATCACCAACTCCCAAAGTTTGCCCAAGTTCATGTCCATTGAACTGGTGATACTATCCAACCATCTCATCCTCTGCCACCCTCTTCTGCTGCCTTCAGTCTTTCCCAGCATCAGAGTCTTTTCCAGTGAATCAGCTCTTCCTATCCAGTGGCCAAAGTATTGGAGCTTCAGCTTCAGCATCAGTCCTTCTAATGAGTATTCAGAGTTGATTTCCTCTAAGATTGAATGGTTTGATATCCTTGCTGTTCAAGGGACTCTCAAGAGTCATAGCTTTCCTGCCTGGAAGAAATCATCTTCTAATTTCATGGCTGCAGTCACCATCTGCAGTGATTTTAGAGCCCAAGAAGAGGAAATCTGTCACTGCTTCCACCTTTTCCCCATTCTGTTTGCCATGAAGTTGTGGGACTGGATGCCATGATCTTAGTTTTTTTAATATTAAGTTTTAAGCCGGCTTTTTCACTCTCCTCTTTCACCCTCATCAAGAGGTTCTTTAGTTCTTCACTTTCTGCCATTAAAGTGGTATCATCTGCATACCTAAGTTTGTTGACATTTCTCCCGGAAATCTTGATTCCAGCTTGTAATTCATGCAGCCTTGCATTTCACAGGATATGCTCTGTGTATAAGTTAAATAAACAGGGTGACAATAAACAGCCTTGTCATACTCCTTTCTCAATCTTGAGCCAGTCAGTGGTTCCACGCAAGGTTCTTATTGTTGCTTCTTAACTTGTATACAGGTTTCTCAGGAGACATGTAAGATGGTCTGGTATTCCCATTTCTTTAAGAATTTCCCACTGTATGCTATGATCCACACAATCAAAGACTTTAGTGTAGTCAGTGAAACAGGTAAATGTTTTCCTGGCCTTCTGTTGCTTTCTCTGTGATCCAGCAAATGTTGGCAACTTGATCTCTGAGTCATTTGCCTTTTCTAAACCCAGCTTGGACATTTGGAAGTTCTAAGATTCCCCATGAAAAGTTCCAGCACATCTAATTTAAAAGAGCCTTTGTGAATTCCCTGGTGATCCAGTGGTTAGGATCACTGCAAGGGCCTAGTTCAGTCTGTAGCTGGGGAACTAAGATCCCAAAAGACATGTGGTGTGGCCAGTAAAATAAAACAACCTTTGTGATCAGTAACATATGAAATAATCAGACCAAGCTTGAGATCAGACTAAATTACAAACAAATTAGTCTTAATTTGGCTTTATTTGGTAGAAATGAGGGTGATTTTAGAGAGAAAGATTATGTTTCAGTGAATATTAAATTCTAGTTTTGTTAATTAAGATCTGTGTTTATTGCCTAAGACTCACTTCCCAGTGGTAAGTTACATTATTGTAAAGTTTAATTGAATTATTAAAAGTGCACTCTGTGTTTGTTTCTGAAGCTTATCACAGCAATCTGTGTTTGGATGAAGATCAGATGCTCCATGACCTGTAATCATGAGATTATGTATATGGGAAAGGACTGCTCCAGCCTAGAAGAAAATCTCCTTAATAGTCTTAAGTAGCTCAATCTCAGTAAAACTGAAGGAAATTGACTCTTGACTTCGTATTTCCCATTTAAGAAGGGCCTATGCCCTGAACAGGTCTATAGAAAGGACTGCTAATCCCAAATGACACCAGCATAAAATGATGACAACAGCCACGGTAGACAGTTGACCAAAGAATCCAGACCAGACCTGTAAGACCCATCCTACCAGTTCAATGCACTTTTTAACAACTGTGCATCTCTCTGTCAAAACTGGAAATTATTCTTTTACGTCTAAGCATACTATTGCCTCCAATGTTCAGGATAGAAAGAAGTTTCTCTAGTGAAGTTCTCACAGGGTATAACTACCCACAACGTATATCAGAGTTTGCTGTGAGTCTATTGCTAGAAGCACACGTACGATGCTTGTGCAACAATTTGGTATAATTGATAAAAATATGTAGTGTATAAAATGTTTTCTGATTAGTATGCCTCTAAGCTTGTTCAGTATGTCTTATTAGTTTTCTCTCGATATGGATAACTAGGCACATATCTATAAGCAAAAAGTAGACCCAGCACCAAGGGATATGATGGACCCAGGGCAGGTAGCAACCACCTGGCATTGAGGGACAAATATTTTTGATCATCAATATAGCATATTCAAAAGCAGACACATTACTTTGCCCACAAAGGTCCATCTAGTCAAGGCTATGGTTTCTCCAGTGGTCATGTATGGATGTGAGAGTTGGACTGTGAAGAAGGCTGAGCGCGGAAGAATTGATGCTTTTGAACTGTGGTGTTGGAGAAGACTCTTGAGAGTCCCTTGGACTGCAAGGAGATCCAACCAGTCCATTCTAAAGGAGATCAGTCCTGGGTGTTCTTTGGAAGGAATGATGCTAAAGCTGAAACTCCAATACTTTGGCCACCTCATGTGAAGAGTTCACTCATAGAAAAGACTCTGATGCTGGGAGGGATTGGGGGCAGGAAGAGAAGGGGACGACAGAGGATGAGATGGCAGGATGGCATCACCGACTTGATGGACGTGAGTTTGGGTGAACTCTGGGGGTTGGTGATGGACAGGGAGGCCTGGCATGATGTGATTCATGGGGTCGCAAAGAGTCGGACACGACTGAGTGACTGAACTGAACTTTCTATTGAATGACTTCCCTGGTGGGCCAGTAGTTAAGAATCTGCTTTCCAATGCAGGGGATGTGGGTTTGATCCCTGGTTGGAGAACTAATATACTACATGCCATGGAGCAACTAAACCCTGGTAGCACAACTGCTGAGCCTAGGCACCTCAGAGAGCCTGCGTGCTGCAAACTGCAGAGTTCATGCACTCCGGAGCCCACGTGGCAGAGCTAGAGAAAAGCCTGTGTGCCCCAACGAAGACCCAAGGCACCAAAAATAAATGAATAAATAAATACATATTTCATATTGAAAGACTTGCAAACAAAGCTGCTTCATCTTCACTAGAAACTTTGACAGCCATTTATTGGGTGCCCCCTCTGTGCCAACCACATGACATACAAAAACTTTTTGTTTACTTTTTTATTGAGATTAACTTTATATACATCAAAGTGCACAAGCCTTAAGTGAACACATTGAATTTTTATATGTGTATTTACATTCTCAAGTGACCGCCACCCAGGTTAAATTATAGAACACTTTCAGCACCCACCCCAGAAACAGTACTGTGATTGTTCGGTGTCCTGTCTATGATAGTAGTTCTTTGTTTTCCATTGATATGTAGGCGTCCTTTATATGCATACACCACACTTTTTTTACCCTGTCTACTGTTGATGGCTATTCAGGCAGTATCCGGTTTGGCGATATTGTAAATAAAGCTGCTGTGTGCATTTCATGTATTTGTCTTTTGGTGGACGTGAGCTCTCATTCTATTGAGATTATGCCCAAAAATGAAATTGCCAGGTCATGGGACTGGCTTAGCTTTCGTAGCTGCTGCCAGTTACCAAAGTGATAAGATCAGAGTACAGACCTGTTCCAGTTGCTCCACTTCCTTGTCAACACTTGGCATTGCCTTAATCGTTGTGTTGGTAGAGTCTCGGTGGTATCCACCAGTATCTCAGTGGTTTTAATTTACACTTCCCTTGCAATAAATACTGCTCAGTATCTTATCAAATGCTTACCGACTACCTGCATGTCATCTTTTGTGAAATGCCCTTTCAAGTCTTCTGCCTACCTACAAAATTGGACTGTCTTGTCTTTTAAAAACTTATTTAGGGGTTCTTGATATATTCTGGGTATGCATCTTTTCTCTGATAAGTGTATTGTAAACAACTGCTTCTTACCTATACCTACATTATCTTTAATCTGGTGGCTGAGATGGTAAAGAATCTGCCGGCAATGCAAGAGACCCGGGTTCGATCCCTGGGTCGAGAAGATGCCCTGGAGAAGATAATGGCAACCCACTCCAGGATTCTTGCCTGGAGAATCCCATGGACAGAAAAGCCTGGTGGGCTATAGTCCATGGGGTCACAAAGAGTCAGACACAACGGAGTCTGAGCGACTAACTAAAGATCGTGTGGGACAGGCATTATTAACCCTATATTATGAAAAAAGAAACTGAAGCTCAGGAATGCGCAGTATCTTGCCCAAAGTCACACACTTAGAAAATAATGAGGCTGAATTTGGGGCCAGGTCTCCTGATTCCAACATCTGACTGCTTCCCATGATATCATTTGCCTCTTATACTCTTTCTTAGACATGTAAGATGTGTGCTTAAGCTTATAGCTGTGAATATTTTCACCCACAGGAACCACTGTTGAACTAAGTCTTCCCATTTCATTTGGGAGCAGTTGATGTCTTGAATCCAAGTATAAGCCTTAGTATACATGGAATAATGGGAAGAACCTGGACCTGGGAGAAGGTCAGGCCTTCACTAGGTTCTGGCTCCCCCCCGGCTGTGTCGACTCAGGGCCTGCCATTATAAATCTGATTTTCTTCAATGTAAAATATCAGATTCTTACAGTGCTGTGGTGGGATGAGATGTGAGCACGCGCACAACAGCTTGCAGACTCTCTGTGGTGCTGCTCACACTTCTTGCTTGCCTTCTCCTGTTCCCGAGTTTCAGTTAGTTTGGGTTTGAGTTCCTCTCCCCTGCAGCACACTTTGGGTTACAATTCAGCCATGTAGCAGAAGGGCTACTCCTCCAGCTGTTCCAGAGGAAGGATGGCAACTCACATTCATAATGTATATTTACTAATACAGTTGACCCTTGAACAACACAGGTTTGAGCTCTGAGGGCGCCCTTACAGGCAGATTTTTTTTCAGTAAATACAGTACATGATCCGTGGCTTGTTGAATCCTCAGATGCAAAAACTGGGATGTGGAGGGCTGACTCTGGGACTTGATAATCCACAGATTTGTGTATCGACAGTGGGTCCCGGAACCAGGAATGACTGTACTTACCCAAATCACTGAGAAAAGTTTTGAACACACTGCACCATTCTCCACCCTTCTCTCCTATTGAATCTTTCCTTCAGGCCTCAGATGAGCTGTACATTCTACTTGGAGCCCACTGAGGGCTGCCTCAGGTGCCTGCCCTGTGTCCCCCCTCATCTCCTCACTTACCTCCCTTTCTTGTGTCACCAACTGGGGTGTCCATAATGTGGATCAACTGTCAGCTCCTTGAGGATGGAAGTTGGGGCACACATTAATTATCAGGGCATTGTACAGCAAGCACCCAGCATATAAGTGGCATTTAGAAAATATTAGCTATGCAAATACGTGTTTAATTATCATAACCTTGAATTTATGAAAAACTGAGGCAAGAAATAATATTCATAGAGGATTCCATGAGGGATGTACAACTCTTCTATTTAATCAGTACTTCTCAGACCTGGCTATACAGATCCTGCTCAACTTATGATAGAGTTACAGCCCGGTAAGCCCAAAGTTGAAAATATTATAAGTCAAAAGTGCACTTAATAGGGAGTTTTCTGGTGGCCTAGTGGTTAGAATTCTGGGCTTTCACCGCCGTGGTTAGAATTCTGGGCTTTCCCCGCCATGGCCAGGATTCAATCTCTGATTAGGGATTTGAGATCTTGCAAGCCACATGGTATGGCAAAAAAAAAAAAAAAGCATTTAATACACAACCTACCGAACATCATGGCTTAGATTAGCCTACCTTAAACATGCTCAGAATATTTACATTAGCCACTGGGCAAAATCATCCAACAGAAAGCCTGTTTTAATATTTATTTATTTGGGGTTGCATCCACTCTCAGTGTGGCACGCAGGACCTTCGCTGGGCATGAGGGATCTTTCGTTGTGGTGCACAGGCCTTTCTCTAGTTGTGGTGTGTGGGCTCTCTGGTTGAGGCGCCTAGGCATAGTTGCTCCACTGCATGTGGGATATTAGTTCCCCGATCAGAGATCAAACCCACATCCCCTGCATTGGAAGGCGGATTCTTCACCACTGGACCACCAGGAAAGTCCCAGAAAGCCTATTTTATAATAAAGTATTGAACATCTCTTGTAACTGAATGTTGTACTGAAAGTGAAAAGCAAAATGTAACCACATCAGTTGCTTTCGTCTGTGATCCCACGGCTGCTTGGGAACATTGGTTCATTGCCACCGCCTAGGATCAGGAGAGGATATTGTACTGCATATAGACAGCCCGGAATTCAAAATTCCAAGTATGGGTCCTACTGAGCGCATATCACATTGTCAAGTCAAAATGTTAGAAGTGAGCCATCTTAAGTTGGAACGTATGAATGTTAGAATAATTTGAAATCTCAAAAATGTCAGACTTTCTGGCTCATGGAGTCTTGTGATGTTGGCAGTTTGCAAAAACTCCCCAGGGCTTTCTAATGTGCAGCCAAAGTTGGAAACCGCTGCTCCAAAGAATCCACATTTTATCAACAAGAGCTGCTTACATATCATGCACCATCTAAGTCTCACATTAAAACTCACTCTTTTAAAGTGTACAATTTGTGATTTTTAGTATAGTCACATCACCGCTGAGAGCAGCACCACTAACTAAGTGCAGAACATTTTCATCACCCCCAGAAGAAACTCTTTACCCATTGGCAGTTGCTCCTCCTTCACCCCTCCCCTCAGCCTTTGGCAAGCAATGGTCAACTTTCTGTCTATGGTTTTGCCTATTCTGGAGATTTCATATAAATGAAGTCATATAATTATGTGGTCTTTAATGTCTGGCTTCATTAATTTAGTGTAATGTTTTCAAAGTTCACTTACACTGAAGCTTGTATCAATACTTTATTCCTTTTCATAGCTGAATAATATTCCATTGTTCAGAATGAAAGTACCACATTTTGTTTTTCCATGGACTTTTGGGTTTCCACATTTTGGCTATCATGAATAATGCTGCTTAAACATTCATTTAGAAGGCAATGGCACCCCACTCCAGTACTCTTGCCTGGAAAATCCCATGGATGGAGGAGCCTGGTAGGCTGTAGTCCACGGGGTCGCTAAGAGTCAGACACGACTGAGCGACTTCCCTTTCACTTTTCTCTTTCATGCATTGGAGGAGGAAATGGCAACCCACTCCAGTGTTCTTGCCTGGAGAATCCCAGGGACTGGGGAGCCTGGTGGGCTGCCGTCTATGGGGTCACACAGAGTCGGACACGACTGAAGCGACTTAGCAGCAGCAGCAGCAGCAGCAGTTTTTGTGAACATGTTTCAGTTCTCTTGGGTATATACCTACAGGTGCATTTGTCAGATCATATAGTACTTCTATGTTTAAATTTTTGAGACTCCTTTCTCATTAAAATTCTTTGATCTTATTGTATTGTATGTATCTCTGTAAGCCACTGCAAATCCTTCTTTTTGCAAGGAGGCAGAGTATAAATAAATAAATAAATCACAAAGCACTCTCAAGCCATCTGTTTAATAATCTGTGCTAGACTTTTGCCAGGATTCTGTATTGAGCCATTTGGTCTATAGTTTCCAGAAATACCTTCTGTCTCCTTGTGAAAATCAGAACGTTTTCTTATCTCCAATTTCCTCATGGTTTATCCAGGTTGTTTTTCATTCCTACTTGCAAGTTATTTCGTGACTGTATATCTAATTCATCTGAATCTGGCCCCCAGAATTCATCTGCAGCCACATAAGTTCTCAAATGTCTTGTGATGGACTTCAATTTTTATAGCCAAGTAATTTGTGTTCATGGTTAAAAATAAAGCAGAAGAGCTTACAACGAACAGTCCCACCGCATTCCTTCTCCCTGTAGTCCTGCTCCCAGAGGCAACTGCTTCTAAGTCTGTTAGCACTTTATTCTGGGAAGGACTTCTATATCTCTAAATAATGTGCTTATGTGACTATTTCTGGATTTCTCAGTTTAAAATATCCTTTCTTTGTTTATAACTATAAAAGATAACAATTTATTTCATATACATCATCCAAATAACCCCCCTACCCCCTCACAACGTGGTTGTATAGCTATTTTTATTTAGATCTTCTAAATAAAATAAAAATAAGTGTGTTGATTATCTATTCTGCTTTAAGTAACAGATTTACATCTTTATGTCTCATCCCATCAGCTATTGACAGTAGTCTTGACCCACTATTTTGTAGGATAAGGATATCACCCCTACCTCTCCGTTTGGCTTCCCTTCCCAGCTTCTGTCTTCTGCGTGTTTATTTTAGATGATCAATGTTGATAACCTGTATGTATAATTTTTCTAAGTGTAATTGTCTTCTGTGCTCCATTTATTAGTTGGTTCTAAAAGTTTAAGCCAATAAATAATGTTTACATTTGTAACCATGTAAATATATCTTTTGCAAAGCCAGCAAAGCCCTGTAATTACATTTCTTTTATTTGTTTTCTTTTCTTACAGTTTCAGATTACCTTTCTTCTCCTTCCTCTTAACCCTTCTCTTCTCTCTCCTTGCCATGATGATTTCCTCATGTTTGTTTCTGACTTTTCTGTTATTGAGTATTCTATTTCTGAGGTTCCTGTCTTCCCCAGGCGCCCCACACAGGGCCCCTCCATTATATGCTCTAATTTGGGCCTGTTGCTTTTCTGTTAGGCAGCTGTTGGCCGGGCGCTTCTTTTCACTGCTGCCCTGAGCTGGTCCCACTGTTCTCTTCCCCTTCCCTCCTTCTTTATTCTGTCCCTCCCTCCCTCTGTTTTTGTGTAGGCTATTATCTTGCTGCACCACATCTCAGGTAATTTCTTAAAAGGAGTGTTTGTATGGGTGAGAGATAATTTAGGAGTTTGGAATTAACATAGATACACTCCTGTGTATAAAACAACAACAAGGACCTACCATATAGCACAGGGAACTATACTTAATGTCCTGTAATAACCTGTAATGGAAAAGAATCTGAAAAAGAATATATATATATACTTGGTTACATATGTATTACACCTATGTAATTGAATCAGTTTGCTGTACACCTGAAGCTAACACAACATTGTAATTAACTTTACTTCAATTTTAAAAAATGGTTCTTTAGAAAGAAGGAGTGTGGTATGTCATAGATTTTCTGAGTCTCTAGCTCCTCAACGTGTTACAGCTCCATCCTCATACTTGAATGATGATTTGGATGGATATAGACTTCTTTGTGGAAAATTGTTTTTTTCACAATATGTTGATGGCATCATTCCGGCTTTTGCTAATGAGAGCCCTGAGGTCAGTTTGATTCCTACATTTTTAAAGGTAAAATTTTCTTATTCTGTAGGGAAATGTTTAGGATCTTGTCTTTATCATGGCTATTCTAAAATTTCACCATGATGATGTTCATAAGCGGGTCCCTTATTCACTCATTGTGCTTGATCCTCGGTGTCCCCTTTACAAGCTGTTCCTCAGCTTTGAAGAATTATTTTGTTTTCTTATTTGAGAATTTCTTCCCTTCTGTTTTCTCTTTACTTCTTTGTTTCCTGGATATTTCTCTCATGTAGTCATCAAACTAATTCTCTAACTCTCTTGCCTCTCAACACTTTCTCTTGAAATTTCAATTTCCATAATCCTATCTTTAATTTCCAGGTGCTCACATTTATTTTCTGGTTCTCCTTTCATAGCATCCTGTACTTGTTTAGGTATGTAACACTTCCTCAAATCTCCCTGATTACCTATTAGTTATTGAAAATTTCTTTACTTTTCTGTTCCCTAAATTATATATTTTTATTATGGAGTATCCACCCCCCAAATTTATCTGTATCTTTTATTCATACCAGAGACTTTTTTTTCCAAATGTCTGATGATCGTTTTCTTTTCATATTTAAGAGTGAGGCTGGTCAGGTCAGGTGGGAGGTTGGCAGTGAGCCTGCATCGCACGAGGACTCCAGTATTAGAGGCGAAGCCCCTGCTCTGGAGGCATTGCACTGAACCCTCCATCTGCGGGCGTACCCCTGGCTGCAAGCCTGCTGCTGGGAACTGGCTGTTCCGTGTGCCGCCGGCCCGTCCCCCTCACTTCAGCGGAGGCTGTGTCTCCTGCCTCTGCCCCTCATGGTGTCTGCAAGGCCTGAGCCCCCTCTGGTTCTGCAAGGATGGTGTGCAGCTGTCTTGCTGACTTCTCCTCTGTCCTCCACCCACGTCGTCAGTGACCTCTTTTCTCCATTTCTCAGCTCCTGTGTGTTTCCTGACAATGCTTATCTGCAGTGACTTCCCTCCTATTCCCTTCATCATTAGGAGAGTAAAATTTCCTCGTTGCTTTGTGGTCATTTTAGTGGGGTCACAGAAGAGGTGGCAAACACGTGTGGCCAAGAAACTGTCCTTCATGGGGATCTTCAATCCCCTCTTAATGTGTCCGTTTTACCTTTTTTCAGAGTGGAGCTCATTTTCCTTGACATAGGAGAATGAAACAAATTAAGAGCTTTATTATTGTAACAAATGTCTCTACACTTTGAGAAGGGGAGACTTCGGGGGACCCCTTACTTCTGTTTGCCTGCTTTTGTTTCACCTGTCTTACTGTAGACACCGTTTCCATACCTACCCAGTCAGCCTGTCACAGACCTTTGCACACGCACATCCAAATGCCATTTGTGTCTTCTCCTCTCAGTTCTAAGTCCATAACATTTCTTAATTCACGGCTCCAGCTCCTTTGTCCAGGTGGGTTTCTCCTGCTCTGTTGCAACAGCCTCTAAGGAGGCTGTCTGCCCACCTTTAATCCAGCTTCCTTAGTCAAAGTTCAGACCTGATTTTATCCCTCATTTACATTAAAGGAAGGACATTTTAAAGCAATTAGTATCACCTCTACAGAAGGCTATTTGACAACACCCATCAAAATTATAACTGCACCTGTCCCTTGACCTGTAATTGCACTTCTAGGAAGTTTTCCTGCATATGGAGTTATTATTGTGCAAGATGACATATGTACAGAGTTATTTGTGGCAGCACAATAACTGTTTATAAATGCAAAAGATTGGAGACAACCCAGTTGACTATTAGTAGAGATTTGCTAACTAAATTAGAATACATTCACACCATTACCGAGTCCAAGCTCACTCTGCTTGCTGCAGGACAGGCCAATGGATCTGAGACATGAGGTGTTGAGACAAGGAATATGCCTTTATTTGTAAAACTGGCTGACCGAGAAGATATCAGGCTAATGCCTCTAAATAACCACCTTAGCAGGGTCTGGATGCCAGGTTCTTGTATAGATCAGAGCTGGGGGTGGGGGTGAGGAAACAAAGTTAAAAGGCCATCAGTCTTGCAAATATCTCCTGCTGCTGCTGCTGCTAAGTCACTTCAGTCGTGTCCGATTCTGTGCAACCCCAGAGACGGCAGCCCACCAGGCTCCCCCGTCCCTGGGATTCTCCAGGCAAGAACACTGGAGTGGGGCGCCATTTCCTTCTCCAATGCATGAAAGTGAAAAGTGAAAGTGAAGTCGCTCAGCCGTGTCCGACTCTTAGCGACCCCATGGCAAGTTTCAAGCAGAGGATGTATTCGTTTCTTCCTTCCTGCCGTCTGCAGGTGGACAGGGTTCTGAAAAAAGACACTGTTAGTTTAACAGTCAGGCAGAGGGGCAGGATTCTCTGAGGCAGCTCATTATGTATGATTATAATAAGAAAAACAACAAAAAGCAAGTCAAAGAAACAGTTCCAGCATGGAGTCAGAATTGGCTTTTCCCTGCAGTTATTCCCCACTGTCTGGAGAAGGCAATGGCAACCCACTCCAGTACTCTTGCCTGGAAAATTCCATGGATGGAGGAGCCTGGTAGGCTGCAGTCCATGGGGTCGCAGAGAGTCGGACACGACTGGAGTGACTTAGCATTCCCCACTGTCAAAGTCTATTCCACAATCTTGTGGAAAGGGAGGCAATGACCCTTCTGACTGTTACCTAAGGTGGCTCTTTCTGAGAGCGTCTGCCATTGGTGCCAGTGTTCAAGTGTTGACGTTTGTCTTCCTCTGCTCCCCTTGTGAAGAGTCTACACCTGTAGACTTAGAAATATTGAACTTTGAACCCAGGACGCAGCATCTCAAGGAATCTAGCGCTTTCCTACGTGTGGGAAGATGCAAGAGTCAGGGCTCATTACAATTATTTTCTTGATGTGCACCTCAGCTATCTGGGGTCTATAATCCTGTGTTCTCATATTCTGAGCTTTCTCAGTACTCACCACAGGGAGTGGCCACCGTCTTATGGCTGCTACATAGCAGATATTTTTCCTCAGGATTCACCAGCTTACTTTGGAGGGCTGCAACCCCTGATGGCAGGAAAGTTTCCATTTTTCAGAAACCCTCCCCTCTTGGTCAGGTTTCCCTGATAGCTCAGTTGGTAAAGAATCCACCTGCAATGCAGGAGACCCCGGTTTGATTCCTGGGAGGGGGAAGATCTGCTGGAGGAGGGATAGGCTACCCACTCCAGTATTCTCTGGCTTCCCTTGTGGCTCAGCTGGTAATGTATCTGACTACAATGTGGGAGACCTGGGTTCGATCCCTGGGTTGGGGAGATCCTCTGGAGAAGAGAAAGGCTACCCACTCCAGTATTCTGGTCTGGAAAATTCCATGGCCACAAAGAGTTGGACACGACTGAGCGACTTTCCCTTTCACGTCACTTTCCCCTCTTGGTCAGGAATTTGACCAATATTTGGGAGATACTTCGTGATCAAATTGTGTCCCACAGTGCTGGGAGACTCATTCCAGATCAGGTGAAAATTTTTGAAAAGCCACTCTAGGTGCTAAATTTTGAACCAGGCCCCATCAATAATTAAAGATCCTCTGAATTCTAATTATACTCCAAGAGACATATTCCCTTGTTGCTTCTTCCCATATCTAGAATCACACTATTACAACCATTTTATGTTACTGATGTGATCTGTTTTCTCATGATGTCTAGCTAGATAAGTTTTGTTGAAGGCCTGGTTATACACTGGGTACTGTAAGAGACAATCTTATAAATTAGACAGGATGTAAGTAACGCAGCTAGTAACATTTGACAATGAAGTAGTGAAGCAGGGAGACACAGAGCACAGCGTGAAAACAAGAACAAATGAAGACAAAGATTGATGTAACCAGGTGAAATCCAGTTGCCGTAATCTAGTGGCCAACGGAGCCGTAACTGATTTAACTGCTATCTGCAGTTTCATTGTACTGGCCATGCACACCTATGCATGGCTTAATCTCTGAGAGAAGTGTGTGCTACTGGCAGGATCAACCAGTTGGAGAGAAAAAAGTTTCCATTTTGCTTACAAAGATATAATTTACGAAGTTACTGTAAGTCACAATTAGTTTAAGGAGAAAGTGTTCCTTATAACTGGAAAACACAGATTTAAACCAGTAATCCTTTTAGATAGAAACCATAGAAATTATTTTTTAATTTATTTATTTATTTTAATTGGAGGCTAATTACTTTACAATATTGTGGTGGCTTTTGCCATACATTGGCATGACTCAGCCATGGGTGCACATGTGCTCCCCCAGCCTGAACCCGCCTCCCACTCCCTCCCCATCCCATCCCTCTGGGTCATCCCAGTGCACCAGCCCTGAGCACCCTGTCGCATGCATCGAATCTGGACTGGCGATCTGTTTCACATATGTTTCAATGCTATTCTCTCAAATCATCCCACCCTCGCCTTCTCCCACGGAGTCCAAAAGTCTGTTCTTTACATCTGTATCTCTTTTTCTGTCTCGCATATAGGGTCATTCTTACCATCTTTCTAAATTCCATATATATGAGTTAATATACTGTATTGGTGTTTTTCTTTCTGACTTACTTCACTCTGTATAACAGGCTCCAGTTTCATCCACCTCATTCAGTTCAGTTCAGTTCAGTCGCTCAGTCGTGTCAGACTCTTTGCAATGCCATGGACCGCAGCACGCCAGGCCTCCCTGTACATCATCAACTCCTGAAGTCCACTCAAACCCATGTCCATTGAGTCGGTGATGCCATCCAACTATCTCATCCTCTGTCATCCCCTTCTCCTCCTGCCTTCAATCTTTCCCAGCATCAGGGTCTTTTCCAATGAGTCAGCTCTTCGCATCAGGTGGCCAAAGTATTCGAGTTTCAGCTTCAACAGTCCTTCCAATGAACACCCAGGACTGATCTCCTTTAGGATGGTCTGGTTGGATCTCCTTGAAGTCCAAGGAACTCTCAAGAGTCTTCTCCAACACCACATTTCAAAAGCATCAATTCTTCAGTGCTCAGCTTTCTTTATAGTCCAACTCTCACATCCATACATGACCACTGGAAAAACCACAGCCTTGACTAGACGGACCTTTGTTGACAAAGTAATGTCTCTGCTTTTGAATATGCTGTCTAGGTTGGTCATAACTTTCCTTCCAAGGAGTAAGCGTCTTTTAATTTCATGGCTGCAATCACCATCTGCAGTGATTTTGGAGCCCAGAAAAATAAAGCCAGCCACTATTTCCACTGCTTCCCCGTCTATTTGCCATGAAGTGATGGGACCGGATGCCATGATCTTAGTTTTCTGAATGTTGAGCTTTAAGCCAACTTTTTCACTCTTCTCTTTCACTTTCATCAAGAGGCTCTTTAGTTCTTCTTCACTTTCAAACTGATTCAAATGCATTCTTTTTAATAACTGAGTAATATTCCATTGTGTAAATGTACCACAGCTTTCTTATCCACTCATCTGCTGATGGACATCAAGGTTGCTTCCATGTCCTGGCTATTATAAACAGTGCTGCGATGAACATTGGGGTACACGTGTCTCTTTCAATTCTAGTTTCCTCGGTGTGTATGCCCAGCAGTGGGATTGCTGGGTTGTATGGCAGTTTTATTTCCAGTTTTTTAAGGAATCTCCACACTGTTCTCCATAGTGACTGTACTAGTGTGCATTCCCACCAACAGTGTAAGAGGGTTCCTTTTCTCCACAACCTCTCCAGCATTTATTGCTTGTAGACTTTTTAAAAGCAGCCACTCTGACCAGCATGAGATGGTACCTCATAGTGGTTTTGATTTGTGTTCTCTGATAATGAGTGATGTTGAGCATCTTTTCCTGTATTTGAAACCATAGAAATTATAACCATATTTGCAGTTTACTCAGTTGTATGTAACTATTCCTTTTTGTTAACAGCTTTATGAAGCCATCAGTTTCCCTATTAGAATTCTTCCATGTCTTTCCCAGTTCAGCATTATAACCTGAAAGTTAGAAACCTGTGTTTTATCCAAACGTCCTTTTTATAAACCTTCTTGAAGAGGAGACATTTTTGCAAAGGCATCAGTGTGAATAACTGTCTATAATGACAGAAGACTTATGAAGGCAAGTTTAAATCTGATTGCAGTGTAGTTGACAAAGCAACCCAGTTACTGCTGGGTTGTGAAAGTGTGACATGCAACACTTTCAGATATTTGGAATTGTGACTGATAATATTCTACCAGGAGATAGATTTTAGGGAACTCCATATACTCTCTAGAATATCTGTATCATTTACCATATAACTTAAAATTTATTGCTCATGTGACAATACCTCTCACGTAGTTTAACATACCAAAGAAACCTAGTTAGGTTAATGTCTTCCTTTGGGGTGTTTCAGGGACCCTTTGAAGCATCCCAAAGTTGGCTAGAGGTAATTTGATTTGAGAATTTTTGTCAAAAGAACCTTAAAAAACATTTAAAAGTACAACAGGATCATAGCTTCCTGTGAAAAAATAGTTATTTACTTAGCCAAAGTGACAATAAAAAATTCCAAAAGTAAATATAGAACAGATCACTTAAAAGGTAAAGAAACTTAAAATATGTTATCAAGGGCAGTTTAGCATCTTTAGAAAAGTTGTCTGTTTTGACAGAGAGAAAAACTAAATTTATGTTTTGCACCAGCTTACTTTAAAGATTCATTTACTCAAGTAAACTTGTTTTAAAGTTAGTCCTGACTGATCATGTACAAAACCCTTTTGGGAGTCCATCTTCCACAAATATTTCATCCCTTAACGTATTTTAGCACAATTTTAACTTTTGAGTTTTAGAATATCTGGAGAGATCCTAAAGCATATATTTCTAAAAGTTCACTCAAAACTCTTTCCCCATTTGCACTTTCTTTCCTCAAAAGTTTCTTCACACTGAGTTACTTTCCTTGCTGACATATCATGTCAATGTCTGGCAAATGGCACCCCACTCCAGCACTCTTGCCTGGAAAATCCCATGGACAGAGGAGCCTGGTGGGCTGCAGTCCATGGGGTCGCTAGAGTCAGACATGACTGAGCGACTTCACTTTCACTTTCCACTTTCATGCATTGGAGAAGGAAATGGCAACCTACTCCAGTGTTCTTGCCTGGAGAATCCCAGGGACGGAGGAGCCTGGTGGGCTGCCGTCTATGGGGTCGCACAGAGTCGGACACAACTGAAGCGACTTAGCAGCAGCAGCAGCAGGGCAAAACCAATACAATATTGTAAAGTAATTAGCCTCCAAAAAATAAATAATAAATAATTTTTTTTAAAAAAGATCTTATTAAGCTTATGTTAAACCTAGGCACAATGAAAGTATTATACTTAATATTGTATTTAATATGTTGATCACTTAAGACATGTCTATATTAATTACATCAACAAACTTTAACAAAATACCAGGTACTAATTTAATAATGAATATTTTCCAGTTCTTGTGAACCTGAAATTCATTTAGCTTAATTTCTCTTGTATTTAGAATTGTTTGGTTTGTAAGCACTTACTTTTATTTAAGCCAATTAAATAGAGCTCTTTTACAAATCAACCACAGCAATGTTATCCAAAGGCAAAAAGTGAAAGTGAAGTCACTCAGTGACCCCACGGACCCCATGAACTGTAGCCTACCAGGCTCCTCTGTCCATGGGATTTTCCAGGCAAGATCCTCTGTCCATGGGATTTTCCAGGCAAGAGTACTAGAGTGGGTTGCCATTGCCTTCTCCAGAGGATCTCCCCAACCCAGGGATCAAACCCGGGTCTCCCGCATTGTAGGCAGACGCTTTACCATTTGAGCCACGAGGGAAGATACTACACTTGATCTTAGCCAAAAGGCCAAATCCACAGAGTGGCCTCAGTGCTTATTTCAAGATTTTAGTCCTGAGTCAGGCATAGCAATGTAAACCCCATAAGTTTACAAAAAAGCTTGGATTAAAATTGGGTTTCTCATACATGGAACAAGGCAAGCTCACTTGGGTAGATGGCTAAATATTTGCAGAAAAAGGACTTAAGATTTCTAATTACCTTGGACGAGCCAACTTCTAAATTATTTTACCCTCTCTAAAATTTGAATTTTAGAAGACAGCAGAGATGAGGGTTCCTGAGAAGACCAGATAGGACATTTTCATCTCAAAGATACGGGCAAGTTCTTCCTAGGATGACTTTGTCTACCCTTTGTTCAATACTGAGGGGGAAAGAGGTGCAGGTAGTAGGAAAGACAGGCTGAGGAGCCCACCTCGCGGCCCTGGCCTCCCGGGAAGGCGGCAGCCAGAGAAGTGGGCCAGTGGTGCCTGAACCAGTACGTGCTGTCACTGCACGGAAGTAGTCTTTCTGGGGGCAGATGCCCTAGGAGCCGGGTCTATTCTGTGACCCCCTTATCCTGCTGTGGGAGTCTTCAAGCAGCAGCTGCCCTAATAGCTCTTAAGTGCCTGACCCCATGGCACACAAGTTTAATTGACCTGGTCCTCAGCTTAAAGGAGAGCCCTCACCTCCTTGGGGGATAGCTACTGTGCCACAGTGCGCTGTGGGATCTTCAGAACACGCCGGAGAGTAACCCTGGTGGGAGTTCCTCAACTGCTTCTACAGCCAGTAGCCTGTTTACAGCGGGTTTGAGGAGAGAGAAACGAGAGAGTTGCTGTGGGAGTGGGCAGGAACCTTAGAGGAAGCACGTCTCATTTTAGCTTAAGCAGTTAGTACTAGATGTCTGTGCATCACCAAATTACAAACATAACCAAAATAAACCAAAACCTAGCTAGCTGGAAAGTCACACTAACGTGACCTCCCAGTTCCATTAGATCTATGGCGTTTGTCCAAAATGCTTTATAAAAGGAGTTTTCCTTCGCAGGGGAAGCTCCCCAAGCTGCAGCTGAAGTTCTCCACTGTTAAAGTTACCCAGGGCTCCTAGAGGGGAAACTGGAATTGGATACCAAGTCCAAGGGGGCCTCCAGAGCTATTCACTCATTCTCAGAGTGTTCCTCCTTTGCAAAGTACTTCTAACTGCAAGATTGCATAATTGTGAGCCATTCATGGGCCGTTGCTCTTCTGATCTCAACATATCTAATATATGCCCCAGAGAGCTTTCCTTTAGGGTAGATGAAATATTTCCCACTTCTATAAGTTTGATAACACCAAAACACAAAAGATGTAGGTGAATTTCAACAAAGACAGCACAAATTCCAGCATCGATTCACAGAGCAACTGGATCCCAGCTCAGGTAAGTAAATTTACTCTACAAAACAAATGAACTAATTGCAACTAGGCAGCCTAGCCACGTCAGAACTAGTTCCCCAATGAACTGGTTCCAACTGAGGTACAGTCCAGCGATAATTCTCCTCTCCAACAGGGTACCCCACCAAATAGGTTTGTCCCATAAAGGAAAAATCCAAATTGAGGGGGAAATATGTTCCCAGCGTGCACAGCAGAGCGACATACCCTACAAAATCAAGTCTGTTGACTCATAACACAAAAGGGCATGCAAAGCCACAAACAAATCAACTGGCTATCAACTGGGGAGACTTACCCTATGAAATTGAGTTCATTGACTTGTAGAAGTTGGTCAGTTCCTTGTTTCAAACTGCTAAGCACTGGGGCAGCTGGTGCCACTCCCCAGAATCTTGAAGGAAAGATCAAGATGGTCCTGGCAGCTGCTAGGGTCTTGCCCCAATATTCCTTGACTGGGGCCAGCTAGCCTCTAGCAGCAAGGATCCTGGATGGCTAAGCCAAATTTGTTATCAAGTTCAAGCTCTCTCTGCTTGCCACATGACAGGCCAATGAATCTGAGAGATGAGGTGTTGAGGCAAGGAATATGACTTTATTTGGAAATACAGCTGACTGAGAAGACGGCAGAATAACATCTCTAAATAACCATCTTAGTGGGGTCTGGATGCCAGCTTCTTTTATGGATCAGAGATGGGAGAGGTGAGGAAGCAAAGTAAAACAGCCATTAATCTTGCGAATATCTCCTAGAATGGCAAGCCTCAGGCAGGGGATGTGTTTATTTCTTCCTGGTTGGGAAGATCCCCTGGAGAAGGAAATGGCAACCCACTCCAGTACTCTTGCCTGGAAAATTCCATGGACTGAGGAGCCTGGTTGGAGAAGGAAATGGCAGCCCACTCCAGTGTTCTTGCGTGGAGAATCGCAGGGATGGGGGAGCCTGGTGGGCTGCCGTCTATGGGGTCGCACAGAGTCGGACACGACTGAAGCAACTTAGCAGCAGCAGAGGAGCCTGGTAGGCTACAGTCCACGAGGTCTCAAAGAGTCAGACACAACTGAGCAACTTCACTTTCACTTCCTGCCATCTACAGGTGGACAGGGTTCTGAACAAAGGCGCTTTAACAGTCGAGTAGAGGAGCAGGGTTCTCTGAGGCAGGCTATTATATATGATTATAATAAAAGCAAAGGAAAGCAAGTCAAAGAAACAGTTCCAACATGGAGGCAGAATTGGCTTTTCCCTTCAACAATATGATGGAATAGTATGCAGTCATAAAAGACTAAAAAAACTTTTATATATTTATAGGAAATGGTATCTAAGACATACCAAGTAAAAACTGAAGGATGCAACATAAGGGACTAACGCTTGTGTAACATTTTTCTAAAGAGGGAAAAATAATACGTGTTTATCTTCTTGTCTATGCATAAAGTTCCTGGAAGTTTACAAGAACATTTATTGAGTCCAAGGAGGGGAGATGCATGGTTGGGGATGGCATGAAAGGGGTATTTTCACTCTATAACTAACTTCTTGAGTCTTTTCTTTGAAAAAAAAAATTTTTTTGGCCATGCCATGCAGCATGCAGGATCTCAGTTCCCTGACCAGGGATCGAACCCACCCCTCTCATGCCTTCTGATTTATGGAGCACATGAATGTGTTGTCTGTTAAAATTAAATGAATAAAAAGTAAAACTCCCTCTTTATATTATCTCAATTTAGTTTTTTAAGGAGTTGTATTACGCTGAATGATTATAAAATAACTCATATGTTTATCTATTCTATGAATTCAGAATATGTTCACTATAACACAATCTTTTAATATGAAATATGTCTTTTGCTGTACTAATTTGACTATATATTGCATGTTGTATCTATCCGACATATATTTGTTTTAAAGGTCTTTTTATAAGAAACAGTCTGAAAGGAAAACATCAGTGATTATTTCTGGGTAGTTGACATAGAAATGATTTTAATTTTCTTTATACTTTTCCTGTTTCTCTGGTTTATATGCCAAAGGTAACTGCTCCTAATAATCAGGAAAAAACCATGCTTGCTCCCACTCCCCTCCGTCCAGGGATGAAGCTCAGTGACTTCAAAGCGCCTTTTGAGGCCCTGCCTGTGTTTTCCCTCCTCTCCTATCAACCCTCCCACTGCCCCTACAGGAGGCTCTGTGACTCCTGAACAGACTCCTCGGCCGTTCTCCCTGTGCTACAGAAGTGCAACCCAGACGTCAGTATCCAGCTCAAACGTCCTCGCACCCAGACAGAACCAGTGGCGCCCTCCTCTGTGCTCCGTGACCTCGGGAATGGACTCC
>NW_011494910.1:3095056-3110453 GCF_000754665.1 Bison bison bison | reverse complement strand
GTTTCCTGAGTCACTGGGTCCCCAGGAGCAGCCCAGGGGCGGATTCAGGATGAACGCTGGGAAAGTATGGGCCCAACGTCTCCCCTGTGGCTCTCTCTACCTTCTGCAAGACAGAGGTGCTAAGAGAGTTACTGTTGGCTGCAAAGCTCACTTTGCTTTGGTGTCTCCTTTCTGTTTGTGGGCTTCTGGGCTGTGATCTTGGTGTCCTGGCGGACCTGGCTGCAGTCCTTGTTCCCATCCCGGTGGGGCCCTCTACCTAGTGGGATTCTTCACAGAGAACTGCACAGATTAGCCCCCAGCAGTCCAGTTTGAGGGGAACGCACTCTGCCCAGGGTGGCTGGTCTGCCCAAGACAGAGGACGTGTTTTTCTCATGTCTGTTGGAGAAAGTGGGGCTGGGAGATGTCTCTGTCCCAAAGACTTCCAATCCCTTCCAGGTGCCTTCTGAGTCTTCCTTCCCACTCCTCTCCAGAGGGAAATTGGCTGGAAGGGAAGCAGATAGAAGCAGGAGGAGGAGGCCCCATCAGCCATCCCCTTTCTTGGAGGATCTGAGCCTGTGCTTTGCCTCATCACAGACTCACAGACTGGTACAGAGAAACAAAGCTGTCAGAGAATCCCACTCCTTCCCCGGCTGTCAGAGTGCAGATACCCAGTGATTCACCAAGCCCTGCCCCAAGTCTGCGGGCAACTGAGCCTTAAAGGCAGAGAGGAGCAGATGTCAAATTCCCTTCAGATCTATCTATGCTTCCCCTTAAGCCCCGGCTTAAGAGATACAAACATTCTCCCCTAATCTGGCTGCTGTTGCTCTCATCCATATCCTTATTCCCAAAGAGATTTACTAAGAGGATAAATCTCAGCCCAAGAACTCAGACACTTGGCCCCACTTACAGCGTCTGCTTTGTATGACAGTCAGGGCTAGACTGGACGTGGTGGGCACATAGCCCTGGAATGGACACGGGCATTTACCTATGAAATTCAAACTATTAAGGGTCTCCTCCATGCCCCGAATCCTTCCATTAATGAGCAATAATGAGTAATATTTACTGAGTTCTTAGTATGTGCCAGACACACTCTGGGTGCTTCTCCTGCATTAAAGAAGCAAATACACTCGTTATAGTTCTGTTTGATACCTAAGGAAATGGAAGCAAGTGGCCCAAGGTCACTCAGCTAATGAATGGTTTAGCCGGGATGAACCCTCTGCCTCCAGAGCCTACGTTCTTAACCTTCAGGCTATTCTGCCAGGGAAGAGGCGTTCTCAAGTGCCCTGGGACCGCTTTCTCGCAGCTGCTTGTAAAGTGCACCTATTCCAGGGGAGGGCCGCAGGCCTGCCTCGTCCACCACTGGGGATGAATTGGTTTATCAGATCCTGCCTGAGGATGACCCCTGGCCTTCTTGAGATGAGGAGGGGGAAAAGGAGCCTCGAAAGAGGGCATGGTGGTCGAGGAAGAGAGGATAGGGATCCTTGGAGGCACGCAAAGGTGATGGGGAGGAAGGGAGGAATGGTTAGGTCCCCCAGCTCAACAGAGACAACTCCAGGGAAATACGCCTGAGCAGCAGTGTGGGTCGTGTGGGAAGGGCCCCTGGGATGACCCCTCAGAGTGCATGCTTTTGGTGTGTTTCCTGGTGTGAAATTGAGGGTTTGGGGAGTGGACGGACAGAGGAGTGGAGTGGTGGAAGCAGCCCTCCGGACCTGACCAGGGCTTCAGGGTCCTGCAGGCCACAGCCTGACCCCTGACCCTCTGAGGGTGACCCCAGCCACTCATCAGAGCCCACAGTCTCATTCTGAGTTCTGACAACCCCCCTCCCCCCGCCCCGCCGGCCCAGCCCTTGGCTCTCAAGAGTGAAGTGGGTCAGCGGTAGGTGGATGCTGCTGGGAGCTCTCGGTCAGCACGGCCTGGACACGGAGGGTCCACTCCTCCCACTGCTCGCCTGCTGCTGTCCAGGCAGGGAGCCCTGCGTGCTTGCAGGATTTCACAGCCACGTGCAGAGGTGGACCAGATGACCCTCATCTGGTCTGTGCGGAGCTGAGCCCAGGGAGGCTGTCATTTGCCCTGGAGTGCAGAGCGGCCCAGCCAGGATTCAAACCCAGAACTCCACACGCTGAGCGTGGGGGTGGGGCCCCTTTCACTTGTCTACAGCTGCGCCCCAGGCACCCCCCAGGGGCTGCAGCTTTGGGGGCCTCACCTCGGGAGTTCCTTTCCTCCCTAGACCCTCCGGCCACCAGTTCTCTATTTGCTTCAGAATTGCCTGAAGAACACATTTAAAACAAAATGTGGATTCCTAGAGTTCAACCACCACGGATTCTGACTGTTGAAGGCTGGGATGGAGCCCAGGACTCTGCGTTCTTAGCAAACCCCAGGTATCTCTGAAGAAGGAGGCTCCTGATGCGCCCAACTATTCCCCATCTCAGAGGCGTCTGTCCCAAGCCCTTTCCCATGGTTTGTGTGTGGGCTAAATCGCTTCTGTTGTGTCCAATTCTTTGTGGCCCCATGGACTGTAGCCCACCAGGCTCCTTTGTCCATGGGATTCTCCAGGCAAGGATACTGGAGCGGGTTGCCCTGCCCTCCTCCAGGGGATCTTCCAGACCCAGGGATCACACCCGCGTCAGCAGGCAGGGTCTTTAGCACTATGCCACCCGGGAAGCTCCCATGGAGAGGGCCCCTTTATTCTGCCTTTGTTTTCTATGTATTTCGAATATTATGAAGGCTGATGGGAGACTCCTCTAGGCTGCAGATGGGTTCCCTTTGTCTTCCGAGGCTCCAGGCTGCTTCTCCTGGGTCTTGTACATAGGCAGGGACAGGTGAGGGGACAGGACCACCTCTTGGGGTCTCAGCAGGAGCCTGAGGCTGTGCCTCTATTTTAGACCAGTGTGCTGCTCTCTTGCCTGAAATCACAAAACAGAATCCAGCCACCAAGGCAGTATTTCTCAACCTGCTCACATGCTACAGAATCCCCTCTTATTTGGCAAAAATGCAGATTCCTACCCCACCCTGATTTATTGAATTAGAGTAGGGGAGAATGCAGGGCCTGGAAATCTGCACTTGGCCAGCAGTCCGGTCAACTCTTATGCACGTGAATGGCTGAGAAGTCCTGCTGTCGACCATGGACTGTGGAGTGTCACAGACCTGGGTTCAAATCCCAGGCCTACCATGAGGTAGCTACGTGGACTGGAACTAATTCCTAACCTCTCATCTGTAAGACATGGCGTACTATACCGGCCTATTTATTGGTCTTGCTGTGAGGATTCAATCAGACCCTGAGAAAATTGATTCAAAGCACCAGGCATCCAGCCTGCTCTGAAGGCACACCCCATCTAGTGGCAAAGAGGATGCAGACATAAATGCCTCCCCTGGGAGGGAAGCGCTGCACATTACTCACCCCCCAGCAAACACAGAGCAGCTTTAAAACAATTCTGACCCTGCCTTTCCTCTGGGGTGAGCTCAGTGACGTTTTCAAGGTGACTAGGGCCGTTCCCACCCTGAGGTGTGAGCCATTCCTAGCTAGGGTCAGGCATTGGCAAACCTCTGGTCGGCCAGGGTCCCTGGGACCTTCAGCCTTGCAGCAGGCTGCCAGGAACCGGGAGTCTACAAGTCCTTCCTTTCCCGGGCTCCCCTAGTCTGGCCGATCCAAAGAAATGCCAAAACTTGTAAAAAGCTTCAGCCATTCATAACAGGTCAGCTCCCTCGGGAAACGCTCCCCGCTCTGCTGAAAGCTTGCCAGGCGACTTGGTGATGTCGTGCTCTCAGCCCACACAATGGGCAGAGCAGGAAAAACATCCCGCCTGTCCATAGGCTCACATCCTCCTGGGGCCCCACCCTGCGGCTCCCAGAGTTTGGGGATGGTGGTGCAGAGGGAGGCAAAGGGCAGCTGTGGAGGAGGGGAAGGGGGTGGAAGCAGGACCAGATCTCCCCAGTTTGGCTGCCTCCGGAACAAGCTGGGTGGGTTAGATTACAAGTCAAATCTGCTTTTTCTGGCTCCCCTGCCAGTCCCCGGAGACCACTGCTTAACAGCCCCGACACTGAAATGGACTAAAACCTGACCTGGTAAACAAAGCTGTTCAGAGGGCAGTCAACAGGTAGGCACACCCGGTGGGATGCCTTGCTTTGCACTTACTTGACTGTGCAAACTGTTAAACCTCCCAGGCCCTCAGTTTCCACATCCATTGAATGGGAGTATTCCTGTATGTCCTGTCTACTACACAGGGTGTTCTCACAGCAAAATGGGCTACCGTGCATGAAAGCCCCTCAGTAACCATAAACACATCACTGGTGTCATTGTCATTGCAGAGGGACTGGGGAGTGAGGTGGCATGCCTGGGGAGAAACACCTGTGAGGACATGGCCCTCTTCGGCCCAGCCAGCTGGCAACCTGAACCCAGAGAAGAGATCTAACAGCTTGGAAACATGGACACGTGAGTGCTGACCACAGGCTGTGAGAATGTTCAGACAGGCTTGGGGGCCGGGGTGGGGTAGGATAAGTGGAGAGGGAGCAGGGGAGCGTTTACTGGAGAACTTACCCAGAGGCCACAGTTCCATACTAAGCTCTGTGTTTTTCCTTAGCGTCGTGTATATTTAGGGTGGCCTTTTGGAAAAGGGCTTCCCTGATGGCTCAGAGGTTAAAGCGTCTGTCTGCAATGTGGGAGACCCGGGTTCGTTTGATCCCTGGGTCGGGAAGATCCCCTGGAGAAGGAAATGGCAGCCCACTCCAGTGTTCTTGCCTGGAGAATCCCATGGACGGAGGAGCCTGGTAGGCTACAGCCCACGGGGTCGTAAAGAGTTGGATACGACTGAGCGGCTTCACTTCACTTCACTTCACTTTTGGGAAATGGAGGTTATAAGGGGCTAAGGCCCCCGTGAAGCCCTTGCATCAGCATTGCTGTAGGCCTATTTGGCATCAACAGAACTGAGCACGTAGTGCTCAAGGGGTTGATCAGGGAAGGCTTCCTGGAGGAAGATTTGAGGCGTGCCTAATAGGAAGACAGAGGGAAAATGTTCCCACAAAACCCTAAAGTGAAAACAGACACGTTGATGAAAAATCAGGAGCAGGGAGGTCACTCTGAGGGCATCTACACCCCCAACCCCCATCACTGTAGGGACGGGAGCACTGAGTCCCAGCACCTGCCTGAGGCCCAGCGTCTGGCTGAGCTGCTGCAGGATGTGGGAGGGGATGTCCAGGCAGAGGTTCAAAGACTTGAAGGAGGAGTCGCCTTCCAGGGAAAGGTGATCCTTGGTCTGCTAGTGGGAGAGGAGTGTGCAGTGGGTGGTCAGACACAGAACTGGAGAGAGAGGAGGGTCAGGGCTGGGACCCAGACGGCACCTCGCTGGGGTACGCACAGCCCCTTAGAGATGATGGTGGGAACTGGCAGGATGTCTTGAGGCCTCTAGGAGCACCTCTGTGGCCCAGGGCCACATTCTTTTGAGTATTCTGGGGGTGGGATGGGGGTTGGAGGAGTAGAGTAAGGAAACACCTAGAAATAAGACTGACTTTACCATGTGACTAAATGGCACAGGTCTAGAGAGGTCTAAACTCAAAGTTGAGGGTCACCTGGGGGCACTCACTACCCGGGAACAGGCGAGGAAGGGAAGGGCTTGCAGAGGTGGGTTCCAGCAAGTTCTTAACGTATCGGATATTTCATTTCAATGTTAATTCATTCTCGTTCACAACTATGAACTATGAGGCCCAGAGATCCAATTCACTCTCTGAAACCTGCAACACTGCTTGGTACGCAGAGGCTGAGGAAGGGGAGGGAAGGTGGTCGTAAGTGAAAAGACCCTAGACAGGTTGCTCGTACCCTATGGGATTATCTGCATCTGTGACTTCCGTGAGGAGTTTACTCAATTCTGAATCTTTAGCACTTCACAGAGTGGTTTGGACCAAGGAGATTTTTAATAAATGTCTGTTAAAGAAAAAAATGTGGACTTAGGTAATGGTTTGTTATCTAAATTTTAATGAGCGCCAAAGAATTGATGCTTTTGAACTATAGTGTTGGAGAAGACTCTTGAGAGTCCCCTGGACTGCAAGGAAATCCAACCAGTCCATCCTAAAGGAAATCAGTCCTGAATATTCATTGGAAGGACTGATGCTGAAGCTGAAACTCCAATACTTTGGCCACCTCATGTGAAGAGTTGACTCATTGGAAAAGACCCTGATGCTGGGAGGGATTGGGGGCAGGAGGAGAAGGGGATGACAGAGGATGAGATGGCTGGATGGCATCACCGACTCAGTGGACATGAGTTTGAGTAAACTGGGGGAGCTGGTGATGGACAGGGAGGCCTGGCATGCTGCAGTCCATGGGGTCACAAAGAGTTGGACACGACTGAGCGATGAACTGAACTGAATGTTACCTAAAAATTTTGATTTAGGTAATGGTTTGTTAAGTTCACAGTACCTTGCCTGACATACATCTGTTAGGATACGAATGAATGTGTGTGAGCATTCTCAGTCATGTCCAACTCCTTGCAACCCCACAGACTGTAGCCCGCCAGGTTCCTCTGTCCAAGGAATTCTCCAGGCAAGAATACTGGAGGAGCAGTTGCCATTTCCTCCTCCAGGGGATCTTCTCAACCCAGGACAGAACCCAAGTCTCTTGCATCTCCTGCATTGGCATGCGGAGTCTTTCCCACTGCACCATCTGGGAAGCCCAAGGGACATCAGAATTCTGAAACTCTAGTGGCAGTTTGGAAGGATGGGTGGGTTCCCATGGACAGATGGATTTTATTCCCTCCTGTGCTCCTACAACCCTTCCCCCTTGAGAGAATGATGCTGGCTTCCACCCTAGGGGACAGGCAACATGGCAACAGCCAACACTTAGGCGGTGCTTTTCTCCATGGCCAAGAAATTCTGAGTGCTTTCCATGTATTAACTCATCTAATCTTCACACCAATCCTGTGATCACCCCATTCTACAAATGGGGAAACTGAGGCACAGAGAAGCCGTTTTCGATGATCCCACAATTAGGAAGTGATGGGGCCAGGATTCAAGCCAAGACAGCCCAGCACTAGAGCTCTGCTCTCGACCGTCTCGCTCCTCTGCCTCTGTCGCTTGGGAACTCCAACCTCCCTGCCTCCTCTGGTACCCTGAAGCGGGGCAGCCAGTTCCGCCACCAAGCAGAACACTTAGCAGAGGTGTAGAAACACAGGCGGTTGAGGGTAAACTTCAAGTCATCACCTCAAGGCAGGAAACTGGGCCCTGACTGCTGGGCCCTTCCTCCTGCTCCAAGGCAGCCCTCCCCCCGTCCTCATCAGCTCCAGCTTTAGGAGTTCCCACAACCAGAGTCAGCCCCAGGTCTAGAAAAGCCAAGGTGGTCTGGCCTCAAAGCAAATGGCCCGCATCCTGCAATCCAGGTGGAAGGGTTTTGCAAGCCTACAACCGCGGCTGGCAACGCTCCTCTTAGCATCTCTGAGGGACGCTTCTTACCTGTGAGCTGTATCTTCCTGTCCTTGGCAAAGTAGAGATCCGGCCAACCCCAAGAGAGCTCCTTCCTATGCAACCTGGTAAGACTTGTCAGAAACACTGCATGCCACTGGAATTCCCAAATGGTCTCCCATCCTCTGCTTGGATGCTTCTAGGGACAGAGAGCTCACCACCTCAGAAGGCAGCTGATCCACTAAGTAATACCTATGACCCAGTGTTTTTTATCATAAAACTCTTTGCATGTTTACTTCCCCAGCTATACTTAAAGCTCTGTAGAAACAAAACCAGGATGAAGTCATCCTAAAGTCTTGCAAAATCTTTTAGATAGAAAGTGCTTAATACATTCTTGCTACTAGAGATCTTATCAAGGGTGAAGAATGCAAGGAAAAAAGTATGATCTAATTTATCAGCTTGCAAACAGCGGAGCAGGGATCTGAATCCAGATTCCTGTATTTTGGAGCCTTGGATGTGCAAGAATCTTCCCTGGAAACCCAGGACCCCACTGACCCCTCCCCCAGGGAAAACACGGATGGTATAAAGTCTAGGTTGTGTCTGAAGAAAAGAAAAGCAAAAAAAAAAAAAAACTCTTGGTACTTTTTTTTTCAAATGAACAACACCCCCTCCCCCAAGTAACCCAGACCTCATGAGAGGAAGCAAAGACCACTTCCTAACTGACGCTGAGACTCTGAGTTCCTGCAAGTGGGGTCCCAGTCAGGGTCGAGTTGGTGTCTCAGATACTGGAAACACAGCGCATGTGGTCAGGAAGTCTTGGATGAATAATGAGTAAATGTGAGTGGGAGGAGCTCAGAGACAGGAAGATGAGGGGCTGGGCTAGAAGCTTGAGCAGGGAGGACCACTGATGGCATCCTAGAGGGCTGAGCGTGTCCCTGCCACTTGGATGGGCCCCCGAGTGACACAGTGCTGCACAGCCATGCCTCGTGCTGACCTCACCAGGGCGGGGCGGACACGCGTGCAGGAGAAAGCGATGGTGCCCAGCATCGAGACAACTTCCCAGGGACTGGGGGCTGGGTGAGCAGCTAGGAGAGGCTTCCTTAAGGCAGACGCTGCATCAGATGATTCATCTCTGGATATGTGTTACTCCAGGTGGCCCCCCAGCAAGAGGAAGGGATGGGGGAGGAGCAGAAAGAGCAGCTGGCAGAGGGGAAGGGGCAGAGAGACAGAAGGCACCAATAAGTGGCCTCTGCAGTCCCTCCAGCTGCCGCCCCATCCGTCCTGAGGAGAGCTGTCCCCCTCCCTGGAACAGGGCACCGCCCGTCAAAACGGACGTCACCTACAGCGCTGGAGTGGCAGCTGGGCCCCCAGTGCCCAAGGCTGCCTGCTGAGTTGGTGGGGAGGCCCGGAGGGGCTGGGCAATGGCAGGGGCCTGCGGTGGGGTGGGGCCCAGCGCCTCGCCGTCCGGGGCTTCTGGCGGCCTGTTAGCCACATCCGCAGGTGACCCGAGGGCGAAGGCCTGCTCCCAGCTGCCAGGAATACAGCAGGCAAGCCAGGTGCCAGCCGCCCACATGGCCCTGGAAGGCAGGGGCCGTCCTGTGAGCGCCGCGTCTCGGAATGGCAGGTGGGGTGTGAGCTCTGACAACCCCCTTGCTCCGCGGGGCACAGAGCCTCAGGCTCACTGCGGGAAAGGAAGCGAGAGTCCGCTCCCAGGGAGGCTCCGCAGATGAACCCTCCCAGTATGTGTGTGTGTGTCTGTGTGTGTCTGTGTGTGTATGTGTGTGGGGCCCCGTGGATGCTACTGGCCTCTCTCAGCCTTTAAAAGCAGGGGTCAGGGGCTTCCCAGCTCAAAGTGAGATCCAGAGTCCCTCCCATGCCCCACAGGACTCCATCCTGGCTGCGCACTGGGGTCAGCTGGGGAGCTTTTAGAAAAATGACTGATGGGGCCTCCATCGTGGTCCAGGGATGACTCCATGCTTCCAACGCAGGGGGTGCAGGTTCGATCCCTGGTCAGGGAACTAAGATCCCCTCATGCTGCAGAATGCATGCAGCCAAAAATAAAAAAATTAAAAAAAATTTTTTTAATTTTCTGACACCTGGCCCCACTGCTGGAAAATCTGTGAATTTCCAGCATGGAAACCTGGAACCACACTTCCTACCTGCTCCACGATGGGCATGAGGTGCAGAACCGTCGGTCCCTCCCCGCGGGCCAGCCCACCCACCACCCTGCCGGGCCGCTGCGCTCCGTCCAGCCTGGCTGCCTCCTCGTTCATCCTCACACACCCTCCCTTGGGGGTCTTTGCTGGAACACTCTGTCCTTGGGGGTCCACAGAGCTCCCCACTGATGAGGCACTGCTCTCCCCAATCTCACCAGAGGCCCCTGACCACACTGTGCCATCACATGGACCCTGACTCTGCTTGATTCTGCCTCCTCACACCTGAGCCCTTGACATCGGGGTGCTTAATTTGGGTAATGCTTTTCCCCCTCACCAGAACATCAGCTCTGCAACAGCAGGGACACAGCGATCTTGCTCTCTGCCCCGTCCTCTGGGCCCAGCACCGTGCCTGGCACACGGCGGGTGCTTGATACAAATGTGCTGAAAGGTCATCCACGCCAATGGGTCTGAGCTCCTGCTGCTGCAAAGTGAGGGTGCAGAGTCCCGCAACTCGGCGTGCTGGCTCCCACCTGGGAGCCAGGCCGGGACAAATTCCTGGGGCTGAAGATCTGCTCTGGAGACCAGGGCTCGGAGGATGCTGCGTTGCATCAAGACAGGAAGCAGGGGTCTGAGCAGAGGGTAAGGTGGAAAGATAGCCCAGAAGGAACTGAGCTGCTTCAAGGAGGAAGGAAAGGAAATCCGGCACGTGTCCCACACCTGGAGCCCAGTAGGCAAACAGGGCGGCGACCATGGTCAGACCAGCAGCCCTGACCACCCAGACCAGAGAGATGGCGTGACTGAGCCGCAGGAAGGGAAGAGGAGGCCCCAGGGCCGAGCCCAGCCTCCCCCTGCAGCACCGCTGAAGAGGACCTCCTGTCAGCAGCTGAGGGCCCCTGCAGGGCGCCGTGCCCGTGCCGGACGGGCTGGTGTGATGAAGGGAGAAGCCAGCTGGCGCCCCAGAAGCTCCTGACCCATCCCAGGGGCAGAAGAGGGCAAAGGGCGGCCAGATGGGAGATGGCCAGCCAGGGGCTCCAGCCCAGGGGCGGGCCGCCACTTAGGAGAGGCATATGAGAATGACGGTGGGGCGCCCAGAAGACAGAGGGGCCCAGGACACCTGCCCCACGCGGTGGTGGTCTGGCCACCGGAGAGGCTGAGGACGGCCCTCAAGGCCCGTCTGCCCCAGCCGCTCACAACCATCACTCCCCCAGCTTCCTTCTCCAGTAATGTCCTTTTTCCTCAGGCACTGATTACACATGATGCCTGGTGGGAGCCCCCCGCCCTCCGCCCCGGAGCTCTCTGGGACAGAAACTCAAGAGTGCTGAAGTGTCTGCAGAGACCCCCAGAGTCCCCTTGACCACTTCAGCCTCCAGAGAGGACAGGAGCTGCCGCAGCAAGAGCAGCTGCCCTGCCCCTCCAGATTCCCAGAGGGCCCGGTGCCTGTGTGAACCCCCGGGTGCCGCTGCCCGGGGTACAGCGGTGACCTCCGGTCCCGAGAGGAGCTGCAGCGAAGCATCTGCTCCAACTTCCCTCCTGTGTGCTTCTCCAGTCTGCCCCCCTTCTCCTTTGCCCTCCTTGAAGACCCACAGCTGCGGCGGCTGTGAGGCTTCGATGAGAGGCACAGTGGTGGCACATAGTAGGGAGCTCAGCAAACCTCAGGTCTTGCTAGTCTCCTCCTAAATTCAACTTCAAAAGCCCAACGCAGATCCCCACCAACGTGGTTCCCGGCCCCTGCCCTCCAGTTTGGTGACCGGCTGCCCTTAGGAGGTGAGGGGATTAAGGCTGGCAGAATCAGTGTTGAGAACCAGGCCCCGATCCACCCTCCACGTCCATGGTCTTGGGCACGCCACCCGACCCTTCAGCACGAGCCTCCTCCCCTGGGCAGCAGCCAGCCCCTCATGTGTGCCAGCAAACAGGACAGTTCTCACGTGTGAGGCATTAGACGCGGCCAGGAGGCGTGCTTTGCAGCCTGACAGTCTCGGGGTGGTCTGGGGGAGAACAAACCTGGACACTGAACTGGAAAGCACAGCACGACGCGGAGAACTCTGGGAGACAGGTGTGAACGGAGGTGTGAACAGACCCAGGGGAAGGGGGCATCCGGGAAGCGGGAAGGGGAGTCACGTCTGTGCAGTTACCGTTGGGCTGGAAATACAGGTCTGTGCCCTAGTTCTGCTTTGCTGGCCTTGACCATTCTCCACCTCAGCCCTCTCTTAAACCTTCCTCCCTGCCTCCCAAGAAGTCAGAGACTCACTCGGTTGGGGGAGCACAAAGGTCAGCTACATCAGACAGAACCCAGACCCTTCCCCAGGACCCCTGGCAGCAACTCGGGCCACGGCGGCAACAGAGCCAAGTCCCAGGCCTCTCCTGCACCCATCCCAGGGTACCCGGGACTGACTGCCAGCCCTGGAGGAGCAGCATCCAGAATACAGCAGGGAGAGTACAGGGCACCAGGCCCACGCCCAGAGTGGGCTCAGGGACACACACCAACCACTCTCCGCTTTATCTGCACAGACACAAGCCTGGCCTGCACTCAGGGGGCCTGGGGAGGCCCTTCCATCCCCCACCTTTGGCATCAGTCTGTCAACATCAGCTTTTGTGCAGGAGACTGCTCACTCCTTTCTGTACCACATGAATTAAATATATTATCTGTCATTCACAGTACAGTGGTGGGGGTCGGGGGTACTTATGGATAAGCCAAGACCCTCCACGGCCGCTCCTCAGGCAGAAGGGGGTGGGCAGGGGGCCTGGCCTCCCTTTGGCCTTGACATCTAAGACCCAGCCCAGTGTTGAGACTTTGGGAATACAAGAGGCATGCTCCATAGCTGGGGTGGAGGCACCTTCTCGGGGGCCACAGCCCCACACACTCCCAGTCCCCTGGGGCTCAGGGTAAGAGCCAACCCCATCCCGCCCCACCTTCCTGCACCTCAGACTGTGGGCCTGGCCTCCTCTGGGCATGGGGAGGCTCCAGACAGGCCGGAGCAAGGACAGAGCCACGGGCACTGGGGAGGAGCAGAAGAGGGAGGCTGTGCCAACACCATGGAGCTGGGGCCGGCCTGGCACCAGGCTCAGGGTGAGCCTGCACACCTGGGTGCTGCCCATAGGATGCTGGTCCAGGGCGGGCCCACCAGCACTCGGGGATGATTAGCAGGAAGAGCTCTCGGGAGAGCCAGACTGGTAGAAGCGGGAGGCAGAGCTCCCAGGGCAGTGCGTGCTCTACTGCCTGCAGTTTTAGGCGATCCCGCTCAGACTGGGGGGGAGGGCGGGCTCCACCGAGATGCAAGAGCGTGGCCAGGGGGCCAGGGCCCCGCGGGACTGGCTGGGCCACCAGCAGCACACAGGGTCCCTGGCAAGGAGCAGGCCGTGGGGACAAGTCAGGGGCAATGGGAGAGGGGGTGCGGCTCTGTCGCTCTGGGGAAAGCCGGCCCCTCAGGTGGGAGGGCATTTGGCACAAACGTTGGCACCCAGGGTTCCAGGGTCCCAGACAAGGTGCCATGTCACTTCCTGCTCTCGGAGGGGAAACAGGGGAAAGATGTGCGGGCTCCCAGGGGCCTGAAAGGGTCTCAACCAAACTGATGAGGCAGGCAGGCAGGCAGGTCCCCGGGAGGTCGGGGGGCACAGTGGTGCCCATGTCCAAGGCACAGTGCTCAGCTCAGCCTCTGGACTCTCCAGTCCCTGTGGGTTCCCTGCGGGTGCCCGAGGGCTTCAGGGTGGGAAAGTGCCTGAGGTCGCTCTCTGCCCACCACCTCTTCCAAGGGAAGCAGCTCATGCCTGGCCCCAGGGCAGGCAGTGGAGGGGTTGGTGTCTGGGACAAGGGCACTGGGGAGGCACATGGGAAGCAGGGAGAGGAAGCAGCCACGGCCAGCAGGGCTGCCCGAGGTCTCCCGGGCCGGCCACTAGCCCTCACGCATCTGTCCTCCGAGGCCGCATGGGCCCCATCCCGCTGCAGCTGTGCACGGTGTGACCTCTCGCCCCTGGGCCACAGCAGGGCGGGCGCAACTCAGAAGATGCTCTGCCGCCGGTTCTTCCCTCGCCCTGGAAAATGGAAGGAAAGATGTGGGGCTGCAAGGAGGAGGCGGGGGCCAAGGTCGCCTGAGATGAGCAGGGGCGGACTGCTCTGCCAGAGCCAGCAAGAGCATGCGCTCAGGAGCTGGTCAGTCCTGAGCTCTAATCCCATCCCTTCTACTCACTCACTGTGTGAAATTGCAACTCAGCCTCCCAGAGCCTCAGTCTCCTTGCCTGAGAAATGGGGAGCACTAACTAATGGTATCGACTTCAAGGAAAATTTTAAGATTAAATAAGATGCTATGTTGAAAGCACTTAGCATGTCTGAGGCCATCAGCTAGTCTGGAAATAAGTACAATTCTCCCAGGATAGAGGCTACACCCAGAGCTCAGAATTTGCCGACAGAAGACACCAGGAAACGGGTGCACCTTCATGGGGCTACTCTCAGATGCGGCGTTCTGTCTGGGGTGTGGGTTGAGGAGGAAGACACAGGGAGGAAGCCTGGGTAGCAGATAGGGAAACCGGCCCTGCCCTGCTCCCTGCAGGCCCCCGGAAGAGAGGCCCGGGTCGGGGAGGAGCCCCCATCTCCCGGCCCTATCTCTGTTCCTCGGGAAGGCAAGCGCTGCCCACCCTGGCCTCCTCTAGTCGGGGCGGGTGGTGGGGAGGACAGGCCCCTACCTGGCTGCTGGAAGGCCAGGCCCCGGTAGCCGGGGTCTTTCTGGAGCTGGATCTCCTTCAGGGAGAAGAGGGAGGCAGCTGCGGGCAGAGAGGGCACAGGCCGGGAGACAGCTCAGTGAACCGGCTCCGCTCCTGCCATCTGCGGCCTCTCGCCCACCATGCACGGGGAGCCGGGGGCACCCCTTCAGTCAGGGCTGGCAGCCCCAGGATGACCAGGCTTGCTCCCCTTGTTATGAAGGAAAACCCGGGGACAGGGAACCAAGCTGCTCAGCCAGACCCGGGCCCTGGGCTCTGGGCTCTCGCCCTCCTCGCCCAGACCCGCTGCCCCGCTCCCGGGTCCCGGGAGGCCCCCCCCAGCGTCCCCCTCACACTCACTGTCTTCCAGCTGGTGCACGCGCTCCCCCAGAGACCGGAAGTAGGGGTGCCTCAGGGCCGCCTCTGCTGACACGCGGCTCTTGGATTCATACTGAAAGGCAGAGGGCGGTGGCTGCAGGAACCCCGCTGGCAATATGACCCCTACACTTAGTCCCCTGGCCCAGATGGGAGGGCCAGGCTGACCTGAGCAACCCCTGGGGTCACCTAGCTGCTGCTGCTGCTAAGTCACTTCAGTCGTGTCTGACTCAGTGCGACCCCATAGACGGCAGCCTACCAGGCTCCTCCATCCCTGGGATTCTCCAGGCAAGAGTACTGGAGTGGGCTGCCATTGCCTTCTCCACCTAGCTGCTATCCCAGCTCAAGACTGGCCCAGAGCTCAGGGTCCCAGGTCCCCAGCCACCAGGAGAAAACCAGACATGGGACATAAAGAGACTGATCTCCTCTGGGGATGGAAATACAGATGCGAAAGCATACATAATTATAACTTGAATACCAGTAATACTAACAAGTAATACTAAGAACCACCCTTACCGTGCGCTTAAGCAAGACAGGCACCATTTTAAGTGTCTTCAGCAACCTCACTTTACCCTCACAACCATCTTACAAGGTGTGAGTGATTCACTCTACTGTGCAATTGAGCCAAGCCAGGCACAGCTAAGTTCTGTAACCTGCCCACGGGCTACGCAGCTAGTGTTTGAACTGGGGTTTCCGTTTGGAACATGCCTGCTCTGAAGTCTGGGGAGGCCAGCGCTCCTCCCGTGCCGGGGGGCGGGGGGGTCCCAGGGAGCCCCAAGTCGGGCCCGGGGCTGGGACTGGGGGCTCCCTGG
>NW_011494910.1:3092324-3094956 GCF_000754665.1 Bison bison bison | reverse complement strand
GGGGGCCAGGGTGACGTCCTGAGGCTTCAGCTCCCTGCCTGCTGGGCCCCGGCCGGCAGGGAGCACACTCACCAGGAGGAGGCTGCTCAAGAGGTTGATGCCGTCAGGGTCCAACCTGCGGGAGGAAGGAGCTAGCGCAGGCCTGCGGGGGCGCGGCGAGCCCCGAGGCCGCTTCCCCGAGGGACCGTGAGGACCACAGCGGACAGGAGCGGGGAGGAGGGGCTACCTGGGAACGTGGCTGAGGAGCGGCTGGGGGAGGTACCGGGGGAAGTTGTAGGCTCGGAACTCGGACAGGGCCATCACACCGGGCCACGTCTCTTCCGTGGGGGTCCCTGGGGAGATGAGAAGGGGTTGGGAGGGTGAGAGGCCAGGGCCGAGGGCGATGTTGAGGGCGGGGGGTGTGGTAAGGGAGGAGGTGGGGGCAGAGAGTGGCTGCGACCACCGGGACCCCAGCCCTGGAGGATCGCCCCGGTCCCAGGAAGTGTCCGTGCTGGACGGGGTGCTGGCGCCCCCTCGAGGTGAGATGGAGGGAGCGGCAGGAGACTGACCGAGGAGTCGGAAGATGAGGTGCAGCTCCTCCTTGACCGTGGAGCCTGGGAAGAGCGGCCTCCCTGTGGCCATCTCGTACTGGATGCAGCCCACACCCCTGCAGGGAGCGATGGGCAGGGCCGACGTCAGCCTGGGCCTCCTTGCCCCCGCACTCCTGGCGCTGCTCCACCACGCTCCGCGGCACAGGGGTGGGGGGCCCAAGGCTGCCGAGGCTCCTAGCACAGCACGGCCCCCCACTGCAGTCTCCGTCTGGGGAGCTTCTGGGCTCCAGGACGCTTTGAGCTCTCCCCCTTTTACTCTGTAGGGTTGGCGTCTACATAGCCAGCACCCTGTGGCAGCTCTTCAAGCTGCACTATCTCAAACTTTGTCCATTGGGAAGAGAGAAGCCCACAGATCCACTCTCCAAGGAAACCCCTGCATACCACAGAGGCCATTCATCGAAGACCTGTGTTTTGCCTGGAAACCTGGGCCAACTTTTCATTCTACACTGAATCCTGTGTGTGTTAATTTTAATACAAAAATAATGCATCCCTTCTAAATTTTTCAGCAGAACTGATGCTTGGGGAAGATTCATCATATGCACTGTGGGGGCTCTCCTGTACCCTCTGCGTGCTCCTGGGGGGTATTTCAGAAGCACAGCCCAGCACAGTCTGTTGAGAACCTGGGAAACCCTGATGTAGCTCTGACTTAGTTCTCTGACATCCAGTTCAGTAGGATGCCACGTAGCTTTTATTCAAAGGAGGTTAGACAGTCCTTTGAAGAAGCCCATGGGGCAAGAGAGGCGAGTCGGGAGGTCCCACAGGCTCGCTTACCACATGTCAAGGGGGGTGGAGTACTCCGTGGACCCCAGCAGCACGTCGGGGGGCCTGTACCACAGGGTCACCACCTCATTGGAGTAGGTCTTCGTGGGCACTGACTTGGCCCGGGCCAGTCCTAGGAGCAAACCGTCACTGCACCTCCCCGCTCCACGGCGCCCGAATCCCGGAGAGACTGTGGGGTCCTCCCAGCCCCGCAGGCTCTGGCCCTCACCAAAATCGGCCAGCTTCAGCTCCCCTCTCTCGTTGATGAGCAGGTTCTGGGGCTTCAGGTCCCGGTGCAGGATCTTGCGGCGGTGGCAGTAGGCGAGGCCCCGGAGCAGCTGGAACATGAAAATCTGCAGAGAGAGAAGGGAAGGGGCAGCCTGAGGTGGGAGCACGCCCCGCGGCTGGGGAGGAAGGGAGCCTGCACCCCTGCCTTGGGGCTGGGACGGGGTGGGGGACACGACCGGGTGGAGGGGAGCTACTGGAGGCTACCTGGTTCTCCTGCCCACGTGGACGCCCCGTCCTGGGCCCCACCCAAAGGGGAGGGCACAGGGCACGCAGAGGAGGCAGCAGGGTGGGCAGGAGAGCGCTCCAGTGGGGAGCTGAGAGGGACCACTGTGGGCCGGGTGCGCACACACAGAAGGGGCCATTCACTCCTGTGAGCTTCCCCGGAAGCTCCTCTTCACCCTGGCAGGTAACTGGTGCTCTCAAGTGACAGACGTGCTGGAAGTGGGAGCGTTACACCAGCCCTGGGGTGGGGGGCGGTCCATGGACAGATGTGCTGGAAGTGGGGAGGGTTACACCAGCCCTGGGGGGGCGGTCCATGGACAGATGAGCTGGAAGCGGGGAGGGTTACACCAGCCCTGGGGATGGGGGGCAATCCATGGACAGATGAGCTGGAAGCGGGGAGGGTTACACCAGCCCTGGGGGGGCGGTCCATGGACAGATGAGCTGGAAGCGGGGAGGGTTACACCAGCCCTGGGGATGGGGGGCAATCCATGGACAGATGAGCTGGAAGCGGGGAGGGTTACACCAGCCCTGGGGGGGCGGTCCATGGACAGATGAGCTGGAAGCGGGGAGGGTTACACCAGCCCTGGGGATGGGGGGCAATCCATGGACAGATGAGCTGGAAGCGGGGAGGGTTACACCAGCCCTGGGGGGGCGGTCCATGGACAGATGAGCTGGAAGCGGGGAGGGTTACACCAGCCCTGGGGATGGGGGGCAATCCATGGACAGATGAGCTGGAAGCGGGGAGGGTTACACCAGCCCTGGGGGGGCGGTCC
>NW_011494910.1:3088602-3092224 GCF_000754665.1 Bison bison bison | reverse complement strand
ATGAGGTTTCCACAGTGGTCCAGATACTGCTTCAGGTCACGGTCCTGGAACACGGGGCCTGGCTCAGCCCCAGCCTGACCCGAACCCTGGCCAGAAGCGCTCCCGGAGGTGGGGCCCAGCCCAGGAGTGGGACAGGCCCCGGCTCCGAGCCACCCCTAAGCCTGGGCCCTTGGCCATTCCTGCTGGGAGCCTCTGAGAACGAGGCCCGGGCCCCCTCCACCCCCGCCCCGGCCCCATGCCCACTCACCAGGTACTCAAACACCAGGGTGAGGGAGCGCTCCGTGTGCACGAGGTCGTGCAGGGTCACGATGTTGGCGTGTTTCAGGTTCCGCAGGAGAGACACTACGGGCAACAGGCGTGCCTGAGCCCCACGTGCCCCTCACCCCTCTTCCTGGGATCAGCCTCGGGGGTCCCCACCCCAGCCGTGTCTCCTGGCCCCTAGCTGCCCCCAGGCTCAGGACCCCCCCGGGGCCCCAAGCCTGAAGGACCCTGGGGTGCGCACCCTCGCGGATGGCAGTGCAGGGCGCCCCCTCCTCGTGCTCCAGCCGGATCTCCTTCAGGGCCACGAGGTTCTCTGTCAGTTTGCTGCGCCCCTTGAAGACTGTGGCATAGGTTCCCTGGGAGCAAGAACCGCACTCAGGGCCAGCTCTCCTCTGTCCAGCGCCCTCCTCTCTGTGCCTCTGCCCGGGCTGTGACGTGGGCCAGACTGCCCTGCCAACTGGAGGAGGAAATGGCAACCCACTCCAGTATTCCTGCCTGGGAAATCCCACGGACAGAGGAGCCTGGTGGGCTACAGTCCAAGGGGTCTCAAAGAGGCGGACATGACTGAAGTGACTTGGCATGCACGCCCTGCCTACCCTCCCTACCCCGTACCCTTCACTGAAGTTCCCATTCCTCCAAAGCCTGCTTCTCTGTGAAGCTGTCCTTAACTCCTCCCCAGTCAGAAGGAATGTCTCTCCTGTAAGCTGCCAGCAGGCGAGGTGCCCCTCTATTATAGCATTACTTTTGTTCTTCCTTATATTCTGTTGATGTTTACATGCAGGTCTCCTCTGGCTTCCTAGAAGGACAGGGCTACACCCTCCTCCTCTCTGTAAACCATTGCCCACCCCCAGCCTGGAACACAAAGGCCAGTGCAGTGATAACAGAAATAGCCAGCAAATACACAGCATAAAAGCTTATTCTAGGGACACAGCGCCCTATGAGGTAGAAGAGTTACCACCTCCAGTAACAGAGGGGGAAATCAAGGCACAGGGGGAGATCACTCCAGAGCTCACCCCAGGCCACACAGCTAGCCAACAGTGGAGCTGGGACGTGATCCTAGGCATGAAATACTTGCAGAATAAAAAGACTGCATTCTGCCCCAGAGTCCATCAGCCACTCCATCCTCAGGGCCTCAGGGCCTCCTCCAGGACCTGGGCCCACCTTAATACCTGCCAAAGGCTGGGCAAGACTGCATGGCCAAGAGTGTGGATGGCAGGAGCTGTGGGCAGGGGCGTGTGAGTGCAGACCAGGGGAGGCTGGGGAGACCCCTTTCTCCTCCTCACCATCCTGCCTGGAAACCTGGCCTCTTACCTCCCCCAGTTTGTCCAGTTTCACGTATGTTTCCAGTTTCCCAAAGCCGATATCTGACTGAAAGAGAGACAGAGCATCTGTGAGCCTGAAGGCCCCCGCATACGGTCGATCGCCCCGCCCCGGGCTCCAGGTGGGAAGGGAACGAGACCCTGTGGGTCGGGGGCGAGCAGGGGGAGGGCAGTGCCAGTCGTTTCTCCCCCTCTTCTCTCTGTCCCTGGGAGGGAGTTTCTTTCTCCCATGGCAGTGCAGGGGCCAGAGCCCGGGGTGCAGGCCTGGGATTGCCCCACGCCCTCATCACCTGTCTCCATCCTGCTCAGAAGCCTCTCAAGGACAGGAACTGTGCCTTTTTGACACGGCACCTTGAGTGTCCAGTTCAGAACCCACTTCCCTACAGCCTCCCATCGGCACACTTGCTCTCGCTCAGCACTCCAGTTCAGTTCAGTTCAGTTGCTCAGTTGTGTCCGACTCTTTGAGACCCCATGAACCACAGCACTCCAGGCTTCCCTGTCCACCACCAACTCCCAGAGTCCACCCAAACCCGTGTCTGTTGAGTCGGTGATGCCATCCAACCATCTCATCCTTTGTCGTCCCCTTCTTCTCCTGCCCCCAATCTTTCCCAGCATCAGGGTCTTTTCAAATGAGTCAGTTTTTTGCATCAGGTGGCCAAAGTATTGGAGTTTCAGCTTCAACATCAGTCCTTCCAATAAACACCCAGGACTGACCTCCTTTAGGATGGATTGTTGGATCTCCTTGCACTACAACCCTTAAAAGTACGGATTCCCGGGCCCCACCACCCAGAGTCTGATTCTGTAGGCATATGGATGGGGGATCAGAATCTGTGTTTTATACGATTCCCCAAGGAAATCTGACAGGCCAAAGCTCAGAAACACGTGCCAGCTGGCTTACTGATCTCATCTCAGTGAAGACTCTGGAACCCAGAGTGGGCTTCATCACTGGTGGGACCCAACTGCTGCTGCTGCTGCTAAGTCGCTTCTAGGGAATGGAGATTGACAAAGGAGGATCCGCTGTGGGAATCCTCTCTGGCCAGCAGGTGGCGCCAGAGGCCCAGAAACCTCCCTGGAAACCGCTGCAGGCCTCAACTGGGACAGGCTAAACCCGGGCCATGCACGGGAGTGGGTGGCCATTCTGGTGAACTCTGACCCTCTTAGGACTCACCAGGGAGGCGCGGCGGGACATTCGGGTGAGCGGTTTGGGTAGGTCTGGGCTCTCCAGCTGCAGCTTCTGTAGGAATTCCTGGGGCAAGCGGATGTCCATGGGCAGAGAGAGCCTCTTACTGATGTCCTACAGGGGCCAGGATGAGACAAGGTGTCCGAGTTTGCTCCCAGGTAGACAGGGCTTGTGGGGCCTGCATCTCCCATCGTGGGTCTCACTTTCCCTGTGAACAGTCCTAGCAGGATTGAATCATGGGTGGGGATTTCTTCAAAGTTGTGCTCAGAGGCAAACGTGAACATCCAGGTGGTGCCGGGTGACCTCAGGAGGTCCCTTGCCCTCTCTGGGCCTCAGAGTCACCATCTGTAGCATGAGATTCCTGTAGACACTGTGCTTCTGTAAGCCTGCTTTTCATACATTTGGGCACATGGATATGGGTCATAAGAACAGTAGTCAAATTGTCTAGCCCTTGCTGTGTACCAGGAATGTTCTGAGCACGTGGCATATATTAACTCATTTCATCTTCATCATGATCATTTTAACATAAGGAGACTGGTAGGCAGAGGCTGAGTAACCTGCTCGAAGTTACAGATCTAATCAATAGCAGAGCTGGGTTTTGAACCCCTGAAGTCTGGCTCCGAGGCAACCACCTTCCTGGGCATACACACTTGTGGATGTGTCTCTTATCACGTCCATAGCATAGAGCCTGGAGCCCCTCACCTCCATGGAGAAGCGGCGTTGGTTCTGCCGCCGGTACTGCACGCCTGGGGACAGCTGCCCGAGGTCCTTCCCACTGTCTGTGGGGGAGAAGGTGCTGGACTCTGGCTGGGGGTCTCCACCAAGAGGACCAAGCTGCAGGTCTGAAGGGAGAGGCATCAGC
>NW_011494910.1:3087697-3088502 GCF_000754665.1 Bison bison bison | reverse complement strand
ACCAGGAAGGCAGGGGAGGGGAGGGGTGGGGAAAGGGCCCCAGACCCCTCACCCTCGTTGCGCCTGTTGTGGAGCTGGTTGAACTGCTCTGTGAACTCCGCCAAGGACTCCTCAATGGTCTCAGTGCGGGGCACGGATAGGGAGAAGCGGCGCTTAAAGTTCTTCATCTTGCTCATGATTGGCAGGGAGCAGTGGCGGGTCCTGGGGCAGGAGAGGTGAGAACAGGTGAGAACGGGTGAGAACTGGTGAGAATGGATGATAACAGGTGAGAACGGATGAGAACAGGTGAAAAAAGATGAGAACGGGTGAGAATGGGTGAGAACGGGTGAGAACGGGTGAGAATGGGTGAGAACGGGTGAGAACAGATGAAAAAAGATGAGAACAGGTGGGAATGGATGAGAACAAATGAGAATGGATGAGAATGGATGAAAACAGGTGAGAACAGGTGCGAACGGATGAGAATGGATGAGAACAGGTGAGGATGGATGAGAACAGGTGAGAATGGGTGAGCACGGATGAGAACAGGTGAGAATGGGTGAGAACAGATGAGAAAAGGTGAGAACGGGTGAGGACAGGTGCGAATGGATGAGAACGGGTGTGAACGGATGAGAACGGGTGAGAATGGTGTGAATGTATGAGAACAGGTGCGAACGGGTGCAAATGGATGAGAACATGTGAGAACGGGTGAGAACAGATGAGAACGGGTGAGAACGGATGAGAATGGATGAGCACAGGTGAGAATAGTTGAGAACGAGTGAGAATGGATGAGAACGGGTAAGAACGGATGAGAACGTGCAGCGAGTCT
>NW_011494910.1:3086786-3087597 GCF_000754665.1 Bison bison bison | reverse complement strand
GTCAACAACAAATGTGAATCCTGGGTCTTCCCATCAAGCTCTGTCAATCACTCTGTACTTGGGGGCCAGGGCGACATGTTCCTAACCATCTTCCTTCCTGGGAATCTTATCCCCTCTGGATTCCCTGCCCCTGGGGAGATATTCACAATGTGTATCAAGAAGCAGAGAAAAGTATGGCTCATAATAGTGGCTTGATGTGCCAATGGGATCCTGAAAGCCTCCCCAGGGCCAGACGGTAGCCTTTTAGCTGCCAGAGACCTAGAGAGTTCTGGAAGGAGGCTGGGGGGCAGGGAGGACACCAGAACCAGGTGGCCCCTGGGCCAGCAGCTCTTTACCAACTTACATGGAGGAGGCCAAATATGCCAACAGCCAGTAAGCCTAACTGATGGATGTCCATAAGCTGAACATATCTTAGCCTACACCCTTGTAATGCAGTCTGGCCCAAACCATTTCATAATACTGACACCTAGAAGCCCCTCTCTGGTTTGCTGTGAGTCCCCAGGAGACAGGAAAAGAGAGGAAAGGCATGAGGGGAGGACGAGGGGAGGACCTGGCCCTGCTCCCATCTCTCCTGCTGAAATATGGGAGGTCCGGAGCAGCTGAATGTCTCAGGGCAAAGCCAGAAATTTGCCGGAAACAGATAGGGCCCCCTGGGGAGAGGACGCAGAGCACTGTCGGTCCTTCCCACACAGAAGCCAGCAGGCAGGGCCTCCACTGCAGCGCAGACAATGAAGCAGCGGGGCGGGCTGTCTGCTTGCCCCCGGGCCCCCTCCCCCGCCAGGAGGGGGTCCCTCCCCCGGCTGCGCCGCCG
>NW_011494910.1:3086148-3086686 GCF_000754665.1 Bison bison bison | reverse complement strand
CTGGGCCCCCTCCCCAGCCAGGAGGGGTTCCCTCCCGAGGCTGCGCAGCCGTCTTGGCCTCTGAGAAGGGGACATCCTGCTGGCCTCTCAGTGCTGGTGCCACTGCTTCTTCACGCCTACTCTTCCTTCTCTGTTCTGCCCTGAAAACTCAGAGTGGGGCTGTCACACCTCCCCTCCCCTCCCCTCTGTGGTTTCATAAGCTTCCAGCGTGTCCGCCCCCTCATTCTGCTCTGCCCACTTCTCCCTCAGCTACAGTGGGGCTGGGATCAAGAGGCCTCACAGGCACCCCCCACCCCCCACGCCTGCCAAGAAGCCATCAGGGCCAGCCCTGTGATGGAAGGGACCACCCTGCACTCTCTCCGGGTTTCACCCATGCACCAAGCATGGCCCCTCCCCAGAGGATGCTCTCAGCACTGCCACTGGCCAGTAACCAGTTGCCAAGGCAACCAGGCCCCTCCTGAATCCTGGTTTAAGGGATGATGGGTCAGTAACATGTTTACTTTGTGTAATGATCATATCCTTCTGTCCTCAACCAGCC
>NW_011494910.1:3081151-3085983 GCF_000754665.1 Bison bison bison | reverse complement strand
CAGCTCTCCTAGCTCAGACCCTTTGCTTCCTCAGGCTGGCACCTCTCAGAGAATAGGCCTCAGGTCCACACTGCCCTCTGAGCCTATCTCTGCCAGTGGGCCCTGAAGTCTTGCCAGTTCAGCCCAATAAATGAAGAGCCAGGCACTGGGGCTAGTGGTGAGTGAAGCCTGGTCTCTCTTCTCAAGGACTTGGGGCTGTGAGGGCTCCTGAGGTGAGGTTCCTGAGCTGAGAACTCCTCTTGCAGCTTCCCTGCAAACATCACCAGCCTGGAGCTTCCCTGCTTCTCCATCTCCAAGCTCATCCCCATCAGTCAACCTCAGCTGCTCCTCTGGGCTCTGTGTGATATCCCAAGCCTGCAGTCTGCAGGATTCATATGGACAGAAAGCTCCCAGAGGCTGCCAGCCACCTTATTCTTGTGTAGAGCTCATAGGGAAATGGGGGCAGGAACGGGGGCTTCCTGATGGAGGCAGTGTGTAAGTTCCAGTGACAGGAGGACCTCGACATGCCCTGCATGTTCGCTAACACCTCCCACACGACGGGAGAGTGGAGATCTCCCCGTTGCACAGACCACCTGTTTACAAGTTGGGTGAACATCAGCATCAGCAAGGAGTGTCAGAAAAAATTCCGATTCCTCGGTCTCACTCTCAGATTCTAGAACTGAAGCTCTGAGGATGGTGCCTGGGAAAATGTGTTTTTAAAAACCATTCCCAGTGATCTGAACATTAGAGCCATGGTTGGGAAGTAGCTGAGGTCCAGGTAAGGGATGGAATCTGCCCAGATTTTCAGATGGCCCTAATGTGCTGTGATGGGGAACCCAGGGGGTGGGGGAGACACAGGAAGGTGGGGTGAATGCTGAGTGGAGCACAAGACCCCCTGGGAGGGGAGGAAATGACTGCCCTTCTCAAACTGGTGCCCCAAGCTCAGTCATGGTCATCCTAGGGGGCGGGGGAACTGGGCACTTGGCTTCCTGAGGTCTGTGTTTCACCAAGGTGGTGGGGGGCAGTCACGTCCTCTTCTAGAAACAGGGCTCCCCATAAAGCTGTCCTACAGTCTGGGATTTATGGGATGGCGGGTTGAGTTGGTGACTCAGGAATCCACCAGGAGCTGCCATAAATCTGACGCCCTCGCTCTTGCCTGGAGGGGAGGGGAAGGGAAACTCATCAAAAGCCTTGTGGGAGGGAGGTCCCCAATTTCTACAAGGCAAAGGAGAACCACTAAATTCCACCCACCCTCCTCGTGGCTAAGTTAAGAGCAAGGAGCCACTAGTGGAACCAGGAAGCATGGAAAGAGTGAAACTGGAGACGAGCAGGAATGCAGAGCCAAGCGATGCAGACGACACCGGGGGACCAGCTGCTCTCAGCCTGCCTGAGAAGAGAGAGAGGAAGTGGCTGCTGCTGCAGCAGCAGCAATGGGGGCGAGACGTCGGGATGGGCCTCCTGATGGCGGCCGGGGAGCAGGCAGCAGTAACCACGCAGAGAGTGGACACTGCTCTCCGATGGGGACAATTGGGGCATTGAACCCAGCAGGGTCTGAGTGCAACAGGGCAGACTGAGCAGTGAATGATCTGTTGTTTCCTAGCTCAGGACACAAGATGCCTCTGTCACTTCTTTCTTGGGAGTGTCAGCTCCTCAGATTTGAGGGTCAAGGGGGAAGGGAGACAGGAAAAAGGCCTGTTACCTTCGTGCAGTCGGCCCCTCACCCGCGTCGGGGGACAGAATGGCTCAGTGTCACCCAGCCTGAAGCCAGCCCAGGGCCGGGCACAGTGTGGCCTTTGTCCCCAGGGCCAGGGAGCCATCTGGGGCTGTCCCCGGGCAACCGGTGCCAGGGGAAGAGGGAGACGCGCGTTCAGAGATGCTGGCCTGGCTGGGTGTGGGGTGGTGTTGAAGGAGCAGTCCCTCTTGGGAGCTGCAGGATTGGAAGGCAGACCCCAGCCCTTCCTGCTGCCTAGGTGAGTCCATGAAGTTCTCACCTACCTGCCATCACTTCCTCCTGGGCGCACACCAGCCAGCCAGAGAAGTGCGTCTCACAGGAGGAAGGGGGAGCCGGGCCAGGAGGACACTGACACTTCTCCAGAGGCTGCCGTGAGAAAGGGCAGGGCTCCTGGAGTGCTGGCCGGAGCGGGCACTCACAGAGCCACCATTCCAATCCTCGCTGGCTCCCAGAGGGGAACTGACTTGCTCAAAATCATGCAGGAACTTCCTGGCTGTTGCCAAGAGCACAAGGTCCATGACTGCATTGCTCCTTTCTTCTCCTCGCTAGAAATGCCCCCTGCCCCTCCAGAGGCCCAGGTTGTAAGTGCTATTCTCTGCCTCCCAGGTCTCCTCCACCCTCACCCCAAATTCAAAGCCAGACAACCCCAGATGGCAGTTCTGCGCTAACGCCAGCAGGCCGAGGACAGCGTGCAGCCATCGCTCGTAGGGATGCCATCGCTCGTAGTTCGGCTCATCTTTCATTCCATGATTATTTACTGAATATCTCCTGCATGCCAGGCGCTGTTGCTGACCCTGAGAATCTACTCGTGAACAAAATGGGCACTAATCCTGTCCTCATGGTGCTGACGCTCTAATGGGGGTGGGGAGAGGTAGCAGACAATATAGTTATATATAATTAAATAAAATACACAACATGTTAGATGGTGACATGTGCAAGGGAGAAAAAACAGGAAAGAGATGGGGCGTGAGAGGTGAGGTGTTGGAATTTTAAATAGGGTGATCAGGATGTCTTCCTTGAGAAGGTGGCATCTTTTGAGGAAAATTCTGAGAAGGTACTGGGGAGGGAGCTAGTCATACAGAATCTGGGGGAAGCAGTTAACAGGGAAATGGCAGGTGAAAAGGTCCTGAGGCAGAAGTGAGTTTGGGGTGGTCTGGAGAGCAGAGAGGGGCAGATCGTGCTGGGTCCCTGCGGGGTCTGGGAGGGCCTGAGTGATCTGATTGGGTTTAGGTTCTAACAGGCTCCCTCTGACCGCAGCACAGGGGCTGCAGGGAGCCTGGCCAGGAGGTGGCAGTGACAGGGGTGATGGCTGGGATCAGAGTGGTACAGAGGAGGCGGGGAGAAGCGCTGGCTCCCAGCGTATCACAGAGGGGCAGCCGGGGGGATTTGCTGACAGACTGCGAATGGGGGAGTCGGGAAAGAGTCATGCGGGGCTCTGAAGGGGTTGGCCTGAGCCAGGGAAGGACGGGCGGCCACCGTGGGGGTGAGGGCGCTGGGAGCGGAGGCCTGGTGGGTTTTGGGCATGAGCTTTATGTTCGCTGATGTCTGAGTGGGGGTGCTGAGTTGACACAAGGAAGGCACTCAGAAAATGTTAGCTCTCTTCTCTCTTTTCTTCCCTCGGCTTCCGGCACAGATGTAAAAATATCAGAAAAGAGGTCCATATAAAGCTCATCCTATAACACACACCCCTCACAGACATTCCTACCGTCCATAAGGCGCTTTGAGACCTTGGGATGGAAGAGGAACAGGAAGCAGGGGATGTGGTCAGCGGTGGGCAGGCCAGAGCCTCTAGACAGAGAGGGCAGGGCAGGCAGGAGGGGTCCCCGTGGCTGACACCGCCAGGCAGGGCCCTCAGCCCCCCGGTGGACAGCGTCCATTCCCGGGGAGGCCGCCAACCTGTAGGCCCTTCACCCCCTGTCCAGGAGGCGCAGAGGCTCCCCGCCCCCAGGACAACCTCTGCCAGGACCCAGAACTAACCCCCGCCCTCCGGCTGGGACACCTGGAAGACCCAGATGGGCAGATCCTGGAGACAGAGAAGGAGGCTGGCAGAACATGCCAGGAAGCTGGGCCATGGGCTCCCTCTCACAGGAATTTGGCTGCAGGCTATTGCAGAGGGCGAGGTCAGCTTTTCCTCCTAAATCTCAGGGAAGCCAGCTCTGAGATCCCTCAGGAAACCTTATGAGAAGCCTCTTTGCCTTCCTCCTGAATAAAGCCCTCACTGGGACTTCCCTGTGGTCCAGTGGTTAAGAATCCGCCTGTCAATGCAGGGGATGCGGGTTCAACCCCTGGCCTGCAAAGATCCCACACGCTGCGGACCAGCTGAGCCTGAGGGCCACAACAGCTGAGCCTGCGCTCTGCAACAAGAAAAGCCCGTGCTCCACAGCTAGGGAAGGCTGGTGCCCAGCCACAAAGACCCAGCACAGCCAAAATAACAAAGAGATACAGTTTATTTTTAAAAAGCCCTGATTCGCAGCCTGCAACCCAGGGCCCTTCAGAGGCAGCACCACCTTCCTCTGGGGCTCAGTCCTCCCCACTCCCCACCATGGCCTGTGGTTCGGGTCCCAGGCCTCCAGAAGCCTCCCCAGGCGGGCACCCTCCCGATGGGCACCCTCGTGAAAGTGCGTCATCCATGGGGAGGCCGCGGGGAGGACTCTGCTCACGCCCCTCACCAGGCATGCTCCGACCGCCAGGCTAGCTCTGTGGCACACAGCAGTCTGGCTGTGTCATCAGCACTTGGAGCACCTACTGAGTTCCAGGCACGCGAGTGCTTTTCCAAGTCCCCCCTTTTGCTTTGTTTTGTTTTCTTTTCTTTTAGGTCTCAGTCTCTGCAAGCCCAGGGCTAGGGGATGAAGGAAGTAATTTCCAACTGCCCACTTTCCGAAGCCCCGAGGGTCTGTCCCTCGTTCCCAAAGGCTGACCACCAGCTATGGTCCTCATGACACTCTCTGCTGCTCGCTTCCTGGCCCTGCCTCGGCCACTCTGGGCCCATGGGCAGGTTTTAAAAATAAGCAGGGGCCACGGCTGACCAACTCTGCACATGTCACGCGCTGGGACTTCAGAGACACCCCTTCCCCCAGCAGAACCGTGCCTGCAGGGACCTGGCAGATAGCATCTCTTCCTG
>NW_011494910.1:3071807-3081051 GCF_000754665.1 Bison bison bison | reverse complement strand
CACCCTCTCACTGACCCTGCCCTGCACGGCTTGAGGCTTTGGTTTCCCTAGCTTGTAACAAACCTCAGGGGAAGCCAGTCACCCCAGGACGGCCTGGAGCCGGGAGGGAGCAGGGAAGCAGAGGCCCCGGAGCCCTCATCACCCCTCATCACTCACTTTGCTCTGAGAGCTCCAGCCTGGGGGAGAGGCCGTCAGCCTGGGCCTTTCTGAGGGGCCAGGATCCAGGGACAGAGAGGCCTGTGGTCACCCTGCCAGTGAACAGATGCTCTGGACGCAGGGACAGAGCTCAGAGAAGATTCCCACAGCTCCTGCCGGAATGCGTGGAGGCAGGTGGGGAAGGCCTTCCAGGAGCAAGCTGGACTAACCCACAGGAAGCCGGTCAGGAGGCGGCTGTCTGGAGCCCAGGGTTGCCTCTGTCCTAGACAAGTGCACCCCAATTCTTCCCCATGGCAGTGGGAGCAGGGTGGGCTGGGGCAGAGGGAACAGCTTCTGGCAAGCAGCCATTCCCCCAGGGAGGCCTGTGCGGGCCTCGGGCGGGCAGGAGCCACAGCATGGTGAGGGATGGCGTCCTACCTGATGCAAAAGTCCTATCATGAGGGTATGTGCCGTCCGGGCCTGCTCGCCAGAAGGCTCTGCAGTTTGGAGTCATGGGAGGAGCCCCAGCTCTCCCACCTACTAGCACTGTAACCTGGGAAGACCTCAGTTTCCTTATCTGCAAAATGGAGAGAATGTCCAACCTCCTATCCAGTTGCCCCTGGCTGTGAGACCTGACTTTCTCAGTGGCCTTCTGATGACGTCACTTCCCCATTTTAAATCCTTCAGTATTAACACCACCCTCAGGAAAAAGTCCAAACTCCAGCGGCCCGACTAGGCCTCTTGTGTTTTGACCCCTGTCTCCTCCTGGTCTCTGCTCTCAGCCCTCCCTGGAGGGTCCAGCTTTCAGGAACACAGCTGACATTCTCAGAGGAAAGCACCCTCCTGGCCACCCCTGGGAAGGTCTTCCTCACTTTTCCCTCAGTAAAACTGCTCCCTGACTCAGCTGCTGCTTCCCCTGGAAGGCTGCATGTGGCTGCCCCTCCTCCCGGGAGGTAAAACGAGATGCCTCCAGACTGACATGTCCTTCAGGGCAAGAGCATGGACTGGGGCAGCTTTGCTTCCACGGCCTCACGTGGAAGCAACCTACCAGGCGCTTAGCCAGTGTTCATGGAATGAATGAGCATACTGAATTAGATCATAGCTGGTGTGCTGTAATGGCTCATCTGAGCCTCTCCTCTACATTTAAACATTAGACCCATCGAAGACAAAGACCTTACCCCCCAGGACACTCTGTCGGTGTGCAGAACTTCCTTCCACTCTCAGGCAGGCCAGGTCCTGTTGCCGTCTTTATCTTCTCCTTGTCAGGCCAGCCCCAACTCTTAGCAGCTGGGACTTGAGCCCAAGTGGGTGGCCTGGCCCTGCCCTCTTCCTGGGGATACGAAAGCAAGCCCGGGGGTCCATCGGCCAGCCCAGGACTCCCTGGGACATCTCTCCTCTTCGGTTCTCCTAACTCTCCATAGGAACGGGAACCCAGGGACCGGAGCACCAGGGACAAGGGGAAAGCCAACCAAGTGTTCGCATCTTCAAGGCTCAAGGCAGACGTGACCTCTTCCTCCCGCCTCCTGCCACACCCCTCCTATTCTCTCTAGCCTGAAATTCTGCTGGCCACGTGGGGCCCCTAACCTGGGCTCCCACAGCATTCTAGATGTCCCCAAGCAGCGCACTTGGCTTGCTGTATTGTAACTGCTGGCTTGTCTGTCTCCCTAGTTTGCCTGTGGGCAGGTTAAGGGGAAGGACTGGTCTGACTCATCATTACACCTCTAGCCCCTGACACAGGGCTTGGCACCGCGCAAACCCTCAAACGAGCAGTGAGGGAATCTACGAAAACCGAGTGTTCCTGGTTCGGGGGGTGTTTGGAGGTAAGTGGGCCGCCCAGAGGCTGCCAGTTGCCCACTGGACTCCAAGCCTCAGCTGTAAGCTAGGGTCTTTCCCCAGGGCAATAGGGGCATGGGGTCGGGGGTGCTGGGGCAGAGACGGTGGCTTCTGGCCCAGCAGCCACGCTCCCAGTGAGGTCTGTGCAGGCTTCAGGGTAGGCAGTTGCCATAGCTTGGTGAGGAAGAGACAAGGGATGGAGACGATCCTCAAGAGAGGTTCCAGATGAACATGCGCTGAGTTGGGGTTCCCAGGTCTTGTGGGGAGGGGGCTCGGCAGGCCCCGGGGCCCTCCTCCTGGGCTCCCATCCCCCAGGGGCAGATTTCCAGGGCCTCATGGGTCACATATACTACCTGGGCTCAGACCTTGACCTTGACCCCTACAGATGACCCCTCCTCACCCCAGACCGCCCCATCAGCCCTGCTGATACTCCGTCATTCTTTTTGGCTTCCTGGGGCTCAAGGAATGAAGCCACATATATCATCTTCTGGCATTTTCTTTTTTGGTCTTTTTTGGACACCCAGCCAAGGCTGGCCTGGAATCTCTGGAGAGGCTGTGGATTTCTAAGTGATAAGGTGGGGCGAGGTACCCTTCTGTCAGCTCTGGTCCTGGCCGTCCCAGACATCCCAGACCAGAGGCAGGAGCAAGGAGCCGGGGCAGGCAAGACCTCTGTCTCGTACATCTGCTTCCAGACCAGGCCCACCCCAGCTCCCAGACAGAGGAGACCCTTTTCCACTCCTTTCAGCAGCGTGCATTAAAGAAAGACCCTCAAGGAAGGTCCCTCACCTACCATCAGTGTTTTTAAAATTCCAGAGTCTGGAACATTTTCTTAAGTCTTCCTTGCTAAATTTCAGTGGAAATAGCTCATCTGTTTCCACTCTGTTTGCCTAAGCACAGAGCCTGATGCCCACCATCCTCTATTCAACCAACAGGAGGAGAAATAAAGAGCACCCAGGTCACCCTCCCTTTAGTCTTCCCTCGTCCAGACTGAACAACCTGTCGGGGATCTTTGTTAACATCTCTGGTTTTTTCACCACGCCCAACTTTAGCAACAAACGGCAGGGGCTTTCAAGCACACATCCCAGGGGAACAGCTGCCTCGCGAGTAGTGAGGGGGCCGCAGGGGAGGGTTTCCCACATCTCCAGACCACATTCCTATTTATACTGCGCTCCCCGCACTCGCCACCACCAGTCTGGCCCAGAGATGCCACGCCCGCATTCTGAAGGACCCTGGCCAACATTCTCCACCCTTCAGGGCACGCTGGCCTCCGCACACTCAGCATGGCCTCCCTCTCACCAGGCGGGGTCCAAGCAGCCGCTGCAGCCACGACCACCGCCCTGCTCCTCTTTGTCTCCAAACCCCCTCTGGGACAACTCCGAACATCCTATGCTTTGGACATCCAGTCAGCGGCGTTGGTTTCTCCCAGTCCCGGTCTCATTCCACAAGCACCTGCCCAGCACCAGGCTCTAGGCTCGGTCCCAGGCTCTCATACGTCTCCCTTCCCCCAGCCCCTGGTTCTCCGGCTTCCTCCTCCCTCCCCTGTCTGGGAGCTCACTTCCTCTACCTGGCCCTGAATGTCAGGCTGCTCAGAGTTCCCTCTTTGGTCCTCTGTTCTTCCGTCTCTACACTCATCCTGATGACCTCAAACTTTCCTTCAGTGGAAACCACCACCCACGTGCTGATGACTTCCAGATTCACAGCTCAGGCCCCACCACGACCCTGTGCCTCACACACAGGCCCGAATGCCTGCTGGGCACCTCGGTCTGGATGTTCCCCCAGGCTCTGGGATATTAGAATTACCCCACTGGGCCTAGGACAGTCCCTGAGACAGCAAGCAGTTTGAGATGTGTATTTAAATGAAAAGGGCATTTGTGTACAACTTGTAAAAGCTGTGTGCTAGGCATATATGTGTCATACATGTTCACCCTATAAATACATGTAGACAAACACTGTCTATAATCCAGCAGGACACACACACACATACACACAATAAATATATATATGTATATATTCCAGAAGGCTCTAAATTAAAATGCTAACAGTAGTTATCTAACTGGGTAACAGAATTACGAGTGATTTTAATACCTCCTTTTTGCTTATTTGCAGCTTCTAATATTTCCATAATGAACTTTCATTGCTTATGTTAAAAGAACAACGCTTCTTTCTAAATGAAAAGAAAGTATTTTTAGATAGAGATTCCAGAACTGTTTAGTGCAAACCTTGGGAGAACTATGATTATCTAAGCAGGGTGGGCAAGCATTCCTGTAAAGGCCAGACTGCCAGTATTTTAGGCTTTGTGGCCATACGGTCTCTGCTGCCGTCACACAACTCTATCCCCCTAAAAGTACCCACAGACAGGATGGAAACGAATGCATGGCTGTGTTCCAGTAAACCTTCACTCGTGGACACTAAATTTCATGTATTATGTAATTTTCAAGTGTCACAAAATATTACTTTCATCTTTTGAATTTTTCCCAACCACTTAAACCTATAAATATCATTCTTAGCTCACAGGTCAGACTAATATAGGCTGGATTTGGCCAAGAGCCATGGTTCTTCAAGCCTTGCCCTTTGGCATCAGTGCCTGTATGATGTTTGAATCCCACACCCACTGCCTTGGGAAGTACTTTCTCTCCTCCCGTCTGACAAGGAGGAGGCCTTCCAGGCCTTCCTCATCCACCAGAGCTATGGCAAGGGCCAGCTACCCCAGCCTCAGCTGGGGGAAGGCCCTGCACTTCAGAGTTTGGGGGATCAAGACCCTCCTGGGGTCTCCAAGGACAGCTCCCCTCGCCAGCAGGCTTGGCAAAAGCTGGAATCGCAAACCAGCCATCCTGGACAGGGTTCTAGGAATCCCCAGGTCTGTGCCCTCATCTACCAGGTGAAGAAGGGAAGACTCAGAAAGGGGAGCAGCCTGCCCAAGGCCACTTGGACGACGGGGTAGAGCCAAACTAGAACCGAGGGCTTGTGACTCTGAGCTCAGTGCCCGTTCTGGGGTTGGAAGGGACAGCAAGGGTCTGGCCAGAGATGGCATTCCTTGCACCAGGCACCATTATCAGGGACATCAGCTGTCCATGGAGAGCCGCCTTGCCCAGGGAAGCAGCCAGGCAGGTCTGGCGTCAGCCCAGAGCGTGGCACCCGGCCCAGCCGTGGCAAGGGGTGCTGCCAGCTGAGCTCCGTGCCAGGAACAGGGAGGGGCTTAGGGCCCCCTTTCCTGGCCTCAGCCCATGGCCTACTGGTAGAGGGGGTCTAGGGACCCAGCACTGCTGATGTCACAAGCGTGATGCCCTCCAGCACAGGACCTACTCCCTACCTGCTTCCAGGTGCTGGATCCTGCCAGGATGTGGGGAAGGACAGCTATGCCCCCCGCCTCCCCGGGCCTGCTCTCTCAGCAAGAATCTCCTTTGCTGGGTGGCCAGGGCCAGAAGGGAGAAGCAGCCCTGTTTCCTGAGGGGACCCCCAAAGAAAGAAAAGGGGAGGTTCCTTTATGGAAGCGAGGGGGGAGGACAGAAATCATTCTGGAGCTTTGCCAGAGCTTCTCACAATAATGATAACATGGAGAGGGCGCTTGGGGTAAGGGAGCGTGGAAGTGTTTTAAGAATAGTTTCCTCCCCAGCTGGGGGCCTGAGCCCTGGTTTCTACAGGGATCAAGGAGAGGGCAGGGTTCTGAGAACCACCAAATGCGGTCCGCTGACTCCGTCTGCCACCAGCCCTTGGTCACGACACCAGGTAAGGCAAAAGGCGAGGAGTACCGTTGACATTATCTCATCGGAATTCTCATGAGGCAATACTGTTCCTCTCTCCATTTTCTAAAGAAGGAAACTAAAACTTGGGTGAGCAAGGTCTTTCACCGAAGGCAACCACTTCCTGAGCAACAGGGGCAGGATCTGAACTGACCCCGAAGTTCAAACACTGCCTCCACCCATGGCGGGCAAGAGACACACCCGCCACACACAAAAATGAATGAACATGCCAGCACGCCGTCATTAGCAGGCCACTCAGGACTTCCCTGGCGGTCCAGTGGCTAAGACTCCAAGCTCCGAAAGCAAGGAGCCCAGGTTTGATCCCTGGTTAGGGGACCAGGTCCCACGTGCCACAACTAAGAGTTTGCATGCCACAACTAAAGATCGTGCATGCTACAGGAAGATCGAGGATCCTGCGTGCTGCAACTAAAACCCAGGGCAGCCAAACAAATAAATATTTTAAAAAATTATCGGGTCATCTTGTCTATACCGACCCCTCTATTTCCAGGAAAGACTTTATTTAACGTCAGAAGGGTGGGGTGGGAGCACAGGGTGAAACCACTACCCAGAGTTCCCAGGTTCACCACTGCCCTTCAGAGGTCCAGGTCAGCGTCTCCAAGACCAGGGTGTCCTGTCTTACCAGGGCCGCTCATGCTGTCAGGGAGCCTGAAGACCCTCTTGAGTTCAAAGGCGCTTCTCACCCTGCCTCCTTACCGCTCCTCCTCTGTAGACGGGACCCTGAAGATGGCACGAGCTGGGGGGCTCTCCTTCCAACGGGAGGTCTGGCCGACATGCGCCCACAGCGCCCCCTCTTCCTAGTCTGCTGCTGCGCCACGGGCCAGCTCCTGCCAGGCCAGCCCCGGGCTCTGTTGTGATCCTGGATCCCAGGCTGTCTGAGCGGCCATGAGCCCAGCCTTAGAGCTGGCTTCTGTGTGCATGCAACGGCACATGGGCTTTGGGGCCCACGACAAGACACTGGTCTGCTCCCACCCCCAGAGATGGGAAAGTGCCTACTCAGCAGCTGATGCCAGGAGGGCGAAGGGTCCAGGGTGGACAGAAGAGAGATGTGACTCGCGCCCAAAGGGGCGAAGCTAATTGGGTGAGTCTGGATCCGGGCCAGCCACTCCCTCCCAGACAACAGAGCAGAACTGGGCCCGCAGTTGAGCACTGGGGGAGGGTCTTCTTACCCCAGGGAAGGGAGGCCTGGCGGAGGGCCCTCAGAGCAGGAGGCTGTTAGCTTTCCAGCCCCCACGGCCCACCCCACTCCTCTTGGAAGCTGAGATAGAGGGGAGGGTAGAGTCCCAAGGCACAGCAGGTCCCCTCCTGGCAGGTTCTCATCTAAGAGTTCTCATCCACCTAGCTCCCACTCTCTTACACAGGGACCTCCTCCTCAATCTGGAGGAATGGAAAAGATACTGCTAAGGGCCCAGCTTGATGAGATTAGGAAAGCCTGCCTCCATCTCTACCCAAAGCCAGGCACAGTGCGATAACTAGGAATTCGTTCCCAAACAACAAATAAAACCACTGGTTATTTAGCATTTGCCAGGTGCCAGGCAGTGTACATCACTTCATTTAATTCAGGTAACAACCCTCCCTGTTATGACCTCCATTTCACTGATGAGGAAACAGGCTGGGAGAAGCTCAGGAGTTTGCTGGGAGAGAGGAGTCACACAGTGAGAGCATGCTGGGCTGGCCCTCTCCTTTAGATCTCAAACTCAGAGTAGGAAAAAACAAATCAGAGAAGGGATAGGTGGAGATACTGAACAAAAGTCCAAAGCAGGGTGATCCCAGAAAGTAGAGGCCAGACTGCAGTAGGAGCTGGGAGGGGCCAAGCCAGGCATGGGGCCTGTCTACCTGGGCACAGGAAGGTCAAATCACCAGAGGACAGTCTGGGTCTGTAGGGAAAACAAATGCAGACATAAAGGCAGCTCCCTCTCCTCGAGGCCCACGGTGAGGGGGCACTTCCAAGGCAGGCAGCTTGATCCCACGAGGTCTTAGACCAAGAACTTAGTTGCTCCTCAGATCAGGTGCCTCTCTCCCACAACCCATGGAGAAGCCATGCTCTGCCTGGCACAGGACAAGTGAGAGAGTCCTTACTCAGAGCACTAGCCCCCATCCTTCCTTCTCCAAGGACCAATATAGAACCAGACAGCTCCGGAGTAGGCTGGGGTCTCCCTTGATGGGGGCATGAACTAAGAGCCAGGGGGCTTGAGGTCAGAGGAAGTGGGATCCCACCTATGTGGATCTGGGGAGAGTTGGTGTCGCAGAGTCTCTGTTTCCTCACCTAAAGTGGGATGATAATAACAGCTGTGGTGGTGCTACTGGTAAAGAATCTGCCTGCTAATACAGGAGATGTTAAGAGATGCGGGTTCAATCCCTGGATCAGGAAGATTCCCTGGAGGAGGGCATGGCTTCCCACTCCAGTATTCTTGCCTGAAGAATCCCATGGACAAAAGAGCCTGGCAGGCTACAGTGCATAGGGTCACAAAAGTGGCACATGGCTAAAGTGACTTAGCACGCACTCATGCATAAATAATACCTACCTCATAAAGTTATGTGACATACTGCTTGGCTCCCCGTAGATAATTGATAAACGGTAGCCACTGAGGCATTAAGAAATCAAATGTAACTTACTGAAAACTACTCTGGCTCTAGAAACCCCAGTAGGTTTGGGAAGAATGAAGGCTCCTGGCTGGGGGTGGGCAGCCAGAGGGAAGAGTCCCAGGAACCAAGGGGGTGGGGAGTTTGCAGGGCTGGGGGGAGGTGAGGCTCACAGGCTCATCAGTTGCACAGGAGCTGCCTGAAGCAGGGTAACCTGAGACAGAAGCTCTCCCGTGGCAAGGTGACCCTCTCTCCAGAACACCTTGGGATGCAGACCCAAACCTAGGAGCCAGTATTGCCTGGGGCCATCTTTGCCTTCCCCCAACCCTAAGCAAGGGGTCCCAGACACACCCCGCCCCCGGCCCCCGCCCAGGTCAGAGGAAAGGTAGGGGATATCTCTGAGGATGCACCTGTCAGCCAGACATTCCAGCATCCTCCTCCTAAGGATTCTGCTCCCCCAGGCCAGTGTCCAGGAACGTGCTGTGTGCCTGAGCCCGGTGGAAAATGCCCCACGAGCACGCTGAATCTCACAGGGCGCCGACACTGGCGGGCCAGGCCAGTGGTGTCAGTGAGTCACAGGGCTCAGGACGCAGTTGGGGAATTGCTGAGGGCTGGGCTGGGGGTGGGGATGAGGTTCTGGGGAGCTGTCTCCCACTCATGCTGTAGGGAAGGAGTTCAGAGAGGATCAAAGGCCCCTGGTGCCCAGCAGGGTGTTGATCCCAAGCACCGGAGATGGAGATCAGTCACTGTCTCAACCGCAGGACTCCCACCACAAGGCCTGAAGACAGCTCCAGAAACCCTGGCCCCCAACAGGCAGAGAAGAGAGGCCTCCAGCCAAAGCTGACTTCAGATTTCTGATTCCTGATCATCTCCTCCCCTTCCCAAGAATCCTCAGGCCACATCTCCCAACTGGCCACCCACCCTTCCCATGACTA
>NW_011494910.1:3071194-3071707 GCF_000754665.1 Bison bison bison | reverse complement strand
CCCTTTGGTTGGCCTGGGAGAGAAGAGCCCCCCGCAACCCCCGCACCCCCACACACCCCCTAGCGCTGGAAGCTGCAGGGCTTCACGTGTCCTGTCCTTCCACCTTCGCCCTAGGGCCATGGCCTCCCACCCGCGCCAGCCTGTCTCTCTGGAAAGTTCACCGGAGCCCCGAAAGCCCTTCAAGGCGGGGTCTGGTCCCACACTGGCGGGTTCTCCCATTACTGGAGGCTCCTGACCCTTGCCCTTCCCAGGAGGAAGGGAGCAGAGAACGCGCCCGATTCCCGACCGGGTGAAAAACTTTGCTTCCTAGGAGCTCGGGGGAGGCCAAAGTGAGTTCCGCCGGAGACGCCCGGGAGGGGCGGCGGACCTGAGAAGGCAAAACAGCCCTCCGTCCTAAGCGCCTGGACGCGGGGAGCCGGCCTGCGCAGGGAGGGCATCGCCCGCCCCCCAGCACGCCGGCCAAGCCGCCCGGCGATCGCCGACCTCCCCGCGTCGCCCTGGAGTCGCCCTGCA
>NW_011494910.1:3062527-3070961 GCF_000754665.1 Bison bison bison | reverse complement strand
AAGGGGAGGTGAGGAGGAGGGCGGGGAGGAGGGGAGAGCCCAGCCCCCGCCAGAGTTTTTCACACGCACGGCCCGACTCCGCCCCCGGCCCGCCCGCCCGCCCTGCCCACAGCCGCTGCCAATCCCTGGGGCTCGCTCTGCCCTGGTGCCCACCCCTCTCTCCCATCTGGAAGCCAGGGTCCAAGCGCCTCTTCCGGTTTCGTCCCTCCGCCTGGCCTCCGTCAGCCCTCTGGGGCTGCCCTGAGCGCCTTGACCCGGGGATGAGGTCTCCAGACTTGGAGCACCCAGGACTGGGGCCAGGGCACCGGAGAAGTGGGGGGATTTGCTGAGTGTCCACCTCTCAGTGAAGCTCTCCCAGCCTTCTGGGTCTGACGCTGGATCCCAGCACCTGGCACCCCAGGAGTTAATGTGCACAGACGGGTCCCGTTGGTCATTTTTGCCTTTAGAGTTCTTGACAGCAGCAGTCCTGGCAGGGCTGTCCCTCTGTCCAATGGGATTTATCACTTACCTTCAGGTAAGTCAGGGCTTCCCTGGTGGCTCAGGCAATAGTCTGCCTGCGATGCAGGAAACCCAGGTTCAATCTCTGAGTCAGGAAGATCCCCTGGAGAAGGGAATGGCTATCCGCTCCAGTATTGTTGCCTGAGAAATCCCATAGACAGAGGAGAGGTGGGCTACAGTCTATAGGGTCGCAAAGAGTTGGACTCTACTGAGCGACTAACACATTGGCACACAGGTAAGTAAAGATAATCATCGCTCCCACTTCCTACCCCGAGGAGTAATTCAGTATCTCCTTTTGGAATAAAACCCTGCGAGCCAACTGAAAATTAATTACCCAAGAAGGCTTACGGAATACCTCATGCTAGGCCAACTTTCATTTTAGAGAAGGGGAAACTGACACCCAGAAAGGATATTGGATTGGCACAGTCTCACAAGGAGTTAGTGGCAAACCACGATGAGGACCTAGGCCAAAGGCCACCACCATCCCTGCCCATCAGATTTCAGGGATCAAAGGAAAACTGGGATGGGATCAAGGGCCCAATCTGGCTCCCGTCCAGCGGCACTTCCTCCTGAAGGCTGTGAGGAGAGGAGATGGTCACCAAATCAGGGAGGTCTGTGGCCTCTGCGCTGCGAGTGGACGTGGCCTCTGCAGTCTGGGGCTCCTGGCAGAGGACTCTTGAGGAGGGGTAGTCCACAGTGGCGATGTGTTTCTGCTGAATGCTCTCTGACAATTGATTGAAAGTGACTGCCACTCTAAGTCCTAGGCTTTGAGCCTGGGCCTTTTCCCTAGAGAGGAGACTGAGTGGTTAAGAATAGGAAAAATTTCTTTCTGGAAGACATGGGCCTGAGATCTGCCCTCCGACATCAGCCTTCATCCAGCCTTCAGCACAAGATCTCTCGCGACTCCACAGGGCTTGGACTTGGGAGGGAGAAGACAGACACCGGGCCCATCAGGACAGTAACCAGGCAAAGGGCCTCCCAACTCTTTGCTCCCTCCGTCTTCTCTGCCAGGGCATGCAGATTTCCTGGGCCCATGTGCTCTATAAGAATAAATCTGCTGTGTGTTGAAGGGGTGCAAAGAACGATGGATCCGGAGCAAAGTCTCCTGGATCTGGAGACTCCAGGCTTTCAGAAGCAGCAGCAACCTGCCTGGCTTCATAATCCACCTGTGTGATAAAAATACAGGCATGCAGGGAGGAGTCCATGCAGTGGCAGGGCAGGAGCTATGCTGAAGAACTGTGTTTTAGAGGATTAGAGAGAATGAGGTTTATGTATATGGGGCGTATATGTAGTTAAGAGGTTTCAACAAAACTTTACTGATCATCTCTTCTATGCAAACAACAGCCAATTCTCTAGGCACAGAAGATGAATGAAATGCAGCCCCGCCCTCAGGGAGCTCACTCTCCCGCGGGGCAGTAAGTGACCATTTCCTGGGCTGGAGGGCCAAGGTCAGAGCTGTGGCTGCCTGGAGGGGTTGTTCTGTTACTTGAGTGCAGGGTTAAGGGATGAGAGGACAGTGGAGGGGAGGAAGGGCTTTTGTGTTTTTCCAGCAGGGATAATATCAAGTGCAAAGTGCAAGGGTGGAGAATCTGGCCACACAGCTCTGTGAGGCCAGAGCTTAGAGTGGGGCTGGAGGTGACTTCACAAAGGGAGCAGGTGCTGGGGTCTGAAGAGCCTTCTAATTCACCAGGGCTAATGAGCCAGGGTCCTCTCCTACAAAAGGAGGCAACATTTCAGAGGAAAGAGGAATCACTAGGTCTGTGATTTAGGATAAGCTCTCTGGTAGTCAAGTGGAGGACTGATGTGGGGTCGAACTGGGAGATGAGAACCCCAGTTTGGAGGCCGAATCTGGTGAAACATCATGAGGAATAGCAGGAGAGAGGAGGGGAGGAGAGACAGGAGACAGGGTCACGGAACTTTGTGCCTAGAAGGTAAGGGATCAGAGTGTCCAGGTTGGAACCACTGGTGTGATGAGACAAGCTGGGAGCTTCTTAGGGACACCTCAACTCCCAGAACCTCCTGTGTATCCTTGGGCAAGTGACTTAAACTTTCTGAGCCGAGTTTTGCAATCTGTAAGTAAAAATACTAAAATTAATGTGTGTGGTTGTGGTACATATTAAACATAATGTATGCCAAGGCACAGGCTTTGGCTTGTTACAGGACCTCAGTACATAGTAGATGTAATTACTTTTGTCCATTCAACTAACATTTATTGAGCATCTGCTATGTGCCAGGGTCTGTAGTGGATCCTTGGGATTTAAATCTCAGTGCCTGTTCTCATGCAGGTCGGGGTCCAGGGGAAGAGAGACGTGCAGAGGAAGAGCTGCACGGCAAGGTGATACGGGGCCCAGGAGAGTCAGGGACACCTTCACAGAGGAGAGGGGACAGCTGAAATGACGGAGAGTCTGCGACCTGCTCAGAAACTGTCCCGCCGCCCCTGCCCTCTGACACGGGATTGCATTTCAGCATCTTTGAAATCTTCAGTTTTGATGGCAAAGCCTTGCTCCTTGCAGTTGGGCGGGGGGAATGGGCTGTAGATGGGTGTCTCTGTGGAGTCTGAATGGCAGATGGAGCCTCAGCAGCCCCAGGGAAGGGCACGAGCGTATGGACAGGTAGGAGGGGAAGCCAGGTGAGAGTGACCATGGGCATGTGGGCTGAGTTTGCTAGCTGGGTAAAGAGCCTGTGTGTGTGTGTGTGTGTGTGTGTGTGTGTGGCTTATCCTGATTTTTCTGCTCCCTTTCTCTGTTCTTTGGAAAGTTGCCTCCAAATCCTTCTGCTGTGCAGATTTTCTTTCCATCCATCTCTCAACAAGCCAAGCTTAGTAGAAACCACAAGCTTAGTAGAAACCAAGCCTGGGTCCTCCACTAAGAAGGCACTCCCCACCCTACCGCCCCATCAAGTAAGACCTTGGGCTGTAAAGCCACATAGACACGTGACCTTGGGCAGTTACTCATGTCTCCTGCTTGCCCGTCTGTAACATGAAGATGGTAACGGTCCCTCTCTTGTGGGGCTGTTGTGAGATGTAAACCTGCGCCCAATCAATTCTTTCTTCCCTTCTCCGCAGGTCCTGTTACAAGCCAAAGCCTGTCTCCTTGCAGAGAGTCAGACAAGACTCAGCTAGGGGTTTCCCCTGGCACCCCAGCCCCCGGGGCCCCTCTTCTGCAGGCCCCTCTGCTCTGCTAACCTAAAGGGTCTGCGGCTTTCCTGGGGGGCTCTGGTGGCCCCAACACGACAGGCTGGGAGGCCAAGCAGCGTGACAGAGGGGGCCCAGGGGCAGCCCAGCCCACTCCTTGCCCCATTCAGTCCCTCCTCCTCCCTGCCAGTGACAAGCCGCTGCCCTGCAGGTAGGACAGGCATCCCTGCGCCCGGAGGACTGAATGCAGAAGCTGGAAACAGCTCTCCCTCACAGACTGTGTGGGCAGCTTCTGAAAAACCAAAGTTCAAACCCGCCCCACTTTCTCTTGGGAGGCGCAGCATCCAGACAGGGAGAGCTCAGCCAGCAGAGAAACCCCCTTCCTGCCCCAGTGCCGCAGGCTCTCCTTTCTGACCCCACCCGTACCCGGGCAGACACAGTCTCCCGAAGCACTGCAGGAACGCTTGGCGGGCCCTGACCTCACTCTGCCCCTAAGGTGCAGAAGTCATTTCCTTCTCTGGGCCTCAGTTTCCTCCTCTGCAAAATGGGAATAAAGTGAATGCTTGCCTCTCAGAAGGATTCTATGAGAGTATGAATGTAGAAGTGCTTGCTTAACTGCAGGAAGATCTGCATGTGTGTAGATCATTAGTGTTTGGCCAAAGGGCCCTTCTCGGAGAAGGCAATGGCACCCCACTCCAGTACTCTTGCCTGGAAAATCTCATGGATGGAGGAGCCTAGTAGGCTGCAGTCCATGAGGTCACTAGGAGTCGGACACGACTGAGCGACTTCACTTTCACTTTTCACTTTCATGCACTGGAGAAGGAAATGGCAACGCACTCCAGTTGTCTTGCCTGGAGAATCCCAGGGATGGGGGAACCTGGTGGGCTGCCGTCTCTGGGGTCGCACAGAGTCGGACACAACTGAAGCGACTTAGCAGCAGCAAAGGGCCCTTCTTAGAGTTCTAGGAGACAAGTAAAGACAAGAGAATTGAGAAACTAAGTAAGAACAGATAGAAACTCTCCCGAAGGGCGTGTGTGTCCTTGGCAAGGAGGGAGAGTGGCAGCGAGACCTGAGCCCACAGACTGAACCCCTGTGGCCTTGCTCCTTAGGCTGCACAAGTCGATTGGAAAAGCAGGATGTGGCTGGACTCAGCCAGATCTTACTCCGCCTCTAAATAAACCCAGGCCAAATGTTTTCCAGTGATCTGTGCAGAGTGGGGATGAGTAGGAGAAAAATATCATTTACCTGATTCTATTACGATTCTAGTAGAAGGCCTAGGAGTTTTCACTTTATCACCGCACCAAACATCACATCCTCTCTTCACTGTTTGTGCCAAAGGTACAGGCACATTTGTACTTGAGCGTGTGTACACACATGCACACACATGCACACACATACATACTGCACGACCACTCCAGACTTCAGATGGGGTAACAGCTGCATCCCTAGAGGGTTCTAGGACAGGGCAGGCACATAAACAGAGCCAGCCAATCACAGTCCTGTTGACCCTAGCAACCATCAGGCCAATTAGAACCCCACCCCTGTATCCAGCAGTACCTCCCAAACATTCAACACACACACACGCACACACACACACACAGCCTTCAGGTTGCTGCATTGCCACGGCAACGAAACCACCAAATAGAGCCAAGAAAATGGGAAAGCGGCCCTTGGCAGTGAGACCGGACAGACACTGGGATGAGGATGCAGGCAACACAGGCTGGGGTTGGGACACTGAGTAGGGTCCCCATGCAGGACGAGGGAGGAGAAAGAGCTGGTTCACCAAGACTTTCCAAGTCCGTGTTTTAGCCATGGGCCTCCGTCTCCTCATCTATGGATGGGCGTCAAATGCTCCTGCTTGTATTATATTATGTGCTCAGAGCATGTAATCACTTTTCAACTAATTAATAGGGATGGAAACTATAGGTTACATTTTTAGAAAAACCTGAAGAGATGTGAGACTTCTGGGTAAAAAGAGAGTTGATAGGTCCCCAGAAAGACCTAAAATCAAGTCCTAAAATTCAGCTCATGAATTCATTGTGAGTTGGAACTCAGTTCAACTTGAGAACACTTACTTGGGATGTACCATTTGCCAGGCACAGATGCAGATTTCTGCCGTGGCCAGGCAGCCTTTGAGGGGCCTGCAGCGCATCTTGGTGGAGGCGACTGGAAAGGTCCAGGAGACCCGCGAGGTGGGCCTGAGACAGGTGCTGGTACGGACGGCAGACTGCCTGCAGAGACTGCCCAGGCCAAAGAGAAAGCTGAGGCTTCGAGCCTTGCGCCCCACTGGCTTTTTGCTTCCACACCTCAGACTCCTCCCTTCAGTCAGCTGCCAGCGTGATCTTAGTTAAGAGTGAAAAGCAGACAGTGGACTCCTCTGCCCAGCTGCGTGATGGCTCCCGAACAGTGGTCCTCCGGTCCCCAAGGCCTCCTTCAGAACTCGGTGAAGCTGAGGGGCTCCCTTCCCAGAGTCACATGCACAGTATATTTCTTTCATTTGGGGGACTCTGGGCCTCTTTCAAGCTTGTTCAGGGAATCGCTTGTGGAGGCATGGCCTGAGAGGCCCCTAGGTGACCCGGCCTCTGCCTCCCTTGCGAGCTCATCCTGACCTCCCCCGCTGGTGTATGCCTGGCCACATCAATCTGCATGCAGTTCTCTTGCACACCTGCTGTGTTTCACTGTGACTTTGCTTATGCTGTCCTCACCAGCTAGAGAGGCTTCCTTCTGGTGTCTAGTTAATGCCTCCTCCTTCCTCAAAGCCCAGCTCAGGAGTCACCACCTCTTCGAAGCTGTCCTGCTGCTGCTACTGCTAAGTCGCTTCAGTCATGTCCGACTCTGTGCGACCCCATAGATGGCAGCCCACCAGGCTCCCCCGTCCCTGGGATTCTCCAGGCAAGAACACTGGAGTGGGTTGCCATTTCCTTCTCCAGTGCAGGAAAGTGAGAAGTGAAAGTGAAGTCGCTCAGTCGTGTCCTACTCTTCGCGATCACATGGACTGCAGCCTACCGGGCTCCTCCATCCATGGGATTTTCCAGGCAAGAGTACTGGAGTGGGGTGCCTTCGCCTTCTCCTCAAAGCTGTCCAGACAGGCTCAATCACTCCGCAGCCTGAATCAGTTCAGCACCGTCTACACACTTCTCTCCCTGAGGGCCTCCTGATACATGGGGACTCTGTCTGTCTTCTTTACTATGCTATGAGCTTCCTAAGGCCAGACACCATAACTTTAGCCTTTGTATTCCCAGGATCTAGCATTTAATAGGTCTGGAGAACCAAAATGGTGAGACTGAATTGGCAGAGGAAACGGAGCGGACAAAGGAGGTGAAGAACAAGTCGGGAGCCTTGAGCAGAGAGGGCATCAAGAAGGAAGGGGGCATCAGGAGGGGCCTGGCAGTCAAGCTGGTGAGGGACTGAAAATCACCATCGAATGTGGCAACTAGGAAGCAAACAGTCGCGCTTCTCCCAGGGCTCACCCAGCTCTGGGATGAAAAGCCCTGGGCAGATGGAGGTGGTCAGTCACTCAACATCGGCGACCTTGAAGAGGGCAGTTCTGCTGGCAGGGGTGGGCACAGCTTGATGTGATGGGCAAAGGAATGATGCGGGCAGGGAAGGGAGATTGGGGTGCTCTGACTGCTGAGTTGTTAGGCTGTGCTGAGCGGGGAGAGCAGGCAAGAGCCTGGGGGACTCCCCGGCCCCACCGCTCCAGAGAGACGGCAGACAAAGCTGTCAGGAGCACTGTGGGCATCGGGGTGACTTCCTCCCGAAGGGCTCCAGCCCCACCGCCTGACTCTTCCCCCACCACCCTGATCCCCGCAGCGGCAGCTGTGGCCTCTGTCCTCTGTGTATCTTGTCCACTGAGCACAGCGGATTCTGCTTGGACAGCTTGGGGGTCCTCTCTTCTTTTGAGTTGTGAAAGTTTTCTTTGAATCTGTGTATCCTGTCCAAATAATTAGATCCTGAACTTCCTGAAGGCAGGGACGATGTCCTCCCCCCTGCCTCCCCTTTCTTCCTTCAGTAAACACTAATTAAGTGCTGTCTCTCCAGCGGTCACGATGACGGCTAGAGGTCCTGCTCTCAGGTGTCTCGCAGTCTGGGTTCAGGAGACCTGAACGTGGAGAATTTTACACCCTGGAGCCAGCAGAGAGCTTCAGAGAGTCAGTAAAAACCCATACTGTTATATGCCAGTACTGCCTCGGTGTGTGTACGTGTGCACGCGTGTGTGTGTGCGTGTGTGTGTGTCAGAGATGGAGACTGCATGGCTCTAAAGAGAGACTCTACAAATGAACATATTCAAGTGGAGTCAGTCAGCTGGATTCAAGTCTGATCTGTGTGATATGGCAAATTATTCTCCACTCTGTGTCTCCTTTTCCTGGTCTGTGAAACAGGGACCATACGGTACTTTTCTCCTGGGGTCACAGTGAGGGTTTAATGGGGAATGTACAGAAATACATTCTTGGAGAAGGCAATGGCAACCCACTCCAGTACTCCTGCCTGGAAAATCCCATGGATGGAGGAGCCTGGTAGGCTGCCATCCATGGGGTCGCTAAGAGTCGGACACGACTGAACGACGTCACTTTCACTTTTCACTTTCATGCATTGGAGGAGGAAATGGCAACCCACTCCAGTGTTCTTGCCTGGAGAATCCCAGGGACGGGGGAGCCTGGTGGGCTGCCATCTCTGGGGTCTCACAGAGTCGGACACAACTGAAGGGACTTAGCAACAGTAGCAGTACAGAAATAACTTGCCACAGTGCTTGGAACAGAAAAAGAGGACGATCAGTGTTAGGTCTTGTTGTTTTTAAGAGAG
>NW_011494910.1:3052858-3062418 GCF_000754665.1 Bison bison bison | reverse complement strand
TTTAAGAGAGAGAGAGTGAGAGAAGCATTTGTGAGACTCTCAAAGGGTTCTTGGTCCAGAAAAGGCCAAGAGTCAGGGGTCCAGTGGGCGAGACTGCCCTGCGTGCTGACTGCAGGGCATGCAGTCACAGGTGCTAAAGGGTGTTAATCTGAGGGACGCTGCGGGCACCTTCAACTTCCGCTCTGCGTCTCCCAAGCACCCTGCTCTGAACGGTGGTTCAGAAGTAAAGATTGAACGGACCCCTCATGGCCCTTGAGTTCAGGCTGGAACAACATGTGAGGTGAAACCAGAACTCTGTTTCTCCCAGTTGGACGGATTAAAGGCAGGAAAAGAAGAAGAAGAAGGCCTTTGCTCCTGATCACATTAAAAAGCAATAGTCTGCACGGCAATTAGGCCCCCGTAAATTACAGAGCCTGCCTGTCAGCTGGCTCGGCGCTATCTCATTAGCCAGCGTGCCAGAGACGCTACACGCCCTGCCGGGAGCCGCCCCGTTGCCAAGCGCCTGCTCCATAATTAGACACAGAGTCCCGGCCTCGGCGAGGCGCCCACCCGCCCCTCCTGAGGGGCAGGTGCAGGGCACGGGCAGACCCAGCTGTGGGCCCTGCTCAGGGGAAGGGAGGTCAGAGCGCAGGTCTCAGTGGAGAGTCCCAGCCCTGCTGTGACCTTGGGAGGAGATCTGGGAAGTCCTCGGGGAAGGAAGTGAAAGGGCAGGGGACAAGGGCAAGGACCCCGCCTTCTCCCCGCTGGACACCCGGTACCGGGAGCAATGGGCCAGACGGGCCTCCCGGGAGACTCTGGGTTGGAGGTGAACTCCAGGAAGGTCAGGAGGTGGTGAAGTCTTTGCTCCAGGTTTTTCTGAGAACATTTAACCACCCAAGCCACCCAGCACGCGTGGACACACACACACACACACACACACACACACACACACACACACACTGGTTCTCAGTCACCCGGGGGCTGGTGGGGATGGTACCTGGGGCCGGGAGAGGACTCAGGGCTGGGGCAATATGGCCCCCGGAGGCCCCTGTAGCCAGAATTGCAGTAAGGGCTAGGCTGGCAGGCAGGTGCCCAAGATGGAAATATAACAAGATGTGTGTCGGAGAAATCATTCTCCAAGCCTCTTAGGGCAGAGATGAGCACCCCTAATGGTCAGGAATGCTCCAGTGACGAGACAGTGGGGCTGGACACCACAGAGCTTGTGCTTTGCCAAGTGGAGGACATAGACTCCCTGGGAAGGCAAGAGGGGCCCAAGCTGGTCCCAGCAGTTCTCTGCTCACCCCCACAGAGCCCCCGGCCTCTCTTCTAGATCCGCTTTGCACAGGTGAAGAGAGGCACCCAGAGAGGGGTGCCGGGTGCCCAGCCTGCCCTGATGCCCGCGGGTCTCCAGCCAACCACGACCACCCACTGAAGGAGGGAGAAGACACTGCAGGTGCCCACAGCACTCGTCGTGCGCGGCGGCCCAGCCCCGGAGAGAGGGTGAAGCAAGAGAGGGGAGACTCCAGGGCAGGCAGCTGCCCGGGGCCTGGGGCAGGCAACACGTGCCCCTAGGAGTGCCCTCGTGTGCCCCCTCCCCAGCCCAACCGGCTTGGGCCCCGATGGGTGCTGTTCCAACCTCCAGCTCCAGCAGCCCCATCCTGACGGAGAAGGGGAGCACTGCAGAGAAAAGACGGCTTAGGGCAAGATGGCCAGAGACAGGGAGACCTGGGCCGGAGCCCCGAGGGCGGGTGTGGACGGATGTGGACGGATGTGGATGCCATCTGGCATCCGTCGGTGAGGCATTTCGTCTTAACAGGGCACAGAGCTCAGGAACTACCTCTGCTGAGAGAAGAGAGCTCAGACCTGGGCCTTGCCCTCCCCCAGGTGCTTCTCCCAGCTCTGACCAGCCCAGGCCGAGGCTGCGCCCCTCGGCGCCCCCAGTCCTAGCCAGGAGGACAGCAGGCTGTGGACAGCCTCAGAGGGTGACTCACATCGCTGGTCTACGAGGCTGGCAGAGCCTGGAGCAACGCCAGGCGGGCTGTGCTCCTCCCAGTGCCCGCTCCGAACCCCAGCTCATCAGCAGCCCTGGGCCAGGCTGGGCCCAGGGCCCCCCTCCCACTGCGGTGCAAAGGAACCAAGTTTCCCAACTCAGCCTGTCCCGCCAGGCCCACTGGGAGCCCTTTGCCACCACACCTTGGGAGCCCAGCCCAGGGACCATTGTTCCCTGGAGCCATGGCTCATTTTCCTGGGGGCTCCTCCCAGGCCAGCTTCCCCTTTTCCTGCAGCCAGGGAGGGGTTGGGGCTCCCGGGTGGCCAGGTGTGGCCTGAGGAGTGGGAGGGAGCCAGGCAGACAGCAGGGGTCAGTGGGGGTCAGGAGCCAGAAGCAATCCGGACGGGCCCTGACATGGGGGCACTCCTGGAGGAGTGAGGAGGAAGTGGGGGGTTATACTCACAATCCCCTTTACTTTGGGGGGAGCCCATGACCAGAATGGTGAAGACTGCCAGGGCCTCCTAGGAACACACCCCGTCTGCGTGAGGGAGCAGATAAGCCTGATCAGCTCAGACATACCTGAGTGATCACTTAGGTGCAGGGCCCCTACATGTGCATGAACAAGCATGTCTGGTCAAAGCATTGGCTGTGTCGGGTCCTAACAGGTGAAAACGGACCTGAGAGGCCAGGCAGTGATAAGTCTATCTGCGTGAACAGGTGTGACCGGCTACAATACCTGAATACACCAGGCTGCCCCAGAGCAGACCCGAGTGCCAAATGACCTGGCAAGAGAGACCTATCTGGGGAGGCAGCTTCTGCACGTGACAGCCCGGCCTCACAGGTGGGCGTCTGGCAGTGCCCGCCGTGGCAAGGGGAAGGGGGGCACTGGGACCCATTGGGACCCCAGGCCTGCTGTTTGCTGGCCCCTGGCCACTCAGGGGTGGTAATACCACTCTGCATTTCTTCCCCAGGATCCCGGCCGTTTATGAACTCAAGACTCCGCTCTTAGTTAAACACCTGGTGACTGAACCTGACCCAGTATTTACTCCTGGATCACCACGGCAGCCTGACGCTGCCACCGCAGCCAGCTGGGTGCAGGGGGAGGGCCTCAGAGGGAGGCCCTGCTGTCTTTTCTTGGGTCGTTGTTGTTCAGTCGCTCAGTCGTGTCCAACTCTTTGCGACCCCATGGACTGCAGCACGCCAGGCCTCCCTGTCCATCACCAACTCCTAGAGTTTACTCAAACTCATGTCCATTGAGTCGGTGATGCCATCCAACCATCTCATCCTCTGTCGTCCCCTTCTCCTCCCGCCTTCCATCTTGCCCAGCATCAGGGTCTTTTCCAGTGAGTCAGCTCTTCGCATCTGGGGGCCCAAGTATTGGAGCTTCAGCATCAGTCCTTCCCATGAATATCTGCTTGGGCACCGGAGGGTCTCTCAGGCCATGGGTGCGCCCCCAGGCAGCCGTCTCCTGCCTCCTCCTGGCTCGGGCTGGGAGGGACAGAAAGGGGACTCTGTCCCCAGGGACTGTCCCTAGGAGGGTGAGAGTCGAGTAGATTAGGGACCTCAGCCAGAAACTGTTAGAAACCCAAACCTCTCCCTCGAGATAAGAAGGCCCCCGGATCCTGCCCTGGACCCAATGGGTGGGAGGCTTCCAGGGGAAGGAGCCTCCCTGCGGGAAGCGGCCAACCTGCTTTTCTTTGGAAGGGGATGGAAAGAGGAAAGGGGGGCTGGAGAGCCCCTCGGAGGAATGAAAGCAGATGGCTCCTCAGCAACAGGGCTGGGCCACCTCCCCGCAAAGGACTCAGACCCGAGACTCTGAGAATCCAGGAACTTGGTGATTTCCCTGCATTAGGCACTAGAATTTTCCCTGGCATTATTAGCCATAAACCTCGAAACTAAAAACACTCAGAGGGTGAAGAATCTGCCTGCGGTGTGGGAGACCCAGGTTCCATCCCTGGGTTGGAAAGATCCCCTGGAGAAGGGAATGGCTACCCACTCCAGTATTCTTGCCTGGAGAATCCCATGAACAGAGGAGCCTGGCAGGCTACAGTCCATGGGGTTGTAAAAGAGTCAGACATGACTGAGCAACTTTACTTTTGCTTTCCTTCACTTTCACTTTCTTTCGAAACCCGATGTAATTGCCAGGTTCTTCCAGAAAGAAGAGCTGAGGGATCTCCTACTAGCCGGGCCTGGAGGAGAAGCCCTAGAGACAGAGCTTCAAAGAAGGGCAGGGAGGGGGCTGAGGGTGGGGAAGCTTGCTAAAGAAAGGAAAAGCAGGGACAGGGGTAGCAGCCAATGTGTTTTCCTGATGGGAATTTGCTTTACGGGCGCCTGTTATATGTCAGGCACCCTGTGCAGATCAGAATTAATGCTCATGACGACATTAAGTAGACATTGTTATCCCATTTTACAGATGAGGAAACTAAGGCTTATAAGTGGTCAAGTGACTTTCCTGGTCCCTAGAGTGAAAGCGTTAGCCTCTCAGTCATGTCCAGCTCTTCACAACCCCATGAACTGTAGCCCCTCAGGCTCCTCTGTCCACGGAACTCTCCAGGCAAGAATATTGCAGCAGGTAGCCATTCTCTTCTCCAGGGGATCTTCCCAGTCCAAGGATGGAACCTGGGTTGCTTGCATTGCAGGCAGATTCTTTACTGTCTGAGCCACCAGGGAAGGTCCCCAGTGAGAGGCAGGGCTGAATACAAATCCAGGTCTGAATCCAGAGCCCATGTGCTTTCTGCAGTGCTTCATTGCTCAAACCAGGCTGCAGACGCCCTCCAGACACCAGAGACCAGCATAGGGCAGGTCAAGCCAGGGGAGGGAGTCTCAGCCACAACCTCAGGGTGCCCACACTCAGAGGTCATGCTCCCAGCAGCCCCCAGAGACCGCCCATCAGAGGCAGCACCACTCAAGAGAAGAACACAGGCTCTAGCCTTGGAAAAATCTGGATTCACATACCACTTACTGGGCTTCCCTCATGGCTCAGCAGGTAAAGAATCTGCCTGCAACGCAGGAGACACAGAAGACGCAGGTTTGATCCCTGGGTCGGGAAGATCGGGAAAAGGAAACAGCAACCCACTCCAGTATTCTTGCCTAAAAGAGGAGCCTGGTGGGCTACTGTCCAAAGGGTCAGAAAGAATTGGACACGACTGAGTGACTGATCACTGCTCATTAGCTTCTGTGCCCTTGGGCAAAGGGTTTAACTTCTCTGAGCCTAAATATGCTCATCTGTGAGGAGGACATATACACGCCTACCTCAATGAGCTATTTGAGAATTAAATGAGATACTGCATATAAAGAGTCTAGCCCATGGTAGGCGCTTAGTAAATGATGGCTCCAGGCAGGGTGGCCTGCTGGAGCCTGTGATCATGTATCACACAGGGCCCTGTGCTCAGAGGGGCCCACACATAGGAGGCTCCACGCTTGGTTAAAAGCTTTATTGTCGCCTTCTTGAAATTTTGAATACTTTTCGAACCAGGGGCCCAGCATTTTTGTGTTGTGTTGGGTCCCCCAAGTTATCTATTGAATCTTGCTTATTGGTCTGGGTTCAGTTCTTTTGACTCCCGCTCTCTGGAACAAGCTGTCCTTTCATCATTTCATGGTTTTCCAGGCTCTGGAAGTGTTTCTCCATTGCTGACAAGCAATCAGGGAGGGCAGACAGAGCCCCACCTCGCTTCGGCGGCCAGCACCTCCAGCGGGGCAGGAGAGGATCCCCCCTTCTCATCCCGAAGAGACTTGGGAGCTTGGGCTCCTGGTGGTCAACGTGGCTTCCCAGAGGCCAGCAGCCCCTTTAGGAATAAAGCTCTGTGAGACTGGGAGCCTCCAACTCCGCGACCCTCTTCTTCCAGGGCAAGCCTGCATGTCTCCAGAGCGTTGGGGGAGAGGGCTGCTGGCCAGGGCAGAGGCAGAGCTCTGAGCAGCTTCAGGCGGTCATGGGCAGGGCAGCCTCCAGACACAGGTCCCAGGCCTGGACCCCGAGGCGGGGCTGGAGGCTGCCCTCCCAGAGGCCAGAAGCCAGAGAGGCTTCTGCCTCGGGCTGTGTCTGCCCCTGAGCTGTTTTTAGACTCTAGTTCCCAGAGGCCCAGCTGTTTGCTAAACTGGCAGTCAGGGCCCACCTCCCGAACTCTGAGAAGCATCAGGGAAAGAGCGGAAAGAGAAACTGATAGGCTGGAAAGCTGTCTTCCTTCATTCACTCTCACAGCGTACCTCACTACTAGGTCTAGGAGCCTTTGACAAGGACACTGGAGTCGGGAGAGGGAGGGTCAGGAAGACAGTGGGAGAGGAGGCTGGGGTGCAGCTGTGGGACCAGGGCGAGGAGTCATAAGCCCACTCAAAGACTGTGAAACATCAGCCTTAGAAGGCACCTTTGAGAAACTGAGGTCAAAGAGGGAGGGAAAGGCGCCCAAAGGCACACAGCAAGGACTGGCACCTGGGTCTCCTAAGCCCCGGCTGGGGCTCTTTCCATCAGATCATTTGACTTCAGATTCAGAGACAAATCGGGGTAGTGAGGGGAAGAAGAGACAGACCCCATCTTCTGTATGTACACACACGTATCCACACACAACACCAGTTCCTCCTGGAGACTGGCACAGGGAGCTGCTAGGCCCTGGTCAGGTACACAGGACACCAGGGTAAGGAGGCATGTGCCTCTGGCCTTACCATTGGCATGGCCTCTGGGATCTGAGGGTTTGGGGTGATGTCATCTGCTGCGTGTCTCCCAGGACCCTTCTCCAGTGGCTGGTCTGACATGGCTGCTACATTTCTGAGTCCTCAGGCTGAGATCTTGGGGCCTCTTCATGGGAAGGAGGGACCTGGCAAGTTTCCCCTTCAGTGTGGATTTTAAAGGTAACATTAATCGCTAATATATATGAAACACCTTATATGCCAGCACCATTCTAAGGGGTTTTCAGGTATCAGTTCATCATCTAATACTTACACAACCCTATGGAGACAGATCCCATCATTGTCCCTATCTTAAAGTTGAAGCAGGGCTTCCCTGGTGGGCCAGTAGTTCAGGAAACGCCTTCCAATGCAGGACACACAGGTTGGATCCCTGAGCTGGGAACTAAGATTCCACACGCCACGGGGCAACCAAGCCCCGACATTGCAACTCCCAGCCCGTGCGCTCCGGAGCCTGAATGCCACAACTAGAGAGAAGCCCGTGCACGCAGTGAGAGAGCCCACATGCCGCAGTGCAGCCAAGTGAATAAAGCAGAGGAAACTGAAGCACAGAGAGGCTGAGTAACGTGCCCGTGGTCACACAGCCAGGAGGTAGTAAAGCGGGGGCTTGGACCTAAGCATCCTGGAAGCGGGTAGCCAGCGCTGCTCCTCCACTCCCTAAATGACTGCTACCTCTGGGCTCCTAATTCAGGGCTCCTGGCAGTGTGACACCTGCTGGTTCCCCATCCGGTAGGGTTTCAGTTGGCAAAAGCTACATGTGTTTCTACTTCCATACACACGTACCCTGTGATTCAGCGTCTCTCTCCTCCCACACCTGAACACCAGACAAGCAGCAAGTGGTGTGTGTGCTGAGGTGGGGAAGAGGACGTGACCTCTTTGAGCGGCCCACTTGAGGCTGGCCTCCTGGTTGCAGGGGGCTGTGTGTCTCTGTGCAGCCGCCCTTCCCTGCCCCTCAGAACGCCCCTCGGTGGCCTGTGCTGCCACCTTCTGGCCACAAAGGGTTAAGACAGGCCCTGTGGGTGTTTTTCAGGCTTCTTCCCTTCCAAGGCATCTCCCAGGGTCTTGAGACTATATGCTGTTGATTCCCAAATAAATATCTTTTTTGTTATTCCAGATTTTTCCGGCATCATTGAGATGTAACTGACATGTAACATTGTATAAATTTTTAAATAAATATTGGATTATTTTCACTGAATCATTATAATAGCTTGAAACACAATCTAGAAATTCTTGTCAACAACAGCTTATTTCCTGCCCCCCCCACCCCGCTTTTAACTTTAAGTGTAGTTGATTTACAATGTTTCAGGTATACGATACAGTGACTCAGATATATATATATATATTTTTTTTTTTTTTTCCAGGCAAGGGTACTAGAGTAGGCTGCCATTTCCTTCTCCAGGGGATCTTCCCAACCCAGGGATCGAACCCAGGTCTCCTGCATTGCAGGCAGACGCTTTACTGTCTGAGCCACTAGGGAAGCCATATATATATACACACACACACATTGTAAGTTTAAAGCATGGATTCATGCTGATTTGATACATACACACACACTGTGGAATGATGACCACAGCACCTTCAGTTATCATATTCACTGCTTCACATAGTTAACTTTTTTTTTTTGGTGGTGAGAACTCTCTGCCCAAATCTTAATCTCTTTTGAGACCCAGGTCTGTGTACGCTGATGTACCCCAACACCCTGTGACTCCCCTAAATTCAGAGCTGGCACTAGAACGCAGGGTCCTGGCTCCTGACTCAGTTTCCCCGTCACACTGCATTGCTTCTCCACCAAAGCAGCAGAGAACACGGACAAAACGAGGGCCTGGAGAAGAACAAGACTGCAACCCCGTGCTGCTGGCGACCGCCAGGGTTCAGACCCAGGCCAGGGCGGCGGCGACACCAGGGGGCCCTCTGGAGTGCTCCAAGTCAGTGAGGGGGTTTGCAGAAGTCAGACTTGCAAAACAGACAGCTAAGGGACCGTGAGGCCATCTGGGGTGGCTGCAACAAAGCTTCGTGGCTGAGGAGAGGGGGGAAGGGGATGGATGCTGCGGGTCCCTGGAGCGGCAAGAACGAGGGTCTCTGGGAGAGGCGGGAGAGGAGGACAGAGCGGGCCCCCGCTTCCAGCCTCCCTGAGGGATGGAAGGAGAACTAGAGCAACGAACAAAGAAGGCACGGTCAGATGGAAGAGCTGAAGCCTGAGTGCTTTAGAGACAGACTCACATCTCAGAACAGGAACCGGGTCGGGAAGGCCCTGCTGCCTGTTTCTGTGCTGCCTGCAAGCTAAGGGTGCTTTGACATTTTCAAATAGTTTAAAAGCTTCAATATAGAATAATATTTCATGACACTTGAAAATTATATGACATTCAAATCTCAGTGTCTATAAAGTTTTACTGGGACACAGCCATGAGCTCATTCTCTTACGTGTCATATCACACTACAGCAGCAGAGGGGGTCAAGACGGACCACAGGGCCCATGAAGCTTGAAGTATTTACACTGTGGCTCTTCACAGAAAGCTTGTGGACCCCTACCTTAGAGAAAAGGGGCCGTGGCCACAGGCTCTGCCTCTCTTGGAGAGAAGTTGCCTGAGGGAATCAGGCTGCCCACAGGGGAGTGGCCAAGGAGCAGAAGGAGGGGGCGGTCTCTCAGGAGGCCTCTGCAGAGGCAGCTGCCCTGATTCTCATGCAACGGGGTCTAGACCCCCCACATACCCTCTGGCCCAGGAACCCTTGCTCCACCATTGTGAACTCGTGGGCTGGTGCAGTTCCACAACCTCTAAGCCTTAGGATCTCCGTCTGTGAGATGCGGATGATAAGGAAGACTTTGAAGGACTGCTGAGAATTCTCTAAGAAGACAGAGTGTACAGCCTAGTGCACGGTGGCTTTCAGAAGACCTTGAGGTAGGCAGCTTCGCCTG